>NC_056066.1:12427500-12730530 GCF_016772045.2 Ovis aries
CTGGAGGAGGCTCCAGCTCAGGGAGCTGAAACTTATCATCTTGGTCATTATCTGATGCTGGCAGAGGGGAGCCTTCGCTGGCTTCCCTGAGAAGGACCGGGGGGCATTCTCCACCTGTTCGGGGCAGTTACAATCCTGCTGAGTGCACAGTTGGGCTTTCTGCAAACAGTAATCATAATGATGAACCATGCAGCTACCATCGCCCCCTCACAGCACTTCTTTCTCTCGCCAACCCTGAACCTGGACCAACATGGAGGAAGAACTTTGACGATTCTCCCAGACACAGATCTGGTGAGATAACCACATCTGTTCATCATGTTCAGGTGTGGCTTGAAGGGAATCAAAGCTGAGAAGAAAGGTGTTAATTTGAGTGGCAGCTTTTAGATGCCTGCCTTGTCTTGGGCTGCCCTAGGCTTGTTTGCTCTAGAAGCTTAAGCTTGAAAACACACAAGCACAGAAAACAAGCCCCAGCCTTCTCTCCTGGCTCTGAACTACATGCTGGCCTCGGAGGTGATGGACCGGTCTGGGAGGGCAGACCCTTCCTCACTCACCGGTGATGGTTGTAACTTCTCTCCCAGGCCCCACTACTCTCCAGTGGGAAACAAGCAGGCACATGGGATGTTGTATCTTTTAGGGCAATCCCTCCCCCCGAATTCCAGGCTTTCTAGAGGCAAGCAATGAAGTATCTCTCTGGGGGACACTTAGATTCCTCCTTTATCCTTTCCAGGAGGCACTCAGCATGCACACTCCAGCTGGGAGGAGAGCCTTGTGGAAAAGTTACACCAGTGAGCTTCTCTTTCTGGGTGAGGTCACTGAGGTGCTCAGGCACGGAGTCCCATCCAACTCCTTGCAACCCCGTGGACTATAGCCCCCAAGCCTCCTCTGTCCATGGGATTTCCCAGGCAAGAATACTGGAGTGGGTTGCCATTTCCTCCAGATCTTCCCAATCCAGGGAAGATCTCCTGTGTCTCTTGCATTGGCAGGCAGATTCTTTACCACCTAGCCACCTTGGAAGCCCTGAGGTCATCAAATGACTATGAGACAAAGAGCACTACGGTAGTAAAAGCAGGTCCTGTCCAATAGTTGGGATATACTGATCCAAAATGGTTATTTACCTGAAATTCAAGCTTAGCTAGGTGTTCTGTATTTTATCTGGCAACCCTAGGCGTGAGGGATAGAATTTAAACTCTTACAGAGCCAGCGTACCTCTCATGATTTGCTGCACAGCAACTTTCTATAGCAGAGGATCCCAGGAACTTGTGCTTCTGGTATCTTTCTCTTCTGTGACATCCTCTCAAACTTCTGAACTCAAACCCTATTGTCTCTACTCAGGGGCTTTGGGATGAGAAAGGGTTAGGGTTGGGTTTGGGCCTCTCTGGGCTTGGGAAAGGCTGAATCTTTCTCTGTTCCATGTCATGCAGCATTTTTTAAAAAACATTTTTACTTTATGCTGGACTATAGGTGATTAACAATGTTGTGCTAGTTTCAGGCGGACAGCAAGGGACTCAGTCACGCACATACATGTGTCCATTCTCCCCCCAATTCACCCTCCATCCAGGCTGTCACATAACACCGAGCAGAGTTCCCTGTGCTATACAGAAGGTCCTTGTTGGTTACCCATTTTAAATGCAGCAATGTGTACAGGTACATCCCCAGCTCCCTGACTCTCCCTAGTCCTTATCCATCTCCTCTGGCGACCGTAAGATCATTCTTTAAGTCTATGAGTCTGTTTCTGTTTCATAAACAAGTTCATTTGTATCATTTCTTTTTAGATTTAGCATATAAGGGATGTCATATGATATTTTTCCTTCTCCCTCTGACTGATGAAGTTACCCAGGCTTTATTTCTTAGCTCCTTTCACCTATGCAAGAAATGAAACCGAGTTAAAGGCCAACTATCTGTGGGATCTGAAATCCACCTTGAGTCTACCTGGTTCAAGCCTGGACTATTATAATAATCAAGAACTGTTACGCTAATAGCGTTTAATTACTTTAATTCCAATAGTTAATTCCATAAAAACAAAACAAACCGAAAACCCCTCTTCGATTCCTTATTCGGTGTGAACTCACCTCTTACTTACGTGTAAGGAGGGCATCTGTGACTTGAACAAGAAGAATTCAATTGTTTCCCCTGGCCTCTGCTTTGGGAACCACATTGAACTAACTGACCTCTAACAGGAAGATCTTAATTTTGTCCTAAAATATGACCTCTGTTCCAAGTTTTCAGCCATGTTGCTAGTGAGCATAGGATGATCTTGGCTGCACACCTCAGGGAGTTAGAAGCGGAAGCAATCATAGGCTGTGAACCTTAAGGATCTCAGGGCGGTGGGCACAGGTCCACTTTCACAAGTTTCCTGCAGCACAGAAAGCATTTTCTCTTCTGGAAGGACAAGAAATGTGTTCTTCCCAGGCTT
Source organism: Ovis aries (assembly GCF_016772045.2). Taxonomy (NCBI): domain Eukaryota; kingdom Metazoa; phylum Chordata; class Mammalia; order Artiodactyla; family Bovidae; genus Ovis; species Ovis aries. Next base: position 12,429,914 of record NC_056066.1, read on the forward strand.
TGAGTGGGGGGTGGCCTACTGCCCCTTCTTCCAAGAAGTCAAATATGGAGGTATTGTGATTTACAACAACAGAAAGTTGTCTTATTTAAAGGTTAATAAACATCCTTTTCTTCAACTCTGTGCTTTCTTTTCTTTAAACATTTATTTATTTATCTGGCCGTGACAGGCAGTGCGTGGGGTCTTTGATCTTTGCTGCGGCAGGCAGGGTCTTTACTTGTGGGATGTGATCTCTCAGCCATGGCTTGTGGGATCTAGTTCCCTGACCAGGGATCGAACTCGGGCCCCCTGCACTGGGAGTGTGGAGTCTTAGCCACTGGACCACCAAAGAAGTCTCCAACTCCGTCCTTTCTTTGGGTCGGGTCCCCTGACTGTCTTCTCTTTATCTCTGTGACCTCATGTGCGCATAGTGTGGTATGTCCTCTGAATATCTATCTGCTGATGACCCCAAACCTCTAGTCCCTACAGATTTTGAGCTTGCTGGGCCCCCCCAGAAGGGGTCTCCCAGAATTCACCAAATCTTTCCTGTGCTCAGGATGCCCTTGGCTTTGGTATTTCATCTCTTTTCATAGGCCAGAGGGCCCAGAGACAGGTACTTCGGTTTTATAAGAATCTCAAATATTTGTTTCCAGTTCTGGTATTAATAATAACTGCCCCCCTCCCCAAACTTTCCATAAAAAGTGCATGGTTTTATTTTGTGTTAATAGTTGGAATCTGCACTCAGACATCAAGAGTCTCGGGTTTTCTTTGGGATGGTTTGAGTCATTTAGTTTCCTGCCAAACTACTCCATCAAAATTTTCTACTTAGCATCTAAGAGCAGAAGTATATCCTGATCGTTTGCTACGTTATGTTAATGTCACTCGGCTGTGGCTACTTATCATTATTTCTGTCACCAACTGAGGATTCTCAGAGCTTAAATTTTCATCACGTCTCCTTTCTCTTTCTCTCTCTTGCATCTTTTTAGCTTGAGAGGAAGCTGGCGAGTGGCCAGAAGTGGGGGACAATATTCAATTTGCTCTAAACTGCCATAGACTTTTCAAATATGCTCAGAAATGGTATATAGTAGAAAACAAAACCCCATGGCAAACCCGTTTGTTTCTTTTTTGTTTGTTAGTCATTCCCTTTAGAAGCTGAACTCAACTTCAGCCCGGAGACTAACAGAAGTATTGAAGGAAGAATTACACTCATCCCTCAAAAGCTGTGCAGAGGCCTGTCCACTCACTCACTCAGAAACTATTCATTTAGAATAAGAGAGGTGTGGGGTATAGCAGCTTCAACCCAGAACTTGGTATCTGCAAACTGACTCTAGCCTGTGGCAACTCATCTAAAATCTGCCTCAGTTTCCCCATCTGTAAAGTGGGAATTATAACTGTAGTCACTAGGGCAGGGCTGTGCCTTAATTAGTTAATGATTGTAAAAGGCTTTGAAGAGGCTCATAGAAGCGGCAGTTTACGTGCTAAGTATTATTATTAAGTGGACTACACCATCCAGTAGCCAGCCCTGGGGTGACTAACCATGGGTTTGGAGTCACTTTTTGGTATTCGTAGAGATTGTGCTCCCGAACACCAGGGTCCCCAGGAAGTGACAGGGGATGGCCCTTGCTTAGACAGAGATCGACGGCATGCATTTCTCTCTCTCTAGAACAACAAGAAATAGTGCGGCGTCCTGGCAGGTGCAAAGGACACCAACCAGGTGAGAAGGGGGCCAGGGGAATGGCCAGAGACATACAGGGAATGTTCATCACTTAAACACTGATGGAATCTGTTCTTATTTATTTATTTGCTCAGTCATGTCTGACGCTTTGCGACCCCATGGTCTATACTGTCCATGGAATTCTCCAGGCCAGAATAGTAGAGTGGGTAGCCTTGTCCTTCTCCAGGGGATCTTCCCAATCCAGGGATCCAACCTGGGTCTCCTGCATTGCAGGTGGATTCTTTAACAGCTGAGTCACAAGGGAAGCCCAAGAATACTGGAGTGGGTAGCCTAACCCTTCTCCAGTGGATCTTCCCGACCCAGGAATCGAACGGGGGTCTCCTGCATTGCAGGTGGATTCTTTACCAAATGAGCTACCCGGGAAGCCCCGATGAAACCCCTTTCTACTTGCTAAATACCAAGGGTGCTTAAGACAGGAAGAAGACACAGTTTCTATTCTCAAGGAATTTACATTCCGGTTTGATGTCACAAGCACAGATATCTATCCTCTTCCATCGCCAGAAAAAAAAAAAAAAAAAAAAAGAGAGAAAAACTTTTAGAGGCAGTTCCTGAGGGTGCCTTGGGAAAAAACAAACAAACAATCAAACAAAAAACCCTGGGACTGTTCTGCAAATGACTCAAGCTCTGGAGGGCTTTCAAGTAGTCAGAGGTAGGGGACAAGCTGACCGAAATAAAGCCATAGAGACTATCTTTCATCTGATGGGGCAGTCCTGGTCCAGGACTTATCCTTGCTATGGATACGGTGGTTGACTTTGAAGAATCAAATTTGATTTGGTAGCTAGAGGCTTAACCTCTAAAGAAAAATGTTTGTTTCTTATTATGAGCTGTTTAGTCTCTAAGTTGTGTCCGACTCTTTGCAATCCCATGGACTGTAGCCTGCCAGGCTCCTCTGTCCATGGACTTTTCCAGGTAAGAATACAGGAATAAGTTGTCATTTCCTCCTTCAGGGGATCTTCCCCACCCGGGGATCTAACTTGCGTCTCTTGTGTCTCCTGTATTGGCAGGTAGATTCTTTACCACTGAGCCACGTGGGAAGTCCTATTATAAGAGTAATATAGGTATGTCTTTACCCATTTAAAAATACGGAGAATATATGAAAATCAGCCTAATTCTACTACCCGGATAGCACAAGTGCTAAGGTTTATTGCCTCTCAGTTTGCTTTTCCCATTAGATCCTGACTGTCAAGTGTAGATAGATTTTGTCTCCCTTCCACAGCTGTGGGGACTTACTGTCCCAACCTTCTTGGTTTCAGTGGATGTCTTCTTCCAGCAGAAAACTTTTTCCCATGGTGCATTGAGACCACAGGGGCCCTGGAGGGCGATGAGTGGTTTCAAGATCATCTGTCTGCCCCCCTGGGGCTGCTTTAACCTCCAGTCCTAAGCAGAGGCTGTGTTTTGTGCTAAAACACCCCTAATAAAACCATCTAACCGTTCTGAAGCAATACTGAATGCATTCCTAATGTACAACCATCACCATCATCCATCTCCAGAACTCTTTTCCTCTTCTGCAAATGAAACTCTACACCCAGGAAATAATAACTCTCCTCCTGCTCCCCCTCTTCCTCTGAGCCCCTTTGCTCCTGGATGGCTCATCTCTGGGCACCCTTCTCTCCCTCGCCATGTGCCCCAAGACCATCCACCAACAGCTGTACCCTGGCCTAGGAGGGGCCCAGGCCAGCCTGTGGTGCTCCTGGCTGGTGATACTGGTCCATTTGGATTCCCTTCCTGGGGCCCAGAGAAGGGCGCTGGATATTTTTTGGATGGGAGTCTGGGGAGCCACTGCCCGTCCTCTGGAGCTGGTCCTGGAAATGAAATCTGTCCATCCTCCCATTGACTGGCATGTGTTTTCCACCCCAGCCAGGCAGACACACTTGCCTTCTCCCATCGCCTGCTGCTGTGTTTTGCTGCTTCAGTTCCCTCCCCTGGCTCAGAACTCTTTCTCCTCTTTTCTATTTCTTTGCCTTCTTGTCCCTTTGAGCTGGCACCATCTGTCCCCAAGCCTTATAATCTTTGCCTTTCTTAAGCACCTAGCTCTGATGCACTCATCTCTGTACAGATTCTGACCTACTTATTCGAGGGGCCCATCACGTATCAGATGCTCGGGGATGAGCTTTCCTATAACTATTAGTGGTGATTTCTTTTCTTTTCTTTTCTTTTTTTTTTTTTAGGTCACTGCAGCTATTATTAGTTAGGAATGATTCTTGTAAAGAAATGGATTGACACGACTCACATTGGTGCACAAGCCTATTTTATTCCTTTAATGCAGATTTATTTCTACCTGATGGACTCATGTTAGTTCCACTTACTGATTGAAAACCCACTGAAGACAGGAACCCTCTCTTTTCTCCCAGCTTGGTACTCACACAATGCTTGGTGCATTAACTTATGAGATTTTCCCAAATCCTATGAGATAGATATTTTTGTTATCTCATTTTATAGATAATTGCCAAGGTCATACAGCTGTTAAGGGACAAAGCCAGGACTTGACTAGATTCAGGTCTAGGACTCTTTAGCCCACGACCTTGGGCCACCACTAACTTTAGGATCTAAGGAGTCATTTTAGTATAGCCTTGACGTTGTCAGATGAGCCAGAGAGAGCCTTGAGAAATGAGTAGTTGGTCACGTTTCATGGCAAATGTCCATTCTAGCTAGAGTCCAGGCCTCTTGACTCCTGCTCTGGTGCATCTGATGACAAAATAATCATCTTGTTTGCCAGCCTTGGGTCTGTCTGACACCCTACAGCATAGCATGTGTGTGCATACTCAGTCGCTTCGATCGTGTCTGACTCTTGGCAACCCTGCGGCTCCCCTGTCCATGGAATTCTCCAGGCAAGAATGCTGGAGCAGGTTGCCATGCCCTCCTCCAGGGGATCTTTCCAACTGAGAGACTGAACCTGCATCTCTTATGTCTCCTGCATTGGCAGGTGGGTTCTTTACCAAAGCACCACCTGGAGAGCCCACAGCATAGCATAGTGTCGCCTATACTATGTCTGCAACAGCTGAGTCCCCTGCCTAATTACTTTAGTCATTGCGCTTTGTTCCAAGGATTCTCTTTAAACTGAGATGGTGTAACAAATAATGACCTGTCTTTTCAGCTTAATGATATGATCCTTTAATCCATTATCTTTAATGATAGACAGTCACACGGAGACAAGGCGGCACCAAAGTACAGGGAAACTTTGCTCTTCTAATTGTTCTTTCTTTTGGGTTCCCCACCAAAAGCTGAGCCCCCTGGAATCCCAGAGAGATGAGTCTTCAGTGGGGCCCCATCTTGACGTCCTGGAGACTCAACAGGAGGACAGCGGGCATAGATCTTCCTTTTTGGATTTTTCTCCCCTCCTAAGGGTGCTGCTTGACCCAAGATGGAATCTGTTGTTTATGTTTATGGAGGTTGATGCTATTAATGAAAGGCCCTTCCAGGCATCACCTGTCTGGTTTGCGGGTTGGAAGGTGGCAGTTTCAGCATCAGTCCCTGTGGTGCTGACAGTCCTGGACTCAGTTTTCAGTGTGGTTTCCTGCCCCCTCATTCTGCTTCTTTTTAAGCTGGAAGGCAAATCAATGCCTATGAAGAGAAGTAGGAGCCCTTGAGCCCTCTCAGTGGTCCCTAGCCTTTTTGGTGCCAGACACTGGGACCCCTGTTCCAGCTGACCTGCCTCATCTTGTACAGACAGTGACCCCTGGGATTTCTCGAGCCTTATCTGCAAGCGCTTCTCCCCAGCTCCCTTTCATTATTACCACGTGGAAACTGCAGTGTCACTCCATGAGCTGATTCCCTTCATTCCCAAAGTTCTTCTGGGGCCATCCCTTCCCTCCAGCCAGAAGGAACAAGTCAGTTTCGACCCTTGACAAAGAGAACCTTGCTCTTTTCTGTTTCCTAATCTCCCCGGAGGAGGAGAAATTCCTTCCTACCCTCATAAAAAGGAGGCCGATGAGATAAGCTAGATCTATCTCTGCCGCCGACACAAACCGGTTCCCTGCCAACCTTTTCTAAAGATTTGCATAAACCACTCCGGAGACCCCCCTCCCCCCCACCCCAGGCCACTCTCTGAAATATTAATAGTTAGGATCTGTCAAGAACCTATAAGGCACAGTGTGTGGCGCTTTATTATTTCATTCAAACTTCATCATCGTTCTGACAGGTAGCCATCAGGAACTACAAAAGGAAGCTCAGAGGTAGAGATTAAGACATTGACCCAAAGTCACACCATGAGTGAAACACGAGGCTTCGAAACCAAGACGGCTGGCTTGAGAGCCAAGGTGTCTCCCGTCACACCATGTCGCCGTGACAATGTGTGCTGAGGCTGATGGGGGACCCTTACCTGATCTGGGTTTGTGGGGAGGCCCTTATTTTGGAGAGCAGGGGGCCTCACCTCTGGATCTCTTGGGGGTGGTTTCAAGCTCTAGCCTATTCCATTTGTTCTGATTCCAGTCTTGGTTTCAAAGAGCCAAGTTTTGACTCTGCTCGAAATGGAGAGAATTGAGATGCACGTGAGCTTGGGTGTCCCAGTTTGAATGTCAGGGGTTTCAAGGCATTCACACTAGATTGACCTGAAAACCAACTTTCTTTTCCAGGGGATTTAGCCATGGAGACTTATTTAAGATCTTCTGATGGTCTGGATGGTTAGGGCAGTGTCCATGTAAAGGCTCATGGAGGATGAACTTGAGTCAGACATATTTTCTCTTGAAGGAGTATAGAGAATCCCAGCTTGGAAGGGGCTTTGCTTTAATATGCTCATTTCACAGATTAGAGAATTAAGAGCCAAGGAAGTGACGTAACTTGCTCAAGTCCATAAGGGTCATCGTTGGTGAAGACAGGGGAGCTATATGGGCGCCCAGGAGGCTGAGCTTTCTATCAGTCTCTGCTTTTCCCTTTTTGTGCCTTTGACGGTCTACCACTGGAAGATTATTTAATATTACATAAGTCAACCCCATTTTTGGTAGTAAAATCAACCCCCAAATATTAAAATTAAACAATAACAACAACAACAAAACCCAAACAACACCTTTTCCCTGGTACCCAGCTAAAACTGACTAGAACAATGAGAATCCACAGGGTAGGGAAGCTAGGAGGTGGCTCCTATGATTTCTGCTGTTTTTGGAAAAACAAAATGAATTCTCTACCTCACTAGCCTGTAAAGGGTGACTCGCACACAAACCAGATGCACTTCCTTTCATTTCTAAAAGGGAGAGTAGGAGAAGAGATAAGAGGCAAAACTCCTGGGGCAATGTGGATCCAGCCTTTGCTAACCAGAAGTTCTGGGTGACCCGCAGCCACTCCCCACACCAGTCTGATAACAAAGCTTTTACTGTCATTGGCAGCTTTTAGAACAGATGGTCATTGCTTTGCCTTCATTTAATTTTATTTTAAAAAATCTGATTTCCTGATGGTGCTTTCACCCCACGCTGTCTCTGTGGTGTCTTGTGTGCCTGCCCAGCCAGGGCAAACAGTGCTCTGTGTTGGTGTTATCCTCCCAGCTCATCTCCAGTTTGGGATAAAACTTTATCTTCAGCCAAATTCTGGCTCAAGATTCAGATCATCTCTAGAGGGAGTGCAGGGCTCAGGGAAAGGCATGGTGTGCACTGAACTCCCCTCTACCAAGTCTTTTTTTGGAGAGTGGGGGGAGCTTTGCTTGTCCAGATCCCTGAATTAAAAAAAAAATTAGTGAAAAATATATTTGATTCATGCTAATTTCTTCAGTACAGCCTTTCAAAAGAATCAATAATGCCATTGGTAGCACATGGGTGGACCTAGAGATAATTACACTAAGCAAAGTCAAGTCGGAAAGACAAATGTTTTACGATATCACATGTGAAATCTAAAATACAACACAAATCAACATATCTGCAAATCTGTTTTTTAAAGGTAAAATCATGTTAAAAGGACCCTGGAGGGAATTTTGAAGGAGATAAGCTTAACGGAGGCAAGACCCAAAGGATGCTGTGCTTTCTGGGTTGTTGGAGGCAGGTCTGTGGAGGTGGAGGCTGTGTGTATGAAAGGATCCCAAATGGTTTTTAGCACATCGAGTGAATCTTTGCCTGTATTTCCCACTTCTTGAATCTTCATCAGCAAGAAAACACCACGGGCTTCATAAAAGCCCTGATTGGAAATAAGATGACTAGTCGTCCTCTTGCTTTAACTTAGAGATATATCCGTCATGAACCCAAACTCACCCTCAGCTGCTTTATTTGCATATAGTATCTGCTGTTTTTATGAATGGGCTGTGCTGGGTCTCTGTTGTTGCCCATGGGTTTTCTCTAGCTGCAGTGAACCGGGGCTCCTCTCTCGTTGCAGTATGCAGGCTTCTCATCGTTGGGGCTTTTCTTGCTGTGGAGCACGGGTGCCCTGGTGTGCAGGCTTCAGTCATCGTGGTGTGCAGCTTTAGCTGTCCCGTAGCATGTGAGATCTTTCTGGACCAGGGATCACACCCATGTCCCCTGCCTTGGAAGGTGGATTCTTAACCACTGGACCACCAGGGCGGTTAAGCTGTTTTCTTTTGAGACAGAGAGAGACAAGACAGATAAAGTCACGAATTTCCCAGAGTCATTTCCTGAAGTTTTATCTCTTCTGAAATGATCAGTTCTAGGAGAGGTGGCTGAAGGCTTGGCTGGTGACATTAGATTTGGAAAGATCTGTGTGACTGTGGCCAAATTCCATTCTTTGCTGAGTGTCTCTGCTTTATTTAGTCATTGACATTATTGATGAAACAATTATATTTCATCTATAATTACTACTGGCCTTTAATTTGTATCTGCTGATGTGGGAACTTAACCCCCGTGCTCAACTTGAGGATGTGGTAGGTTTGAGTTCATCATCCTCTTGGGTCCTCAATGCTAATATGAACTATTATGGAAAAAAGGACGGATGGAAAAGGAAGATTCTTAGTTTGCTCGGAACTGGGAAAAGTGAACATCAGAGAAGTCAGTTCTCCAATTAGATCTGGGTCAGGGAGCCTTAGTGGCCAGGTCTGCCATCACTGAATTCTCTTTCTAACCTGGGATGCATAGATATTTGACCAAATGGGGCAATGAGTTAGCTGCTGGTGGATAATGTATTGTTATGTTAAAAGTGAAATAGTGCCTATCTTGGGACTTGAATAAACTGACCTGATTCTTCTTGACCCTTTGGATTATGAAAACAACTTACTGGAGGATGAAGCCAAACCAAATATACACTTTTACATCCAGATGCTTGATCACCTGTTTATTTCCAATGTATAAGAAAAACAAAATGATTTCAGCACTGCTTAGAAATAGACTGAAAAGTAAATCATTTAGCCCTTTGAAAGCTTGGGTTTATTTATTTGTTTATCTATGTATTTGATTTTCTTCCAAAGAAATGGAATTAAATGGTTGTTTTGGCTGTAAATAGACTCAGTCAAAAAAAAAAAAAATTCACAGCACCTGAAGTCAATATTCTTTCTTGGCAGAGATTATTACTACTGAGTGTGAAATTGTCACGTTTGAAATTACTGATGAAAAAAAAAATGTTGGTAGGAGACCACACTTGAGACTCTTCAGTCCTAGGTCCTTCTCAAAAGCTTTGGGATGAGAGTTCATTTATATGGAAAAAAAGTTCTTTAGTGAAACATTCAAAATAACAAACAGCAATTAGAGGCTGTGTTCCCAGTATGTCTTTCATCTTCAGACCTGGGAGCGCTCTACAAATACTCATTAATCCTTCCAAATACTGCTGCCAGCCAGCCCAAGTATCTTCCTTCCCAGTGAGAAGAATGTGCTGGTTTCAGGGGAAATAGTTCCTTTCCCCAAATCTTTCAGTTTTGGGTGCGCTGCGGTCATCCTTTCAAAGGTACAGTTCCCAAACCAGAAGATCCGAGGTGGATCTAGACATTTTCACAAAATGAATTCATATTGAGCCAGAATTCCTTAGTATCATAAAAACTGAGGAGGGACTTCCCTGGCAGTCCAATAGTTGAGACTCTGAGTTTCCACTGCAGGGTGTGCGGGTTTGATCCCTGGTCAGGGAACTGAGACCCAGTATGCCAGGCAGTGGGGGGTCCAAAAAGTAAAATAAAATTCTATACACAGTGGACCACTTGGACTGTAGCCCTCCAGGCTCCTCTGTCCGTGGGATTCTCCGGGCAAGAATACAAAAGAGTGGATTGCCATCCCCTTCTCCAGGGGATCTTCTCGACCCAGGAATCAAACCCAGGTCTCCTACATTCTAGGCAGATTCTTTGTCACCGGGGAAACCCATACACAGTGGAGATTTAACAAAACAAACCAAACCAAACTGATGAGTGGGAACCTTCAAAGAGTTTGCGCTCAAATAGCACCAACCTTTCTCAGTGAGACATGCTGTATTTTCTGAGGCATGTACAGTTTGCCATTGAATGAATTCATTTCATGGCCTGTTTTTTCTTCATTATATATGCCATGCGCAGATACCCAATGGAAAGACACACATTTGGCTTTATTTCAGCCAAGACATTATAGGGCTTGCAGTCCAACCTCTGGAAACATTTGCATCTTCACAATGAGGGCAAAGGTCTCCCTAAGTAAATTCTTCCTCGAGTAAAGAGTGTTGCATACAGCTTCTGCTAACATGCCTTGACAACAGTTTGGTGAGTTGGTTGATTTACGCCCCAGGTTTCTGCCTCTCCCAATTAGAATTTCTTCCTGGTTCTCACCTTCGGGAGGAAAGAAGGTCAATTCAAGCTGTCTGAACAGAGGGGACTGGCATCAGCCAAGGAGGGCAGAATTTCCCGGTGACTGGCTGAAGCGTTGAGAAGTGGGATCATCTTGAGGTCAGAAAGAGCCACAGGCAGAAGGGAGGAATGGTAGCGTGAGCCACCCTGCCACCCAAACCAGCAGCCTGGCAGCTGTCCACGATTCCTCCTCATTCACCTCTAATTGGTCATAAAATCCTGCTGCTATTACCTGAAGAATGATCCTTGTGGCATTCGTTCAAACATCCTCCATTTCTTTTTTTAACTTGGATTTTTCCAACAGCGTCTTGACAAGTCTCTTGCCTCTCATCTCCGTCCACTTCAATTATCTCCAAACTGCTGCCAGAGTGAGCTTTCGGCAGAGCAAATATGGCTATGGTTCTCCCCTGCTAAACTTTCACCAGTTCCCCACTGTCTTCACAGGAACATCCCAGCTTGACAGGATGCCGGAGTAAAGGATGCTGTCTGGTCTAGGCTAATATCCTCAGCCCCAGGGCTCACCACTCAGCCTGTGGGCACATTTCAATGCTTCAAGTTGCCTGTCATCATCTTTGATGGCTGTGCTGACCCTTTTGCTTTGACTCAGGTATCCTCTTGTCCAGAAAACCCTCCCTACCATCCCTGCTCCACTTAGATCTGAATGAAGACTCCTTTCACCGGCACCAGCAGCGCCTATATTTACCTGTGTCAAAAGCATATATCAGACACAGTGATGACTTAACTTTGTCTTCTCCATTAGACTGTGAGCTCTTTGAGAGTAAAGAATGTCTTTTACCCTTAAAGCCCTACAGAGAGTGAGGGATAGAAGAGTGCTGAATAAGACCTTGCCAAAGGAGTGAATGAAGGGGCTATAGTTCTCTTCCATCGCTTGTAGCAAGAGCTTTCAGAAATTATTATTTTCTTGCACTGTTTTGAATTTAATTATTTTTTGCTTCTTTAAATCCTTTTGAAATTAAAAATTTTAAATTGGAGTATAGTTGATTAACAATGTTGTGTTAGTCTCAATTGTACAGCAAAGTGATTCAATTATACATACAAAAGTAGCGTATATTTTTTTTGAATTCTTTTCCCACTTTGCTTATCACAGAACATTGAGCTGAGTTCTCTGTGCTATCCAGTAGGTCTATGTTGGTTATCTATCTTAAATATAGCAGTCGGTACCTGTCAATCCCAAACTCACAATCTATCCCTCCCCTGCACGCCTCCCCCTGGTAACTATAAATTTGTTCTCTAATTCTGTGAGTCTATTTCAGAAATTATTCTAGTGTCGTATTGTGTTGAATGATATATTCACAGTCTATTTGGTGTACAGTGTAGCATTCCTAAACACATTTCTTTCCATTGTTTTGCTGTGTTGCACAGACTTTAGGACTCCTAAAGAGCAAAGTTTTATTTCTACTTTGAATCAGTATCCACAGAATTTGTAGAAGAGAACGATTTAAAAAGGATCCATTAGAAAGTCCTTTGAAACTCTGAAAAGGAAAAAAAAAACCCAACAAATCCTGCCTTGCATTTGGGATCAGCATGATTTGATGGACTCCTCCACCTTGGTTGAAATGATTCTCTCTGCATGTTTCTCAGAGTGCCTGGTTTATAGCGCCAGCATCTCAGAGAACTCATCTGAATCCATCTCCACCGGATTCTTCCTCCCCTGGTTCATCGGCAGAGACAAGGTTCATCTGCCTCCCTAGGGACTGAACCACAGACGAAAACACCCCTTTTAGCCCGTGTCCCACCATTAGTCCTTGCTCTTGGTAATATTTTTGTGGTTACTTACTGAGATTTTGAAATAGTGAAAAGGTCTCCAGAGACAAACGCTATTAGGGAGGCAGTGAAAGTTATTAAATCCTTGCATGAAATACATGCTTTTTAAATGGACACAGTGTGTTTTGATGGTATTTGTATGCTGTCTTAGGATGTGGTGGATGGCTCCCCGTTCCAGATTGCTCTATCCCTCCCTGCCTTCCAACTGGCCCCAGCTACTGGTTTGCCCACTGTTTGCAAGCAGATTGCTTTTCTCTGCAGTGCTTTGCAGTAAGAACGTTTACTAAGAGGGTAGTTCAACCATCACTAGCTCATGTTTCCGTAGGCATGAAATCAGCTGGGGCACATGGACAGAAAGTATGCATTTTCTATGGCATATCTTTCTATTCAAGGCTTTAAAACAAAACTGCAGGGAGGCTAACGGGTTTGCTTTCAAAGTTCCTGCCAGCAAGAGACTACTCAGATGAAAGTAGAGCTAAAATTTCCAAGGAAAATCTTCAGGAAAATTCCGTTTTGTGCCTAGGTTCTTTTCTACTGCAAAATCCAGATACACAATAAAGTGCTATGCTTCAAGAAATGAAGATGACATTTCATGTCAATTTTGTTTCTCTGTAGGTGCTGCCTAACATACGTGTAAGCGGACGAAGGTGAAGTTTACTCTGCCCCACCTGCACAGGCCAATTCAGGGAACACTGGCAGTTAATTCAGATTAATTACCAAGAAGTGGCTCTATTGTGTTTCAGTCTGTGTGTTGATTATTTAAGCGGTTTCAGTGACTGAATTAAATTGAGCCCTTGTGATAGGATTGTTTGATTGCTGGTCAGTCTGGAAATTCTCAATTTTGCAGTGCATTAAGGAGACATACAGATATTTACAGGGGCTGTGTTAAGAGAAAAATCAAATCAATGAGATATTTCAAATAAGAAGTTAGGGTATTGCAACACGATGTTTCATACTAATTTTAAAAACGGCTTTAAAGCGGACACAGAACCAAACGTAAATATTTATTTGCCTAAAATGCAAACTCTCTTCTATATTAAGCAGAAGTGGGGCTATGAGTTTTTCTAAGGAACCATGAAAACCAAGAAGACACATGTAGAAAGAAGAGTTTGAGTTTGTAATGACATTGAAAACCTTAGAGTTTATTCTACATGGTTTGGGATTTTGGTCTCACAGTTGTGCTAAAACTTCCTATTTAGTATGCTTTCTTATAATAAGTCTGGTACTACAGATATAAAAGGAAAGAAACAACTACCTCAAACTCAAAGAAATCTGCTCTACCTCTCAACTTCCATTTTCTGAATATTTTACTATTTCAGATAAACATTTTATCTTTAAAATTTCAGCTAATTGCATTGATTTCTTAAGTAACTTCTTTCAGGTTTCTATTGGGTGCTCAATACATGCTGGTCAAATAAATTAATGACTGGTCCGTGTTGATAAAAATGATTTTGTTTGAACATGCTTGTTGTTTAGCCCCTCAGTCATGTCCGACTCTTTGTTGACCCCGTGGACTGTAGCCTGCCAGGCTCCTCTGTCCTTCATCGTCTCCTAGAGTTTGCTCAAACTCATGCTCATTGAGTGGTTGATGCCATCCAACCATCTCATCCTTGAACATGATATTTGCCTGAAAATATCAGAGAACTACAATGTTGGAATGGAGCTCTGTAAAGGAAAAGCAGAAAGTGGCAGAAATATATGTAAGATATATATCAAACAAACTGAATTTAAAAACAATACAAGCATTTCCATTAAAGCGCAAGTCTAGAAGAACGTGCAGATTTTATAACTGTGAGTTCTGGAAGATGCCCCTGAACAGACTGGGTGGATGTGGGAGCAATTTGCTAGAATTTCTCCAAATTATTCCTAAAGGTGATGGGATTTTAGGAGCTGCTGCTGCTGCTTTTTTTGGAGGTGGGCCAGTTTTGAAGTTTTTATTGAATTTGTTACGATACTGCTTCTGTTTTTACGTTTTTGGTTTTTTTGGCCACGAGTCATGTGGGGTCTTAGCTCTCTGACCAGGGATCAAACCTGCACCCCCTGCATCGGAAGGTGAAGTCTTAACCACTGGACTGCCAGGAAAGTCCCAGGAGCTTCTTGAATAAACATCCAGTTCACTTTATTTTCACTTCTGATCTGGTGACTGATTTCCAAGAACTGGGTCAGGATGTCCTGACATCGACTTTTCTCCGTGGATACACACGTTTCTCTCCTCTCCCTGGGCTCTTCTGTGGGGCAGATGTGAGTTCTCTTTTTCACTTGAATCGTGGAGCTTGGGTTTCCATTTTCCCCATCCTGTCCTGTTTTCACGCTGATGCCCAGCCCTTTATTATTTGCCAGATCTCACATGTGCTAAAATGTGGTAATAGCACCATTTGAAATTTACATAGTACCCCACCTTAGAGGAGATCAAGGTGCTTTCGTAGACAGCATCTTGCTACCCTTTCATGCATCGTTGTACGTAAATAGGACACAGCTCTCATGATCCCTGTTTTACACATGGGGAAAGGGAAGCTTAATGAAGGGAAAGGATCGGCTTCCTTTCACGGGCTGGCAGTGGCTAGCCATGGAGCCTCCAGCATACTTGATTCAATCGCTAGGCTCTTTCTATATGGATAGTCTTTTGTTTGGGGCAGGGGGAGCTATGGGGAGAGACAGGAACAGAGTTTGTTTTGCCTTTTCCCCTCCCATTAGATTTATATTACATTTTTTGTAGTATTTGGCCTGTTGCCTTAGGTGATGTTTATTTTCAGCAGAGCTGTTTATAGTCTGTGTTTGGGCTTGACTGCTGTTGAGACTTGAGTGTGTCGTATGTCGGAAGAGACCCAGGGAAGCAGGCTTCTTCTAGATTTGGGTGATCTCTGAGTTTCCTCGTAGCAACCCTTAACTAGAAAGTGATTCCATCCAGAGGCAGAGATGAATGGGATTGTGTCTTACGATTTCTTGAAACTTCATGCATCTTGGGATTGATAGTAGTATTTTGGGTTAGGGGTGGATTTTACTGGTTAAATACCCACATGGCTGAGATGTTAATGGAAACTGTTGCTGGGATTTCGGTTGGCGGTAGGCTGTAGCTTATCAAACCACTAGCTTGTTTGCCACAGCTGCTAAATTATAGTTTTGGAGAAATTCAGAGCCTGCTTTGCCTGGGGATTTTTAAAACAGTGCTCAAAGTTGAAGGAGCTTTATCTTGAAGCGCTTTATTGGCCGATATGAAACTCCCTTGTGCAAGAATGATGAAGTCCAGGTATGTGTGTGCAGCACAAGGTGTGGTCCCCACACAGTTGCCAAGCAAGATTTGCTTTTTTTTTTTTTTTTTTTTGAAGTTTTGTTGAGACTTGGGCAATTGCGATTTGGTGTTTTTCCAGGCTCATCTACAATGTACTCCTGCAATAATTTCTCAGGCTCTTGAGGCTGTGTGGCTTCACTTGGGCTGCGTGGATCCCACAAAACCTTCAGACTGAATCTTCTTCTCATGTTAACAGGGAGGGCATGATGGTGTGCCCATTAGACGTCTGTGGGAATGGTACTGATCAATTGCTGTTCCTACTATGAAGCTGAATTTTCCAAACCTTTCATGAGCTGTGTGGAGGTTGCTGTTACAAATTTGAGTCTAGCAAGTGGCCTGGCGTGCTGCGATTCATGGGGTCGCAAAGAGTTGGACACGACTGAGTGACTGAACTGAACTGAAGTGGATTTCAGATAACTGGGTTGATGGTCAAATAACATAGATAACAAATAAACTCAGGTTGGGGAGAGAGTGAGAGTATTAAGTTGGCACTATGTGTAAGGCTATGAAAAAGGATATAGAATGGATGAACAACAAGGTCCTACTATACCGCACAGGGACCTGTATTAAATATCCTGTGGCAAACCATCATGAAAAAGCTTGTGAAAAAGAATGCATAGATATGTATAACTGAGCCGCCTTGCTGTACACTGGAAACTAACACAGCACTGTCAGTCAGCTACACTTCAACAAAATAAGCTTAAAAAGATAAATTTAAAAAGTGGAAAAATCACAGTGGCTTGGCCCCTGTCCTTGGTGAGATGCTTGAGTTCCAAGGTCAGAGTTTCTTCTTTCATACCATGAGGATCCCTGTCCTATTTATTGGGCAGAAATACGAGGGTGAAGACGATAGAGTGGATGTGAAAGCTCTTTGTAAACTGGGAAAGCTCTCTGGAAATCCTGGAAGGTATCTATAAGATAGGGGTGCTGTGTCGTGTGTCACTAGCGAAGTTGTGTCTGACTCTTTGTGACCCCATGGACTGCAGCCCACCAGGCTTCTCCAACCTTGGAATTCTCCCAGTAAGAATACTGGATTGGGTTGCCATTCCCTTCTCCAGGGGATCTTCCTGACCCAGGGGTTAAACCTGGGTCTCCTGCATTGCAGGCGGATTCTTTACTGTCTGAAACACCAGGAAAGCCTCTAAGATAGGGATATGGATGCCCAATTTGTAGGGTTGTTGCAAAGACTAAGAGACATAACTTACATATGGTCCCAGCACAGCACTTTCCACGTGGGAATAAACGAAAGGCAGTTTTCCAGCCCATACCCCCAACTTTTTTCTACCCAAGACTTTGATGTCACCCTTCTTTTTCTCACATGCCCCCCTTCCCCCACCCTCTGACCCACGAGAGGAGTTAGAATTTGTAGAACCCTGTTTTGGGTTGTCCCCTACTCAGGTCCATTTCTTTGGTTGCCCATGTTGGATTAGGCCTTGGCTCTCTTTTGTGGATCCTCCTGCCTCTGGTCCCCTGCTGCCAGCTCTCCTTACCTGGCGTTCCCTGATCGGATGCCGACTCTCTTTGTGGTCTTTACCTGGAACTCACTGTTGGGATCAGACTCTCTCCTGTGAGCCCATACTGGCATACAGAGGTTTTAAAACTGTCTATTTACCCTTTTAAGATCCCCGCCCAAATATATGCATAAATATATATATATTTTTTAAGGACTTTTTTTTTTTATGTGGACCATTTAAAAAAAAAGTTTATGTTGAATTTGTTGCAATATTGCTTCTGTTGTTTTGTGGTTTTTGTCCTTTAGTCGCTCAGTCATGGCCCACTCTTTAGGACCCAAAGGACTACAGCACACCAGGCTTCCCTGTCCATCACCAACTCCTGGAGTTTGCTAAACTCATGTCTGTTGAGTCAATGATGCTATCAACCATCTGTTCCTCTGTCGCCCCCTTCTCCTCCTGCCCTCAATCTTTCCCAGCATCAGTTTTTTCCAATGAGTCATCAGGTGGCCAAAATATTGGAGCTTCAGCTTCAGCATCAGTCCTTCCAACGAATATTCAGGGTTGTTTACTTTTTTTTTTTTTTGCCAGGAGGCATACAGGATCTTAGCTCCCTGACCAGTGATTGAACTTGCAGACCCTGCATTAGAAGGCTAAGTGTTAACCACTGAACTGCCAGGGAAGTCCCCTAGTTTATATTTGTCTCCTTTTATACTGCAAAATTCAGGGTGGCAGGGGCCATGTTTGCTTATTTTTGAACACCACACAGCATCAGTCTCTGGCATGAAGTAGGCATGCAGCGAAAGCAAACACGTAGACATGTGAGTGACTGAAACCAAAACGTACCTACTGCTTCTCTGCAGATAGATGCCACACTTTCCAGGATGTTCTGCTAACACCAGCTGTGGATTCGATTTATGGTTTTCAGTAAATGGATCAACAGCTAAAGCAAGGGTCCAGTGACAAGGGGCTCTTGGAATCTTAATATTCTGGTCACCTGCCATTTTGAACACCGCCCTATAACTTCTGCTCCCATGACTCATTCTGACTATTGCTGTGGTGCCAAAAAAGTGAGTCTATGTTGTTTCACGAGTAGAAAAAAAGAAAAAAAAAATAGTTCATTTGACCGATTCACGTGAGTCAAACTAGTTGTTTGGATGCAGGAAGATGAAGCAAATTGGTTGATGGCGTTTTCCACACTGGTGCTGGTTTGTTTTCTATCTCTGCAGAGGTTCTTGGGAAGTTACCATGTGACTTCAAGTGGTGTTGGAAAGCCTAACCCTGGCTGGTGGTCAAGAGGCAGGATTAGCAAGAAGCTGTGAGAACAAGTGAATTTTACATCCAACTCAGTCCCTGTGTGGCCTTGGGCAAGCTACGCAAATTTCCCTGTCAGCTATTTCCTGAAATGAAAAAGGGAAATAGTGGATGAGATGGCAGTGGTATTTCTGAGAATCTGTGCCTCATTGTGGGTATAACGTGTACCTGTCGTTCAGGGAGATGGTAAAATACTTTGAAATGCTCGAGTGCCGTGGGAAAGAAGAGTCCCTTTTCTCTTTATTACATCTTTTCCCCCGGACATGCGTTCGCCTCTTTCTTCTCACCTGTCATTTCCACTGGGTTTCTGGACCACTGAGATTATTATGTACTTTGCTATATCCTATATAAGAAAGATAATAGATGCAATGGAGTGCTGTTATGCCTTTATTGAAAAAACTGAAGAAAATCATTATTTGAAAGCTACCCCCTGTTTTACTGAGAAATAATTGACATGCATCAGTGTTTAAGGTACAATAGCATGCTGGTTTGACTTACATGTATTATGAAATGATGGCCTCAGTTGGTTCAGCTAACATCCATCTTCTCGCAGAGATCCAAGAAAAACTGAAGGAAGAAGAAAAGAAAAAAGGAAAAGGTTTTCTTCTTGTCATGAAAACTCTCAGGATTTACTCTGTTAACTTTGCTGTTTATTAACACAGGCAGTCATCCTGTACTTATTGATCTTGTAACTGGAAGTTGGTACCTTTCAACCAACTCCCTCTTCTTCCCCCATCGCCTGTGGTAACCACAATTCTGATTTCTTTTTCTGTGAGTGAGTTTGTTCCTTTAAGATTCCTCGTATAAGTGAGATCATACAGTATTGGTCTGACATTTCACTTAGCGTAGCGCCTTCAAGGTCTAAAAATGGTAGCAGTGTCATGTTTGTTTGTTTCTGTTTTTTTAATGGCTGAATAATAATCTATTATCTAGCAAAAAATAAACAAATGGGACCTAATTAAAATTAAAAGCTTCTGCACAACAAAGGAAACTATAAGCAGGGTGAAAAGACAGCCTTCAGAATGGGAGAAGATAATAGCAAATGAAGCAACTGACAAACAACTAATCTCAAAAATATACAAGCAACTCCTGCAGCTCAATTCCAGAAAAATAAATGACCCAATCAAAAAATGGACCAAAGAACTAAATAGACATTTCTCCAAAGAAGACATACGTATGGCTAACAAACACATGAAAAGATGCTCAACATCACTCATTATCAGAGAAATGCAAATCAAAACCACAATGAGGTACCATTTCACGCCAGTCAGAATGGCTGCGATCCAAAAGTCTACAAGCAATAAATGCTGGAGAGGGTGTGGAGAAAAGAGAACCCTCTTACACTGTTGGTGGGAATGCACACTAGTACAGCCACTATGGAGAACAGTGTGGAGATTCCTTAAAAAACTGGAAATAGAACTGCCATATGACTCAGCAATTCCACTGCTGGGCATACACACCAAGGAAACAAGAGTTGAAAGAGACACATGTACCCCAGTGTTCGTTGCAGCACTGTTTACAATAGCCAGGACATGGAAGCAACCTAGATGTCCATCAGCAGATGAATGGATAAAAAAGCTGTGGTACATATACACAATGGAGTATTACTCAGCCATTAAAAAGAATACATTTGAATCAGTTCTAATGAGGTGGATGAAACTGGAGCCTATTATACAGAGTGAAGTAAGCCAGAAAGAAAAACACCAATACAGTATACCAACGCATATATATGGAATTTAGAAAGATGGTCACGATAACCCTGTATGCAAGACAGCAAAAGAGACACAGATGTATAGAACAGTCTTTTGGACTCTGTGGGAGAGGGAGAGGGTGGGATGATTTGGGAGAATGGCATTGAAACATGTATAATATCTTATAAAAAACGAATCGCCAGTCCAGATTCAAAGCAGGATACAGGGTGCTCAGGGCTGGTGCACTGGGATGACCCAGAGGGATGGTATGGGGAGGGAGGAGGGAGGGGGGTTCAGGATGGGGGAACACGTGTACACCCATGGTGGATTCTTGTTGATGTATGGCAAAACCAATACAATATTGTAAAGTAATTAGCCTCCAATTAAAATAAATTTGAATTAAAAAACAATCCATTACCTATCTATCAATCTGTGTTCGTGTACGCTCAGTAGTGTCTGACTGTTTGTGACCCCATGGACTGTAGCCCCCCGGGCTGCTCTGTCTATGGGATTTCCCAGGTAAGAACACTCAAGTGGGTTGCCATTTCCTCCTCCAGGGGGTCTTCCGGAACCAGGGATCAAACCCTCATTCCTTGGGTCTCCTGCACTGCAGGCAGATTCTTTACCACTGAGCCACCTGAGAAGCCCTATCCCATCTATCTATTTATCTATCTATCTCACAACTGTTTTGTCCTTTAATCTGCCAAAGGACACTTAGGCTGTTTCCATGTCTTGACTACTATAAATAGCTATGATTATAGGAGTGCTGGTACATTTTCAAGTTACTGTTTTAATTTCCTTTGACTATATTTCCAGAAGTGGAACTGCTGGATCATATGGTAGTCCTATGTTTAATTTTTTGAGGATCTTCCATATTGTATTTGAAAGCTTTTAGTTTCAAATGTGCCACCATTATAACAAGGACATCAGGACACTCTGAGCATAAAACACAGTTTCACACTCTTATTGCTGACAAAGAGCCCATTTTGAATGTTCAGATATTTACTTGGTGAATCAATGTTCACAGATGACTGTCACTTAAAAGTTCATCCTTAGGAGATATATTGGGCAAGAGAAATAGAAGTTAAGATAAAGCAAAGCTCTGGGTCTTTGGAAACTTAAGGCTCTGAGCTTCTGTTTCTGAGAATAAGTCACTTTGGGGATCCCCCAGCCTTCTTTCCCCACTCTCTTCCTTTTTCCTTCCATTGTGTTGCTTCCCTTCATTTATTCCACTCCTGCTCTTTCTCTTCCTTTCTCTTGGGGTAATTGGAGAGGGAGGATGTGGTCAGAGTTGATGAGCTGAGAACCATTCCAGTTCCCTTTTTCTTCCACCTCAAACCCTTCACAGATGTGCAGCTTAATCAGATCATCGAGGCCCAGACCACGAATGGAAACTCCAGAAACCTCAGCCTAGGGACATGAGGCCACAACCACACTCTCAGTGGCAGAATCATTCTAGAAAGCGTTCTGACCAGGCACGTCAGTCGCAGTTGTTAGAAGTTCATCTACATGGCGATGGAGAAGTCACTGCAAGTCCACCCTGCTCCTCCTCCCCCACTGACACCCACTTGTTATTTATGACTGTGTGTCCCTGTTGGGACTGGTGTATATACACCGTGTGCTTGCATGTTCAGTCGTGTCCGACTCTTTGCGACCCCATGGACTGTAGCCCGCCAGGCTCCTCTGTCCTTGGAATTTCCCAGGCAAGAACACTGGAGTGGGTAGCCATTTGCTCCTCCAGGGGATCTTCCCGACCCAGAGACTGAACCCATGCCTCTGTAGCTCCTGTATTGCAGGCGGACTCTTTACCTGCTGAGCCACCGGGGAAGCCCAGGTATAACCACTATGTATAAAATACATAGCTTCCCGGGTGGCTCAGCAGGTAAAGAATCCGCCTGCCAATGCAAGGAGACACAGGAGACGCAGGTTTGATCCCTAGGTGGGAAAGGTCACTTGGAGGAGGATAGGGCAATGGCAATCCACTGCAGTGGTCTTGCCTGGGAAATCCCATGGACAGAGGAGCCGGGTGGGCTACAGTCCATGGGGTGGCAAAGGATTGGACATGACTGAGCAGCTAAGCACGTTCACACGCATCTAAAATAGATGACTAATGAGAACCTACTGTATAGCACAGGAGCTCTACTTAAAGCTCTGTGGTGACCTAAATGGGAAGGAAATCCTAAAAAGAGGGCTTATATGTATATGGGCTTCCATGATAGCTCAGCTGGTAAAGAATCTGCCTGCAATGCAGGTTTGGTTCCTGCGTTGGAAAGATCTGCTGGAGAAGGGATAGGCTACCCACTCCAGTCCTCTTGGGCTTCCCTTGTGGCTCAGCTGGTGAAATATCCGCCTGCAATGTAAGAGACCTGGGCTCAGTCCTTGGGTTGGGGAGATCCCCTGGAGAAGGGGAAGGCTACCCTCTCTGGTATTCTGGGCTGGAGAATTCCGTGGACTCTATAGTCCATGGGGTCGCAAAGAATCGGACACGACTGAGCGACTTTCACTTTCACTTCCGCACATGTCTGTATGGCTGATTCGCTTTGCTGGGCGGCAGAAACTAACACAGTACTGTAAAGCAACTATGTGCGTGCGTTAAGCCGCTCCAGTCGTGTCCGACTCTTTGAGATCCTATGGGCTATTAAAAAAAATAAAGTGATACCAGTGTGATCAGATTAAAAAAAAAAACCACAAGTCACAGAATCTGCTCGTTCTTTTGGATCACCCTCATTTGATGGGGCGGTCCTCAGAGGCCAGCATCTCCACTAAGGTTGAATTCTTGCCACTGACCTTCAGGCCTGTCCCTCCAGGTAGTTTGTCCCGTTGCTTGTGTGATGTACTTCAGGGGGTGGAGATCTGCTGGAACGTGTATTGGTCTTATACAAAAAGATATTCTCTAGCTCCTCATAACTTGAGTGGTACCTTAGATCCTATAAGCCTGAAGAAGATGGTTAATACTGCATTCAATTCTATCATTAGAAGACGACAAAGGTAGGAAGGCGTGAGATGCCATCTGTGTAATATACTAGGTCGTGACTGAATTCAGGTCCATTTCACCTCTTTTGATCCATGGAAATTGTTTTAAAAAATTCATTTATTTTTAATCGAAGAATAGTTACAGTATTGTGTTGGTTTCTGCCATACATCAGCATGGATCAGCCATAGGTATACATATATCCTCTCCCTCTGGAGCCTCCCTCCCACCTCCATAGCCCATCTCACCCCTCTAGGTTGTCACAGAGTCATACAGCAAATTCCCATTGGCTATCGGTTTTACATATGGTTGTAAATGCTTCCATGTATTTGCTTCCATGCTACTCTCTCCATCCGTTCCACCCTTTCCTTCTTACCTCCTCCACCCTCACCATGTCCATCAGTCTGTTCTCTATGTCTGCATCTCTATTGCTGCCACGCAAATATAAAATACATGCTTATTTTATAAATCATAGAGAATACAGATAGGCACAAAGTAAAATAAATTGAAATTTGCCCTCATCACCTAGAGATAACTACTCAATATTTTGATGTATATATATTTACAATTTTTAGGATAAGTATGTAAAGTGTATAGGATGTGTGAGTATGTGTTAAATGGGATTGGTACCACGTATAACTTTGTAACTGGGCCTTTTCAAGTAACCATAGCCAGATATGGGTATATTACCTATTTTTGTAAAATACTATTAACACAGCAGAATTGCATTCAACTTAAGTACTTTAATTTATTTATCTGTTTATTTACACCAGGGAAGTCTGAATTTAAGCACTTTGGAAAAGCAATTTGATAAGTGGCGAAATGAAGCTTTGACTGTGAAAGACAGCACCCATCATCGTGGAACCAGGAATTTGGGACCGAAAATGTGAGAGAGGTCTAAAGAGGAAAAAAGGACAATGAAGTGCAGATGTATTGGGAAAATGAACATTTGGGATGGTCATTGGTGTGAAAGAAAGAACTCTTATCATCAAAATTTGGTGTAGAAGAACCCGGAAGTATCAAGAAGTGCCAAGAAATTGATTTTCATTCAGGCTGAACCCAAAATGGACTCTGGGATATTAACAATTTGCTTCAAATGGGGTAAAAAGTTGTATGGGTTTTTTGAGAACTTTATTTGCTATATTTACTCCACATCCATGCCCCATGGGGGGATATGATTTTCCAAAGCTCCTTTCCATAAATGGTCTCTTTTCATGAGAACCCTGTAAGGAGAAGGGTTCTCGTAGGGTTGTTATTCTCTGTACTGCGTAGACCAGGAGACTGAGATTGGTGAGATGAAGGGGTTCTAGGACCAAGGTCCCAGTGGTTGAGAAGGTGATCTGGAGCATGGCGTATCCTCCTCCGCACACCCCTCCCACTCCCAACCAGGTCATGTGAGAAGGGGTCTTGGGTCTGCACACTCACTCACCGAGAGATGTAGGGTACTCACTGCTGGTGCTGGACTTACCACCTTGCATGGGAACATTTTTCCTGTTTCCGATTCCATGTGGGCTCCTTTGTTATGCTACTGCAAGGGCATCATAACCCCGCTGCTACGTCGTTCCCCTGGGAGGAGGGGATGAGGTCCTTCAGCAGCAGCACAAGAAAGGGGGGACGTGTGGTCATGGAGTGCTGACCGCACTCCTGACCTTGACTCTGTCTTGTCTCTGCACGAGGGAAGCCTGGCTCCATCCTGTGCTGGATGGCCAGTGTGTTTTCCTCCACGGCTCTGATACCTAGATGCAGCGAGTGGCGGTGCTCCGGCTGCTCCTCCTAATGCCCTGTGCTTGACCGTTGGGATGCTGTCAGCTGAACCTAGAACGTTTCCTGCAGTTGCTCCCTTCATCTGGCCCCGTTAGACCCATTTTCATCCTCCTCTTGGACTGTCACATGGGTCTGGATGATTAGGTTTGACCCCTAGTGGGGAACAACGGGGCACAGGTGCTTGAGACCACAAGTTCTTATTTCTAGGAGCTTCTAATCCCAGACAAACAGATGTTGTGATTATGCAGAGAAGGACCCGTGAGGAATTCTTAGCTTTTTGAACTGAGCAGGGGGCAACTGAAACAGGCATGAAATTGCCCGATGGAAATGTGGAATTTGTCCGCTTTTGGCTGAAACATCCTTATGATGGTGAATGCTGAATCACTCCCATTGGGAGATTCAGCCTGCGTGTATCTTCTGAAGACAGTCACTTTCTAAAGAGCACAAGTTGTTTCTGCCCTGACAGTTTCACAGTCCCGTGAAAAGACCTGCCCTCCCCTATAAGGACCTTCCTTAGCACATTTATGGAAACGAACAAAATATTGAAACCCCAGCAGAGGATTAGCCTCTGCTTTTCTCATGCTTTCAGGGTGCTGACTTGCTTTTCTTGGTTCTCAGACGATGCAATCTGACAGTTCAGCAGCTTCCTGTTTGAGGGTTAATTATTTTTTTTATGCCTATATCTAAGATGTTTAAATTTGTAATTCATTCTCTATAATTAGATCTAATGCTTAGAATATATCCATGTCGATTGCGTTCACATTTCTCCTTTGAGGGCTATTATCTTCCCCTCTGAGCAGTTGCCAGTGAACTTCGATCATGAAAATATGATGATAAGGTCAACCCTAAATTTGCAGTCCCCATGGCCATGAATCAAGACATCCTTGCAAAAAATGGACATCCCCCCAAGACTGGAACAGATGAGAGAGCCCCTGTGGTATGCACACTCCAGGATTTGAACCAGGGCTCAGTGGCCCCACCTTGCCGGTTTCTCTGCCCCTTGAGAGTGAAATCAAGAAATAACTTAGAGTCAGCGAGAGGGTGGAGGGTGGAAAATCAGACCTCACAGTGGGAGAGAAGGGTGTGGAATGGTTTGATGTTCATTTGAGGTGGCCAACAGGGTCTCCCCCACCCTCACCCTTCCTTGGCTCTGCTTAAATATATAGAAGCTTCAGCAAATTCTCAGAATCCAGCCCATTTCTCTCCCACCAGGGCTTCTCATTCAAGAAGACGTGCTAGACTGAAGAGGAGGAGGTGACTTTTTCCCTTCCCCAGATGAAAGAAGGAACATGGGGAAGAAAAGGAAGAAGGGGAGAGCCTGGAGGACGCATGATGAGGAAGTGAGAAAGAGAGGAAAGGAAGGAGCCAGAGGAGGGAGAGGGCAGCCCGCCTCCGAGGGGACAACACGCTTACTCAGCTTTGCCAACAGCTTAATGGCTGTCAATCTAGCACCTGGGACTTCCTCTTTCTGCAGACGCACTGAGCTGGTGTTTCACTGGTAACAATAAGTTAATTGAACAGCCTGTCGACAGATGGGCATGCTGTGGCTCCAAGCTTCAAGCTCTTTTGTTATATTTCTATGTGAGAGAGTCTGAAATAGCACCTATCTTTTAAACACACACACACACGCACACACACACACACACACACACACTATTTTTCATTAAGTACCTCTCCTGCCTCTCTTAAACCAAGTCTCCCCACAATTCAGCCTTTTAAATGATTTCAGAAGTAATCAAGCACAGTCGTTCCTTGGTATCCACGGGAACTCGGTTCCAGGATCCACCAGACCAACATCCTCCAATGCTTAAATCCACATCTAACACAGTGTCGTATTTGCATAGAATCTAGGCGTGTCCTCTTGTATCTGTTGAATCCTCTTAGATGATCTAGAATACCTAATACTGTGTAAATGCTGCCTAAATTATTGCTGGCATGGCAAATTCAAGGTTTGATATTTGGAAATTTCTGGAATTTTTATTTTACCCCAAGTATCTGTGACGTTTTTGGTTGAATTCTCAGATGTGGAAGCTGTGGCTGTTGAGGGCTGACTGTGTTTCTAACTGGGGGTATTCGGGCTGGTTGCCTTCTATGTCAGCCACAAAGGCTCAGAACTTTGTGCCACAGAAGATCTATTTACAAAAGAGAGAACTATCTGTACTCTACCAGGGTGCCATGAGTGAATTAGGTCTGTTTTCATGTATTTTCAAATATTTGTCCACTGGGCAAAGCTACATTCTAAACCTGTTTTTCCTTTTGGGCATATTTGTGTCTCTGCCACTTCCTTCCATTTTCATCACATAGCATCTTCAGGCGAGGTCTCCTCCTTTCCAGGAGGATAGATGATGCCAGCTTGGAGTTCTGAGTAGCAGAGATCACTACACTCCATTCTCATCACTCTCTTTCATCCTGATGCCTTGTTGCAAAGCAGTTTCTCCTGGGCTGGGTCTGTAAGACCTGTTTGAATTCACCGAATCAACGCATCAGCTGCTCTTTGGTTTAATCAAAATGAACCAAATGAACTCTCCCAGAAAAACATGACAATGAAATAGACCTCCTATCCTGAATGAACCGGCTCATGTCCTACCGCTCTTGTCCTAACAAAGAAGACAGCAGCCCTGGGGCCCAGCACGTGGTGCTCTTCACACACCGGGGGCTTGTCTCACCGGAGCGAGGACTGGGGACTTCACCCTTCTCTTGCTGAGGCCTCAGGTCAACAACAAATGGGAGATGTGATAGATGGCTTGCCACCTGTCAATGTGTGGCCAGCTTATGAAGGCTGGGGTCACCATCAAGGAGGCTTCGTGGTCCAGGTAGGATCCGGCAAGGTGATCTCACATCAGCCATTGGTAGGGGGGCCATTGACGTACACAGATTCTACAGTTGCTAAGGCACTTATACCCACGTCCATTCATGTGCATGCATGCATGCTCAGTTGCTTAGGTGTGCCCGCCTCTTTCTGACCCCATGGACTGGAGCGCTCCAGGCTCCTCAGTCCATGGATTTTTAGAGGCAAGAATACTGGAGTAGGTTGCCATTCCCTACTCCAGGGGAATCTGTCTTATTTCTCCTTTAATCAAGAGTGAACCTTTCCTCCCACCTAGAAAGGTCTAACTTAGAGAGGTTCTAACTTAAGGTTTAACTTAAAGAAGTTAAAATGGAGTTGAACTGATGGCCCAGTAACTTCAAGGTGCATGAGACTCACCTGGGAAACATTAAAAGATGCAGTGTGCCAGGATCCAGCCCTGGCATCCAGAATCAGCAGGTAGAGAAAGGACTGGAGAACCTGCATTTTCAGCAAGGACTGCAAGAGACTTTGATGCAGGCTGATGCAAGACCTCACTCTGAGAAGCATCCGAAAGAGGAGGTACTCTCCGAGCCGCATCTCCCTAATGCATCCCTTAGACCAGGAGTCCCCATCCTCCAGAACCTAATGCCTGATGATCTGAGGGGGAGCTAATGCAATAGTCATAGAAATAAAGTCGTAATAAATGTAACATGCTTGAATCCTCCTGAAACCACCCCCCTTCCCAGGCCCCAGTCTGTGGAAAAACTGCCTTCCACAAAACCGGTTTTGGGTGCCAAAATGGTTGGGGACCGCTGCCTTAGAAGATCAACAGATCCACCAGGCAAGGAGCCCCAGTCATGTGCTACATGTTGTGTTGGGTCTTGGGGAGAAGAAGGCCAAGATCTCTGAAGCCTACTCTTTGTTCTCCAGGGTATGGCCACTCTACAGGGTCTGGAGAGCTGTCCCAGGGAGGCGTAAGGTGGCAGGAGCGGGTGGAAGGTTTTCACCTTGAGGAGGGGAAGAGTGGAAGGCAGTGAGCACGCCCTGTGGATCCCCACTCATGGAGAGCTGAGGTTGGATGCCAGGGAAGCTCCAACTTGCTTGATACCGTTCATACGGTGAATAATGAAATAATTATCTGGTGACTCATTAGGTGTCTGGAGGGCCTTATCGCATCCTCAAGTGAAAACAGCATGGACTACTTAGTAAGAGAGCGGGGTTTTCTGAGCCGGCGTCTAGCCAACAGGAAGCCCACGAGGAACCATGGGATTCTAGCGCCGGGCAGGGGACCCAGTCTTCTTGGCACTGGTGCGGGAAATTGTCCAGGCAAAACCCTCCCAGTGTGGGAGCTGGTCCATCTGGGGGTTTTGCCAGGTGCTGTCCCCACGTTGACACAGAGATCTTGGGTAAAGAGGTGAGTGATGGATGGGAGCGTTGGGCCAGCCCTAGGTAGGAGAGAGAGGCGGGGGTGGGGAAGGGGTATCGGTGTGCGGGAGGAGCTGGCGGAGGGTAACCGAGGCCGAGTTCCCACCTTGGAGCTGGGGCCAGGTGGAGAAGCAGGTCACCACCGGCGAGGAGGTGTGGGAGGCCTGGGTGTGCCCTGGAGGACGCGGTTCCCGGTGCCGGGAGAGCACGTCCGTAGAGGGTGGGGGAGGGAGGCCGCTGGGGAAGAGAGGGAAGGTCCAGGAGAGTGAGGAGTGGGCGGGTGCCTGGGTTTGTTGTGTTTCCGGCAGCTCCTTGGGTCCGGAGGGGCTCAGGAGAGGGGAGGCTGGGGGGCAAAAGCTTGAGTTCCTATCTGCTTTTGGAGACTTAACACCCAGGAGCGTTTCTAGCCCCGGCGGAGTCTGTCTCTGTCTGGGGGTGTGCCCGCCTGGCAGGTCCAGGGCTGGGGGTGGGCAGGCTCCACGGGATGGAGACCGTGCAGCTGGGCAGAGCTGACAGTGGCTTCGAGGTCCAGGAGATCCCAGGACTGGGAGGAGAGGCGAGCAGAAGGGCTGAGAGTGGGGTGCTTCTACACACGTGAATCTGCTGCCTGGGAAGGAGCCCGGCCTCTTCTCCCGACTCCTGACATCTCTGTAAGCAACACTGGCATTGGCTTCCTCTCACTGGGAGCCTGTTACTGAAGGATGGAGAATGTCCTTCCACATGTTCAGACACGGACCGCTTCTCCTCGCACCTGCGCAAAGCTAGGGCCACCTTTCTTAAAGAAACAGACACAAACTAGGTCAGTTTCAGGGATGGGGTGTTGCCAGGCTTTCAGAGAGAAGCCAATGGATGTTGCAACTAGGGATAGGCAGATAAGCTCTGAGGAAATGCGCCCCCCCACCCCCTCCACCGCCTCCCACCCCCACTCTGCTTAACTTTCTCTTGTTTAGCATCAGAGCTAAGTGATGATTCAAAAAATTTTTTGGGGGGGGAGGTTATCATTATTTTTTTATGAGTGAGAACTGGTTTCCCCCTTGTACTTCTTTCCATTTGTTCTCAGGAGGAGTTTGTATTGATCAGGGATGATCACCAAGCTTTGTGGAATCCTAGGACCGTTCCAATGATGACTTGGAGTCAAGAAGGTATAAGCATTCCTCTGCTTTAAGAGGTTGGCACTGGAAAGGAGTTCTGAGATCATTCTTAACTGATGGTGAAGCTGAGATTGGGGTGTGCCTGCCATCTGTGAACAAAATCTTCATCTAAGAAGCCATGACAGAAAGGTTATTACAGACATTTTCTGAAAAACCTCCGGGGAAGCAGATTCCATCATTTTCTTTGACATCATCTGGTGTTACCATTTCTGAGGCTCAGGAGTTGTGTTTTATTTGGTAAAGAATCCACCTGCCAATGCAGGAGATGCTGATTCAATCCCTGGGTCAGGAAGATCCCCTGGAGAAGGAAATGGCAACTCACTCCAGGATTCTTGCCTGGAAAATCCCATGGACAGAGGAACCTGGCAGGCTACAGCCCATGGGGTC
Source organism: Ovis aries (assembly GCF_016772045.2). Classification (NCBI taxonomy): domain Eukaryota; kingdom Metazoa; phylum Chordata; class Mammalia; order Artiodactyla; family Bovidae; genus Ovis; species Ovis aries. The sequence continues at coordinate 12,460,306 of NC_056066.1, forward strand.
ACAAAAAGTCAGACACAATTTAGTGAGTAAAAAAAACAAATAATCATCAGTTCAGTTCAGTTCAGTCACTCAGTCATGTCCGACTCTTTGCGACCCCATGAATCGCAGTGCACCAGGCCTCCCTGTCCATCACAAACTCCCAGAGTTCACTCAGACTCACGTCCATCGATTCGGTGATGCCATCCAGCCATCTCATCCGCTGCGTCCCCTTCTCCTCCTGCCCCCAATCCCTCCCAGCAACAAGGTCTTTCCCAATGAGTCAGCTCTTTGCATGAGGTGGCCAAAGTACTGGAATTTCAGCTTCAGCATCATTCCTTCCAAAGAAATCCCAGGGTTGATCTCCTTCAGAATGGATGGGTTGGATCTCCTTGCAGTCCAAGGGATTCTCAAGAGTCTTTTCCAACATCACAGTTCAGAAGCATCAATTCTTCGGTGCTCAGCTTTCTTCACAGTCCAACTGTCCATACGTGACTACTGGAAAAACCATAGCCTTGGCTAGACGGACCTTTTTTGGCAAAGTAATATCTCTAATTTTTAATATACTATCTAGGTTGGTCATAACTTTCCTTCCAAGGAGTAAGCATCTTTTAATTTCATGGCTGCAGTCACCATCTGCAGTGATTTTGGAGCCCCAAAAAATAAAGTCTGCCACTGTTTCCACTGTTTCCCCATCTATTTGCCATGAATTGATGGGACCAGATGCCATGATCTTCATTTTCTGAAGGTTGAACTTTAAGCCAACTTCTTCACTCACCTCTTTCACTTTCATCAAGAGGCTTTTCAGTTCCTCTTCACTTTCTGCCATAAGGGTGATATCATCTGCATATCTGAGGTTATTGATATTTCTCCTGGCAATCTTGATTCCAGCTTGTGCTTCATCCAGCCCAGCGTTTCTCATGATGAACTTTGTAGTTTATTTATTGTTTTGCAGAGTAGGGGGTCTAGGTAAGGGTTATGTTTTTCTAGTATAATTTTGGGGAGATGTGATCTTGCCATTTTTTCAACTAGGGAAGAGGGGCCTGAGAAGTACATTTAAAGGCAATTCTATGATTTGCCCGAGGCTTCCTGTTCCATGTGAGTCTGAATCTAGAAAAACTCGGAGCTGGTTGTGAATGAAACTTATAAATGAGCTTTAAAATCACCTCTGAGCTGGTGGACGTGTTCACTAGGTGATACAGTCTCTCTTCCTGGTCTGAACGCCCATTTTATTTTACCTGTGTCTCTCTTGGGTCTCACAGTATTCTCTCACATTCTAGTCTTAGAACGTGAGAATGTAATGTAATGTCTAGAATGTAATGTCCTAGATTCTAAGGACTCTGAAAGCCTCAACAGTGGTCTGGTTCATCCATACCTTGGGCTTAGTAGGTGCTCCAGACGCAACTGATGGGTTACTGACACTTTCTGCGTCAGCAAAGGTCTCCTTCTTCTTTTTTAAAATATTAATTAATTAATTAATTTTGGGGGCTGTGTAGAGTCTCAGTGGAGGCGTGAGGGCTTAGTTGCCCAGTGGCGTGTTGGATCTTAGTTTCCCAACCAAGGATCAAACCCTGCATTGGAAGGTGGATTCTTAGCCACTGGACCATCAGGGAAACCCCCAAAAGTCATCCTTTTTGCCATCCTTTTTGCATCCTTTAGGCCTCTCACCTACTCATGTGACGTCCATCAGTGGTGGACCAAATCCATTTTGGAGCTTGGGACTCTCTATCATTGCTGTTTAGCTTCTTTCAGATCTTTTATATTGCATAGAAAATAGAATAAAAATTAAAAATTATATGAATGAATGAGTAAGGTTTTCTTTTGGGACTTTGTTTTCAGAGGAAATGTTGCAAGAAATGATGTTCATAGGTGATCCTCCACACTATGTATCAAGAAGAGTACCATAATCATAGGCTAAATCAGGTACTGACGTACAGAACATGTGCCCCCACCCCTCGTCCACTGAAGGCTGCCCTAAATGTGTGGTGTGAAGGGGATGTAATGGTAGGAAGTTGGTATGGGGTTTCATGTGGCTGATGAATTTGGTCCACTTTGAGGCATATTCCAATGGGATGTTGCTCAAACCTTGATCCAGAGAATCAGCTGATTGGCACAATAGGTTTGAAAGCTACCAGTCACCAACTCCTCGCCACCTCTGTGCACCTAATGCCTGAATATGAGCCATGACCTCAGCGCAGGATCTGTTCCTCTTTCCTTTCAGCAAGAGGAATTAGAATTTCCAGTGGAAGCAAACCCTTTCTGAGTTTGCAAGCAGCTTCTCATCAGAGTCCAAATTCAAACATGCACCCCAGGTCTAGGTCTTCATTTTTTAATGAATACATGGGCCACCTTGTATGACCTTTCATAGTGATGCCCATCAGCTTGGGGGCCTGGAATCAAGGCGTCAGGATCCCAGCAAACAGGTCCTAGATGAGCATGCGCTGTTGACTGGGGACAAAAGAGTCAGACTTGCTTCCGAGCCTGTGTGTGCTTTTGGTTTCTGGGATCTGAGCTGATGCTAACGGACTTTAGACTTGGCTCTTCATGGACCAAACCTGGCCCTTCTGCGTCACAGGCTCAACAGCATGCTATCTATTCACTTGCTTGTTTGGGGGAGGGGAGGTCGGTTTGGGAGGTGGTTGGGGGACAATTCTACTTCTATTTCTAATGCATTAATGAATTATTTGGGGGTGAATTGATGTGGAGAAATATAAATATTCTAAAATCCTGAAACAGTAGGGATTATTGAAGGATCACTTTTATTCTGCTGCAAAGAAAGGGATTATGAAGAAATGCTTCTTTGTGTCCTCTCAGAGGTTGAGCCACATTTAGGAGTTACTCAGGTTGGCTCAGAGGTTATAAATAGAGCAAATCCCAGCCTCTGTAAGTGTTTTCTGCTAGGGACGTCCCATTAGAGATCCCAGCTCTATGTTTCTGAAAGTTTTTCCATTGGTTGGCAGATGCTTCACTGGGCTTCCCAGGAGGAAATGGCAACCCACTCCAGGGTTCTTGCCTGGAGAATTCCATGGGCAGAGGAGTCTGGCAGGCTAGAGTCATTAGTTCTATCCTGCTGAAAATCCAGGAAAAGGGAGGGGGAAACAATCCAGTTCCTTTCTGGAGCAAAACACTAGTCATTACTGTTTCTGCTCATTCTGGATCAGGGCATGGCTCCATCCACAGCTCCAGGTGCCTGCCGACATTTCCACGTGTTGTTATTTAGTTGCTCAGCTGTATCTGACTCTTTGCGACCCCAGGGACCTGCCAGGTTCCTCTGTCCATGGAATTCTCCAGGCAAGAATACTAGCCATTTCCTTCTCCAGGGGATCTTCCTGTCCCAGGGATAAAACTTGTGTCTCCTGCATTGGCAGGTGGGTTCTTTACCATCAGAGCCACCAGAGATCTCCACAAAACCCTGGCCAGCTAGAGAGATGGGGCAAACACACCAGAAACAGAAGGTTTTTTGTTCATTGACGGAAATGGGAACGTCTGTGAAACTTGATTCTCCAATACAAGATTATAGAGGCTCTTTTCCTTCCTCCTAGGTGCTCTCTTACAAAAGACAGCATTTTCTTCAGCAGAGCCGGGGAAGGGAATAGAGTCAGCAGAATCCGTCGAGCTGGTTTCTCAGGACCAGAACTGGATCTGCTCTCCAGGGCCCCTGCTTTCTGTCATCCACTCCTCCTCTCTCCTCCCCTGAGAACAAGCACATCTGATAAATAAATGTCTGTCAGGCTCCAGACTGTACATAGTGAAGCGAAGTTGCTCAGTCGTGTCTGACTCTTTGCAAGCTCATGGACTGTAGCCCACCAGGCTCCTCCATCCATGGAGTGGGTTGCCATTTCCTTCTCCAGGAGATCTTCCCAGCCCAGGGATTGAACCCAGGTCTAGACTGTACATAGACACTGTGTAAAGGCAGTGGGATGGCAAAAAGGAGGAGACAGAATAGTCCGAGCCCCCAGATGTCTTTTGAGAGGAGAATTAAACAGGCAGAGGGTGGTACTGAGCACTGAGTGGACGGAGGTCCCGGGCACTGAGTGGATGGGGGTCCCGGGCACCGAGTGGACGGGGCAGACAGACGCTGCTGTCCAGGTTCAGCAAGCACAGGATCTGTGCTCCTCTAGAACACACTGACCCAGAAGCCTTGCCGAGGAGGACAGAAGCTCACCCTTTAGCTCATCGGGCCGTCTTTGAGGGGCCGTCTTCTCTCCATCCCTCCCCTTTGCTCTCTTGGCGCTCCTGAGCACAGACGGAGATATAGCCCCTCTGCTTTTACTAGCAGTGCCTGCTGGAAAACAGAACGGTTTTCCCTGACTGCTCTAGAGTCAATGGTCTCAGTAACAAACTAGGCATTTTTTTCCCCCTAAGAATTTCTAAATAAAGTGTCTGAAATTGCACTTGGAAATCAATGTACTCAAGTGTAGAGGTCAATTTGAGGAGCTCGAGAGGTTAGAGCGTCCAGCCCAGAGACTTCCACTGCTCTTTGTCATTTCCCGGCAGTGTAATTTTAAGCAAATTGAATCACCTAAATTTGAACAATTAATCTTTTTCCCGACTCTACTTAAAAAAAAAAAATTGTACGGAATTCCCTGCTGGTCCAGTGGTAAAGACTCAGGGCTCTCACTTCTGTGGGCCTAGGTTTGATCCTTGGTGGAGGAACTAAGATCCCATAAGCCTCATGGCAGGGCCAATAAATAAAAATTAGAAGAATTGTGAAGTATAGTTGATTTACACTATTGTATTACTTTCAGGTATACGGCATAAGAGTTGTGCATCTTTGCAGATTAGATCCCATTTATTGCCAAATAACGGGCATATTTCCCCGTGATGTTCAGAAGGTCCTTGTTGCTTATCTATTTCACATACAGGAGTGCGTAAGACTCTGATGCTGCGAGGGATTGGGGGCAGGAGGAGAAGGGGACGACCGAGGATGAGATGGCTGGATGGCATCACGGACTTGATGGACGTGAGTCTGAGTGAACTCTGGGAGATGGTGATGAGCAGGGAGGCCTGGCGTGCTGCGATTCATGGGGTCGCAAAGAGTCGGGAGCGACTGAGCGACTGAACGGAACTGAGCTGACAGTGCGTGTATCTGTTAATCCTGTTTCCCTAATTTGTCCTTCCCCACGTCCCTCTCCTGTTTGGTAACCACAAGTTTGTTTTTTAATATCTGCGAGTTTTAAACAATGACATTTGTTATGACTAATTCAATCATTTAAATTAAAATCAAGCAAACAATCATCTCTTAACAACGGCAACAACATCAAAAGACTAAATAACAGTCAACTTGGTTGACTGTTGTAAGGATTGGAGGCACTGCCATTCCTGCCCTCCAAGAACAGCTTCTGGATTCTTTCCTGTGGGATGCTCAACTTTAAACCATTGTTTTAAAAATCAATCGTTTCCCTTTGTAAAAGGCAGAGAGTGTTTTGGAATGAGAGAGCTCAGGCTTGTATCCGGGCTCTGTCACATAATAACCGCACCGACATGGGGAGTTTCTCATATCCTCTGGGACCCTCACTTTCCGCTTCAGGACGTGGCAGTGATACCACCTACTTCTTGGGATTGCTGGAAGATTAAAGGTGATATTGCTTGTGAGAGCTGAAGCAGAGCCCTGGCATGTGGCGTGTGTTGAGGACTTGATCGATGATGTTAAGGATCTGGCCCTTGTTTGTGGAACTCACACAGGAGGTCTGCTGTTACAAAGAGAGGTGCAAACACCTTTCTCCATCTCTGCAAGGTCTGGGCAAGGTTGATTTGCAGTGTGGGGCGGGGCAGTGTTAGTTTCCTTCCGCTTTGGACCCTTGGCTCTGTGCCTTCATGAGTTACTTATCTTGCTGCTCTGAACCTCAGTCTTCTTGTCTTTAAAATGAGACACATCATATCTACTTCATAAGGTCACTACGAAGATCAAAGGACTTGATGCACACAAAGTAATAAACAGCTCCTGGCACATAGAAAGCACTCAGTACATGTTAACTATTTTATTATACCATTCACTTAGCACATTTGTATGGAATTACATTCTCAATCCCCAGGGAAAGGCAGTCTCTGGTCTGCCCCTTTGGCCTTTGGTTTTAACAAATTTTAATAAGATACAACCCCTACTGTTGTAGACTTTTTTTTTTTTTTTTTTAATGTCATTACAGCTTCCTGCCACTGACACATCATTGCTGACATTAGTAGGTGTAGGAAAAATGTTGTGGTCTGGTCTGTGTAGCAGAAATATTTGTGGGAGGCCCCTTGATTAGTTTTATTATTGCATTTAATGCACTGCACATGGGCAGTCAAACATGTTTGGAAAGAGGCCATATTGGTTGGAAAGACAGATGATCTAAAACTAGCTTTCGTTCTATTGTGGATTAGAGGAACGAATTCCAGCTAACATTTCAGAGAGCCCCACAAAATACGTGGTGGTGTTTTCCGTGTGTCTCCCAGGGCTCTTTTCACTCCTCCGACCCTCGTTCTGCCCTGGGTCTCTGATGTGGAAATAATATATCTGAGTTTTTATATTTTAGATTTCTATTTGTGTCAAATTTACACATGCACCTGAAGAGTCATACGGCAGAATTTCTTATGACAAGTAGCATCCCTTGCCCTGTCCCTCTGTTATGGACTGACTGTTGATGATTCTTCATTTCTATGTTTAGATCCCAAGGTCCAGTATGATGGTGTTAGGAGCTGGGGCCCTCGGCAGGTGATTCAGCCATGAAGATGGAGCCTTCCCAAATAATGCTGCATCTCTCCCTCTCTGCTTCTTTTTTTTTTTTTCAAAAGAAAATTTTTAATTTTGTTTTGGAGTATAGCCATTAACAATGTTGTGATAGTTTCAGGTGGACAACAAAGAATCTCAGCCATACACGTACGTGTATCTATTCTCCCCCAAAGTCCCTTCCCATCCAGGCTGTCACATAACACTGAGCAGAGATCCCTGTGTGTACAGCAGGACCCTGTTGGGTATCCATTTAAAATATAGCAGTGTGTACATGTCCATCCCAAACTCCCTGACTATCCCTTCTCCCCATTCTTCCCCCGCACCCCTGCAACCATAACTTTGTTCTCTAAGTGTGTGTGGCCTCTGCTTTTTCTGTTTCTAGCTTTTCCTTGAGTGTCTGCTGATAAGAGGAAGAAGCTAAAAGAGGCTAACCAGACTCCCTCGTGTGCGTGAGGAAGGGGTGTTGACTGTCGGTATCTCTGTAGGGTAATCTGATTGGATCGTTTGTCTGGGGAACTGTCACATCAGTTTTATGTCCCCCCCCCAAGTTTTGTCAATTTATCTAAAGAAAGTTCTAGTCTCCTGTCTAGATGAAGAACCCTAGATGTCAGTGTTCTGACAGGTGAGAGCTTGAGATCTCAGTCTGCAGAAGGCAAACTTTAATGTTAACCCATCTGTTTTCTTGGGGCTCCACTCATTTTCAACTGTGTCTCCGGTACCTCAGTCTAGAACTTCTGTCCTTTAGCCTCTGCAGAGATGAAAGCGTCACGTTTCTGTGAGGGTGGGGGAGGGACAGTTGCCTGGCTCTAGGGGAGATGGGTTTCTCTTTCCTTCATAAGTGATGGTCAACACGCCTTCCTGTGTAGAGCTCCATCTTTACACCTTCTCCCAAGGATGCCCAAGAGTAGCATCTGAGCTTTTGGGGATTTGAGTGGTAAAAATTGGATTCTGTCTTTCTTTTTCACCTTATCTTTTATTGGAGTTTAGCTGCTTTACAATGTTGTGTTACTTTCTACTGGACAGCAAAATGATTCAACTAAACATATATATCGGAGAAGGCAATGGCACCCCACTCCAGCACTCTTGCCTGGAAAATCCCATGGGTGGAGGAGCCTGGTAGGCTGCCGTCCATGGGGTCGCTAAGAGTCGGACATGACTGAATGACTTCACTTTCACTTTTCACTTTCATGCATTGGAGAAGGAAATGGCAGCCCACTCCAGTATTCTTGCCTGGAGAATCCCAGGGACGGGGGAGCCTGGCGGGCTGCCATCTGTGGGGTCGCACAGAGTCGGACACGACTGAAGTGACTTAGCAGCAGCAGCAGCAGCAGCATACATATATATATATATGCATGTGTGTGCTAAGTTGCTTCAGTCGGGTCCAACTCTTTATGACTCTATGGACTGCAGCTTGCCAGGCTCCTCTGTCCATGGGATTCTCCAGGCAAGAATACTGGAGTGGGTTGCCATGCTCTCCTCACATATACATATCCCCTCCCTTTTGGACTTTCTTCCTATTTCCATTCAGTTCACCATGGAATACTGAGTAGAGTTCCCTGTGCTACACAGTAGCTTCTCATTAGTTATCTATTTTATCCATAGCATCTATAGTGTATATGTGTTAATCCCAGCCTCCCAATTCATCCCACCATCCCCTTTATTTGTTCTCTATGTCTGTGTCTCGATTTGTACTTTGCAAGTAAGACCATCTGTACTGTTTTTCTAGATTCCATGTATATGTTTCTTGGCTTCCCTCAGTGTGGGTGGAGGCTGCTGCGTCTTGCAATGCAGTGGTGCTCCTGTGCGTCAGCTCCCTTGTAGCTGCTAAGCCCACACGCTCGGAGAGAGACAGAAGAGGCATAGAAAGAGAGAACTTTTCTAGCTGATGGCTGGGAAGCAGAAGATGAAGTTCTTGGGGCTACAGTTGTGCTTCGGACCACGTGTAGCAGTAGCCCAGATCTGGTGCACAGAAGGAAGAACTTTGATTGGAAAAATTACTATTTTTAACTTAATTAAAAATGTATTTTGGCTGTACCATGCAGCAGGTGGGATCTTAGTTCCCCAGCCAGGAATTGAACCTGTTCCCCCTGTATTGGAAGCTCAGAATCTTAACCACTAGACCACCAGGGATGTCACCTCAAATTATGGTTTTTAAATGAATACCATTCCTAGCATCTTTCAGACTCAGTTGGATGATGTAGCTTGGTTTCTGATGCAGAGGAGGGAGAAAAACCTGCATCAGCTCCTTCTCCAGCTGTGAAGGGAACTCTGCATGAGCATCTCTTTTCTGGGGTTTTGAGTTCTCTTGCTTCTTCCTGGAAGGCAGAGAACAAGCTGAAGGAATATGAACAGGCAAACCTACAACAGATCTGAAGTCACCCATAGCCTCACAACTCTGACAAAGGCGCAACTTTGGACTGACCCAGCTCCTGAAGTTGGTTGGCCAATCGATCCATCTGAGCGGGGTTAAAAAGAAGCTGAGCTTGATTGACTTGACCAGTTTGGAAAACGCACTCTTTCTGGTCTCTCTGGTGGCGCTTACCAGCAGGAATCACTTTGCTTTGCATGATCTAAGAAAAGAGAAGGTCAGTTACATGCACTGGGTTCTATGTCTCTACATGAGCAGTTAACAAATTAGCAGAGGGGAAGCTTTTGCAAATGAGAGATTAAATTTCCTTGTTTATGTTGGAAATCTCCCTTGGTCTCTGTCAGCAAATGTGCAATAACATTCTTTCCGTGTTGGGCTGGCTTTCAGTTGGTTTGTTATTTTTGCTTCTTTTGTTCTTGCTATGGGCCTTCAGAGTGACTGTCTCTCTCAGGCAAGATAGACTCTCTTGCCTGAGGTTGACAGAGACTTTCTGGGGCAGGAGTGGGAGTGGCGTGGATGGTTGCCAGACTAAATACAGGATGCCCAGTTTAGTTAGAATTTCAGATAAACAGTGAGTTTTTTTTTTAAACAGTATAAGTATGTCCCAAATATTGCATGGGACATACTTATACTAGGAAGGTTCCTTGTGTATCTGAAATTCACATTAAACTTGACATCCTATATTTTTATTTGCTAAATTTGGATAGCCACGAGTGTCCTCTGGTGCAGGGAGAAAGTTTCTGTGCCTGAGACATCTCAGGGCTTTAGGAAAAGGCAGCTTTCTCCACCTTCTTCCTCTTTGGCTGGGTCTGAGACTTGGTTTCCCTTTGATTTGGGACCAGGCTAAGGCAGATGAAGCACTTGCTTCAGGCGCAAACCCAGGAACTGAGATCAAGAATAAATGCCATATTGAAAAAAATTTTTTTAAATAAATGATCCTGTATTAAAATGTATTTTATTTTACTCCCACTCTATCCTATCCTATTCTTTATTTTATTTTTTGGCTGCACCTAGCAGCGTGCAGAATCTTAATTCCCCAGCCAGGGACTGAACCGGTGCCCCTGCAGTGGTAGCACCGAGTCCTAACCCCTGGGCCACCAGAGAAGTCCCCAACATATTTCATATTTAAAAATTGTAAACATTATGCTTTTTTTACCAGAAGTATTTTGGTTGAGAATGTTTTATTAAAGTGTACTTTATTTTAATGATTACTGGGTTTTTTTGCACCCTTTTAAGTTTTACTTCCGAGGTGGTGAGAGTGTTAAATGCAAGCTTGAAGTCTTACAAAGACTGATGCCAGAATTCTTTACTTAGAATTGAAATATGAGTGTTTCTGCTTTATTTGACCTTGAATTTACACATCGATTTGGAGACGGCTACCATCTTCCCTTGTCAGTTTGAACACAATGGTGACACTGAATTGAGTGGGATTTCTTACCTCCATTGCTTTCTCTAGGAACATACTTTTGGTCCCGACTTCCTTCTTTCAAAGCCACAGAGGCTCTGGTTTCTTACTGTTTTAGATGTGAGGATGACATCTGAGGATAAGACCCTGGTTTTGCCCAGTGGTAGAATCTTCTAGAAGAAGCTTGGAGAGCTTGCTGGGCTTGGATGCATGGCAGCAGAACTCATCACTACTGCCTGAAGGATGATTTAATATCATCTTCTTGAGTATTTAAAGTGTGATTTGTGGGTTACAGTTCAAAAAATGTCCCAATATTACATTTAGTTGATTGATGTATATGTGTGAAATAAACGGTATTTAGCAATACAAATAATTGGTTTCCTTAGGGTTCTTGTTAGTATTTGTACTCCATGGTATCTAGGAATTCTTGATAACCATGGTATACAACCCATGATGGGTGTATATAAACCCTGTACTTCAGACTCTCCAAATGGCATAATGGTAGTTAATGCTAGTATGTTTCATCATTCACTGGACTAAGGAAGGCATATGATATTCACAGAGAAGGCATGTGTGCTTGTGTATGAACACACACACACACACTTGCTCCAAAAAATTCAGTAGAGAAAAAGGCTTGGGCGCTACTGACTGATGTAGGTTTAAGGAGTGAAAGAATGAGTGAACAAAGATGCAGAGTTTTGTTTTGCATCTTTTAATATCTTCTCAGTATTCTTTAAAGTTTTTAAAAGTTTATTTTCATATTAAAGTATAACTGCTATACAATGTAAGTTATAGGTATACAGTATGCTGCTGCTGCTGCTAAGTCGCTTCAGTCGTGTCCAACTCTGTGCGACCCCATAGACGGCAGCCCACCAGGCTCCCCCATCCCTGGGATTCTCCAGTCAAGAACACTGGAGTGTGGTGCCATTTCCTTCTCCAGTGCATGAAAGTGAAAAGTGAAAGTGAAGTCGCTCAGTCGTGTCTGACTCTTCGCGACCCCATGGACTGCAGCCTACCAGCCTCCTCCATCCATGGGATTTTCCAGGCAAGAGTACTGGAGTGGGGTGCCATGGCCTTCTCCGGTGTACAGTATAGTGATTCACAATTTTTAAATGCTATACTCCATTTATAATTACTATAAAATATTGACTGTATTCTACACATTGTACAATATATCGTTGTAGCTCATCTTATACATCATAGTCTGTACTTCTTACTCCCTCGGGCGAGGGCCCCTGTCTTTCTCCTGCCCTCTTCCTTCTCCCCAATGGGAACCACTGTTTCGTTTCTCTATTTCTCTGAGTCTGTTTCTTTCTTGTTATACTCACTGGTTTGTTGTATTGCTTTGGTTCCACATCTAAGTGATATCATACAGTTCTGTCTGCTTTGTCTGACTAATTTCACTTATCATAATGCCCTCCAGGTCCATCCATGTTGTTTCAAATGGCGAAATTTCATTCTTTTTTTTTTTATGGCTGAGCAGTATTCTCTTGTATTATCTTCTCAGTATTCTGAAGATTGAATTAGTTGGTTTATTTAGAAAATAAAAATGATCTCAAAATAAATCTGATGTATGGCATTTGAACAAATGGGGTGTATTATTGAACTTAAGAGTTTTTGAAAGACCCGCAAGGGTAGAGTAAAACTGTTTGACTGAACAGTTTTGACTTCATGTGCTTGTCCTAAGGCACTTGAATTTGAACAAAGAGCAGTTGACAATAATGTTTACAACAGAGTTGTTTATAACAGTAAAAAATTACAAACATACAACATATAACAATAGTGAAATTAAGTAAACGGTGGAATGATTGTATGACGAAATTGTGTGCAGTCTTTAAAACCATGTAAAAGAATATTTAACAACATGCTGCTGCTGAGTCACTTCAGTCGTGTCCGACTCTGTGAGACCCCATAGACAGCAGCCCCCCAGGCTCCGCCGTCCCTGGGATTCTCCAGGCAAGAACACTGCAGTGGGTTGCCATTTCCTTCTCCAATGCATGAAAGTGAAAAGTGAAAGTGAATTCACTCAGTTGTGTCTGACCCTTTGCGACCCCATGGACTGCAGCCTTCCAGGCTCCTCCATCCATGGGATTTTCCAGGCAAGAGTGCTGGAGTGGGGTGCCATTGCCTTCTCCGTTTAACAACATAGGAGTGTCCATTTTATTTTTATTGTTATTTTTTAAATTTAAATGTATTTATTTTAATTGGAGGCTAATTACTTTACAATATTGTATTGGTTTTGCCATACATCAACATGAATCCGCCACGGGTGTACACGTGTTCTCAATCCTGAATCCCCCTCCCACCTCCCTCCCCAGGGAGTGTCCATTTTATTATTTTGTTAGATTAAAAATATAAAAGCGTAAACGGTATTATCACATTAAAAATCTATCTCATATATTTATCTATCAATTATCTATGTATCTATATATCTATCATCTATTTATGTAGTCTAGTCTATTTATAGCAAAAGAGGAAGAAAAACCTGGGTGCTACAACAAAATGTTGACCAGAGCAGTTTTCATTTAGTGGGAGATTATAGATGGTTTCATTTTTCTTCTTTATATTTTTCACTATTATTGCTTTTATAAGCATCAATTATTTTTATAATTATAAAAATTTAAATTTTTGAAATTTAAAATGTAAAATTTTGAATAGAAAGTTTTAAAATATTGATGTATGTATTTATTTTTGGCAATGCTGAGCACCATGTAGGACTAAGGACTCAGTTCTCTAACCAGGGATCAAACCTGCACCCCCTGTCCTGGAAGTGCAGAGTCTTAACCACTGGACCACAGGGAAATCCCCCAAAATATTTATTTTTAAAGAAAAAATACTGATTATAAAAATTATGAGGAAATTGATTTGAATATGCGTGTATGTCATACACAGAGTATCAGTTAAAGGTGTAACCAAGACATACACATTTTCTGTGGGTAATAAAACTTCAGGAGGTTATTTTTTTGACATCTTGTACATTTTCCAAAATAAACATGGATTATGTTCAAAATTGGGAAGCAAGATACAATAAAAATGAATCTGTGCACAGCTGAAAAAAGAATTATTTTTAAATTATATGTAATAATATTCTTTCTCTCCATAGCTTCTCATGAAAAAATTTTGAGACAACAATTTTCTAAGGAAGTTACATACAAATGACTGTGCTGACTTTCAGTTATGTTTATACCTGGATGATTACACAGACTTCTGTCTGCTGTCCTTTCATGATGGTTTGCTCCATCCCATTTATAGAAAACAATGGCTAGAAAACATTTCTAAAGCCCACAGACATGATCATGCTAAATCCCTGTTCAAAAACCTATACATTCCTAAAAAAATTTTAAAAGTTCTATAAATTCCTAGTATAATCAGAATAAAATCCACTTGTTTTTGCCCTTCCTTCAGACTCTTCACTGTCTTGTAGAAATCTAGCTTTCCCCTTCCAGACCCTGGCAAAATGTATTTATTTGTCAACAAATGTTTCGGGAGCTCTTGCTTTGTGTGGGCCATCGTGCTGGGTGCTGACACACGCAGTCTCTTCTAGGCAGACAAGACAATGCGACTTTCTCATCTGCGACATGTGATTACTCATCACTGTGTGTCTCTCTGAGGCCGCTTTCTTTTTGTGGATGTTCTTTCCTCCATGTCTGCACTTGAAATCGTACCCATGCTTCAGTTCCAACCCCAGACACCATCTACTAGTTCCAGCTGGGGATGGTTCTTTTTTCTGAGTAATTCCGCATTTGTACATTTCTTTCGTTTTTTATTATTGAATTATAGTTGCCTTACAATGTTATGTTAGTTTCTGTTGTATAACGATGTGAATCAGCTATATGTATGCATATATCCCCTCCTTCACACCCCGCCAGCCCACGCCTCTAGGTCATCACAGAGCACAGAGCTGAACTCCCTGCGGTAGCCAGCAGCTTCCCACTGGCTATCTATTTCACACACGGCAGTGTCTATATATTGCAATGCTACCCTTTCAAGTCAGCCACCCTCTCCTTTCCCTTGTAGTATGCCTGTGTCCGTTTGTAGACTTCTCATAGCTTTTCTCACACATTGCCTTCCCTGAGAGTTGGTACAGACTTTCTGTGCCACAGCGATGATCAAGCTGGGGCAGAGATAAGGATGGAGCTTGGCAGGGTAGAGATGGGGGATGCTCCTGAGAAGGATGGGTTATCAGAATCTCTACTGGACCATGGTTGTTTAAAGTATCGTATTAAAAATAGCCATCACCTCATCTTATTTTTAGTTTTGGTGTGAAGTTGGTTTGGACTTTTTAAATCGGAGTATCAAAAGTGGCATGAATAAAACAACCTGAGCAACATGGCTTTATGAGATTGTAAGACTGTCTTTATAGCTGTTAAATGGGCAAAACTGAAAGAATGAATTAAGAACGACTTCCCCCTGCCCCAGTTTAAAGTTCACTGTTGTTTTAAAAATAATTTATTTATTTATTTAAAATGTATTCATTTATTTTTGGCCATGCTGCATGGCGTGTGGGATCTTAGTTCCCTGACCAGGGATCGAACCTGTGCCCCCTGCAGTGGAAGGGTGGAGTCTTAACCACTGGATCTCCAGGGAAGTCCCAAAGTTCATTCTTGGTGTTGTTCACTCTATGGGTTTTGAAAATGGTATAATGACATGCATCACCATTGTAATATCTTACAAAGGTTTCACTGCCCTAAAAAATCTTTTGTGTTCCACCTGTTTGCCCCACTCTCCCCCTAATCCCTGGCAACCATTCGTCTTTTTACTGTCTCATAGCTTTGTTTCTACAATGTCATAGGGTCAGAATCACATGGTATATAGCGTTTTCAGATTGACTTTTCCCACTAGTAATATGCACGTTTCCTCCATGTCTTTTCATGACTTAATAGCTTATTTCTTTTCAGTGCTGAATAACATTCCATTGTTTGGGTGTATCATAGTTTACTTACCTAGTCACCTACTAAACGACATTAAAGATCCATGTGTAGATTCTTGGGTAGACATAAATTTTCAACTCCTTTGGGTAAATGCCAAAGAGTATGAATCCTGGATAGTATGGCAGAGGTATGTTTGTTTGTTTTTGTAGCTCAGTCACTAAATCTTGTCCAATTCTTTGTGACCCCATGGACTGCAGCACACCAGACTTCCTTGCCAATTCTTCTGTACCATTTTGCATTCTCACCAGCAAGGAATGAGAGTTCCTGTTGCTCCACATCCTTGTCAACATATGGTGTTGTCAGTGTTCCTGATTTTGACCATTCTGGTACATGTACAGTGGCATTTTGTGGTCGTTTTAATTTGCATTTCCTTGATGACATATGATGCTGAACATCTTCCCATATGCTCATTTCCCACCTGTATGTCTTCTTTGATAAGGTGTCTATTCAGATTTTTTGCTCATTAAAAACACTGGATTATTTATTTTCTTATTTAAGAACTACTTTTGATCCCGAAGTGCCCTTGTGTGTGATGGGCAATGAGTGCCAATGCTTCCAAGTTCTGTTGACCTAAAGACGATCATTGTCCATCTCTGTTTTAGGTACAGGTGACACTGTCCACCAAAGGTGAGTGGAAACCCAGAGGCTGATTATAATCCAAAAACACCTGTATTGACCCACTTTGAAGTCCTACACTCTCTTATGTCCAAACTTTTGTACACGCCGCCTTTTGGCCTGGACATCCCGCTTCCTTTTGTCCATCTCAGCTGTGAGCTCCTCCCTCTCTATGCTTTACTGGCTAATTCAGACTCATTCTCCTGGGTGTCCTTCCAGACACTCTCTTCCCAAAACCAGAGCTGGGACTTCTAAACTCTCCGTTGCGTCCTTCCTCTGTCAATGCTCTTGTCATAGGTCCCATCAGACCCGGATCAGCAGCTGCCAAGAACACGCTGAATTCTGGCTCTGTAGTGTTTGCTTTTCCATCTACGATGTCTAATGAACATGAAGTATACATGACTTAAGTGCATTCAGTCATGCGACAGAGGCTTACAGGTCACCTGTTATGTGCTAGGATTTGTTTGCTTAGGTCGCATCCACAAACAAAGTGGAAAAAGAGATCTCGTCCCATCAGCAACTTGTGTTTTCCTGGGAAAGACTGACTGTTTGAACAGATGAGCGTCCATCAGTGTTTCAGAGGGCTAAGAAGGATCCCGATGTACACTTGTTTATGATGTCGCCATGAATTTGCAGGACTGAAAACACACGCACCTCTCCACATCTTTCTGTGACTGGGTAGCGCATTTCTTTTTTAACCCAGAGATTACTTCCCATGTTACGGGTGCTATTCTGCCTCTCAAAGACAGTTGTCTTCTTGGCTCCCATTTTGGCATGGGTTTCATCAGTCAGACACAGTCCTGCAGGAATCTAAGATTTAGCAGAGATGCGTTGCAGAGCATGCTCTAGGGAGCTGTGGGCGGTGGAGAAGTCAGTGGGAGGTGGAGCTTCTGACGGGGAGCATTTGGGGACTCTTCTTGGCTGAATATCTTTCAAGCCTGGTTCTCTGGCCTTCTGGGAACTTCCGTGAATTACCTAACAGCTTTTAATACATTTTCTGCTCAGACCAGTTCGAGTGGGTCTGTGACTTGACACAAAGGGTGCTGGCAGGCGCAGACCTCTCTCCCGGGTAACCCAGTCCTTCCCACCCAGGCTGTATTTAATCAGGTCTGACTACAAAGATGACTTCAACGAGCCTCGGGTCTTGCCAGAACTGTCTCTCGATTGGGAAGGAGAGATCTCCCAGCCCTGAAGGGCAACAGCTGCAATAAGAAGGGTAAACTTATACATTGGGCTGAAATCCAAATTTTTATGTATGTAATTATGCCAGAATTCAGGTCAACCTCTAGGCTGCGTTGACTCATAGTCCATGATATATAGGAAGGAAAATAGCATCTGAGCTGCTGTGGTGGCGTTTTTTTTTTTTTTTTCCTTGCACTTTGAAATGTTGTTTAATTATTTGTCCTCTTCTACTTAACTGCAAATTACTCTGTTCTTCCAAGTATCACGCTTTACCTACTTGAAAAATAAATATCCCGAGTGCCTAGGAGTGAAGGACTATAATTAAATTCTGGAACGCTGTGATGGGCATTTAAGAATGGCCAGATGTTTGTGCTTTCCAAAACACACTCAAAGTCTCAAACTATTAAAAAGTTTTGAGGTGATCGAATTTGTCTACTCTGCCTCAGATTCATCAAGCAAGATGATGGCTACATCCCAGCCTGAGAAACCATGATTTAAAATTTTTGTTGGCTCTGTGTTTTCAGTCTTGAAAACTTTCCTGCTCTGTTCTCTTGCTTTTCCCAGTGACTTTAGGTCTAGCTGAGGGACTGTGTGGCTTACTTCTTAGTCACCTTGTCAGAAACACTTACTGGGGAAAAGAAAAGAGTGAAAAATTAATATAAAGTCAGGAAATGGCCCTTGGAAGCCCAGATTCCCTCTGCCAGCCCAAGTCCCCTTTCCATTGGTTATCTTGCTCATGGTGAACGAAGACACAGGAAACTTGTTGGTTTAGCTTTTCTACTTGCTGGTCTCTGCGGTGGGCAATTAAGTTTCTGGGTATCACTGTCTTCAGTTGTTCTCACTTTTACTCCTTCCAAATCAGGGACTTTGTAAACTTGTGCTCGTACTTTATAACTTAAAGAGGAAAGAGGGGGACCCTCACTGGCTAAATTTTTTCATGACACTACCTTTTACTCATCTGTCTTTGGTCCCCTGGAGTCCTTTCTAGTCAATCAAATGTAAATATTTAGTGAATAATATTCCTTTGTCTGGATGCACCACAATTTATTTATCCATTCACCAACAGGGATATCTTGGTTTCGTCCAAGTTTTGGCAGCTATGAATAAAGCTGCTACAACATTCGTGTGCGGGTTTTGTGTGGATGTAAGTTTTCAGCTCCCTTGGGTAAGTACCAAGGAACATGATGGCTGGATGGTATGGTAAGAGTATGTTTAGTTTTGTAAGAAACTGCCAGACTGTCTTCCAAAGTGACTGTACCATTTTGCATTCCCACTAGCAATGAATGAAAGTTGTTATTCTACATTCTCGCCAGCATTTCGTGTTTTCCATGTTCCAGGTTTCGGCTGTTCTAAAGATGTGTTATGGTATCTTGCTGTTTTAATTTGCATTTCCCTCATAACATGCAATGCAGAACATTTTTATGTTTATTTTTATCTTCTTTGGTGAGGTGTCTGTTAAGTAAGGTCTTTGCCCCATTTAAAAAATCCAGTTGTTGTCTTATTGTTAACTTTGAGAGTTTTTGACAAGTGTGTTCTCCTAGTCTCCTGCTTATCTGCTCATTTGCTTAAAGTTTTTTTTTTTTTTTTAAGAGAAAGACACTGTGTTTTTGGTTTATTTTATCTGTAGATTCTGTTGAACTAGATATTGTAAGATACTCAATTAGAAAAGGTAAAGTTAGCATGTTTGATATAAAATCTAAGCCTTTGGTCACTCTTCCTATAAGTAGAGTTACTATAGCCTATAATCTTATGTTGGGCGCTTGTAGCTTCAGACCAATCAAACCATAAACAAATTCAATCAAGAGGACCAGGGAGCACCTTGATTGTCAGCATCACTTACAAGATTGTTTTTGCATCTGTCAGGACACAGTAAACCAATTGCAGAGCTGTGATGAGGCTCGATACCAACACCATGTATCAGTTCTCTTACTGTTGACTTTCAATGACCCTCTTTCTTTTTGAGCCCCACTGCACACATGGCTTTTGGGATCTTAGTTTCGCAACCAGGGCTTGAACCTGGGGCCACGGCAGTGAAAGTGCCACGTCTTAACCACTGGACCACCAGGGAACTTCCTCAGTGACCCTCTCTGCATGCCATAGACCGCTCATCCTTCCCCACTCATGTTACCATCCCATAGCTTTTATTGTTGTTGTTCCACTTTCTAAACTGCAGGATAAGGTGTATAAGCCAAAGGGGTTATCCAAATGGTAAAAGGGAATCGATTCCCAATGAGTAATAGAAAAAAAACAACACTGTAAAAACCCATGAGGTCATGCGCAATGGAGGAAAACAAGTGACGTGAAGAATGCAGTTTCTTCTTCAGGTCTTTTGCCCGGAGCCTTGCCAGCTCTTCATCTGCTCTGGTGGTGTTTTCTTTTCTCCCTAATCTCCAAAGGGTGCTGCTTCATGCTCTGGACAAGAAAGGGGGAGGCATTAGAGGGAGTGTCAGAGAAAGCCAGAAAGGAAGGGTCCTTTCAAGTCAACACATAATGGGCTTACACACAAAGGAAATCAGGGCTCCCCTGGACCATTAAAAAGATTATTTCACACTGCGTTTAACCACCAAAAGAGCCTGCGTAAAAGCTGGTATTGAGGCAGCTCTGAGCTCGTTCTGCTTTTATTTACATGAATTCTACCCTTTCCCAAATCCTGCTTTCAACTCTTTCCTCCCGAGTCCAGAGTCAGCAGTCAGGATGCTACTGCGTACATGACCTTCGCGTTGCTCTCAGTGGGAAGCGTTGCTGTTTTTGACATTTTCTTTGAAGCGGTGGGGTCCCTAGTGCTGAAAACACAAATTCAGAACAATAACAGTTGCTATCTGCCTGTCGGTTTTTCATTATTGTCTATCAAGAATTCTTTTGGAAAATAATGGAATTAAATGTTCTGTTGGAGGGGATACCATACGAGTTGTTTTGTTTACATTTTCAGTACTTGGTGGATTATTCGTGCTCTTAAGTGTCTAGCTGACTCTTAGCATCTTGTTTGTAACCCAGATCTTTCCCGGCTCTATTTTTATTCCATAGCCTTGATTTTTTGTTTCACCCTCTAAACTTCAGGATGGCCAAGGGGGGTTATCCCAACGTGTCAACTTACTATCTTTTTGTCTGTATTTTTTTTTTTTAAGGTCTACCCTTGCAATCAACTCACAAAACCATTGCCTGACTGAAGGGGAGTTAAGTGCTTGGTGGCTCAGAAAAGGAGCTGAATATTCAAAAGTTCTCTGCCAGTCCAGTGGCTGGATTGGCACAGGATGAGTGGGTGTCTCTGTTTAGCAGCCCTAAATACAGAACTGTCCTCAGTTCAGCCATTGGGAGCGTACTTGTGAGGATTTTAAGTAAATACCATCACGGGGCCAGTGTGCACAAACTGTCAATTTGTATTTATATGATGTGTGACCGTGCTGAAGCAGGCATCATGAATCATTTGGGATTACCCTTATGGAGAGCCTCTAATTCTGCCTGAAGGATTAGGGAAACAGGGTTCAAAAGCTATTCATCAGTCCTGTCTTTCAGGGAGCACCAGTGAAGTCATCCAGTGTCTGACTTATCGGTGAAACACTCCATTTCCAAGTCTCAGAGAAAGGTCACGTAAAGGTAATGGAATATTTTTGTCAAGATGGCAGAGCCAGGCTCCATGACATTCTGGGGGCTAGGAGGGAAAGAAGGAGGAGAAATCCATGGAGCATGAAAAGGAGTGAGATGGTTCAATGGCCTGGGCATTTTTTCAGAAATGTCTTCTTGGATGATAGATATGAATGTCACTTTGAAGAATAACCTTACTGAAATGCATGTAACATCTTCCTTAAGGAGAGTCAGTTCATTATCAAGGGGTTGCTAACCATGTACACAAGGAGGAAATCTTTCAACCTGGGACTTGAAACTCCCTTCCTTCTCTGTCTTCTCGCGTCAGAGTCTGAGTAACAGCTGGATCTTGCTGGTGGCTGGCAACCTTATCCTTCTTCTCTGCTCATCACTCTGGATATCTGGGTTGCGAGTAACAGTTGAATGTTGAATCAAATTTTCGTAAGGAGAGGACTTCACTGAATCACCAACGGCGAGAATGGGCACAAGGAAGTTCCATATCAAGAATGAAATAACCTAGACTTAGGATTTTAGATGTGGTGGTTGGTTTCAGTCACTTGTCCCAACTAGTCTGCAGCTGTCGTGAGAGATTTTCATCACTGCTGAGCTATCAACAGCTTTTGACACAGAGGATGGTTCCTTAAAATGCTTTTTCTTTTTTTTGCTATGTGATATGTGGGATCTTAGTTCCTTGGCTAGGGATCAAACTCGTGCCTCCTGCCTTGCAAGTGCAGAGCCTGAACCACCAGGGAAGTCCTGCTTTTTTCACATCTTGCGTGATGTACATCTTTTGTTTTCCTCCTACCATGAGCTGCTCATTCCCATCTAACCAACTTCCTGATGTTGAGTGCCTGAAGCCTCCTTCCATGGACCTCTAATGTTCTGAAGCTACCTTTAGTGAAGCCATTTTGTCTCATGGACTTAAACATCGTCTATGTACTGACAGTTCCCACACTGATGAGGGCTCCAGCCTTGACCCCTCTCTTCTGAGTTCCAAACTCACATTTCAGCCTCCCTCCTCAAGATTTCCACTTGGTTTCTTGAATTTAGCGTGGCTGACACTGAATTCCAAATTGTCACCTCTCCAAACCTACTCCGCTGCAGGCTTCCCCATCTCAGTTCAGCCTAGCTCTATCACTTTGGATTCTCAGACCAAAAATTGTTTATGCTCTGACACAGATATGCGTTGTGTTGAGTGAACTTTCAAGTGTGGTTTGAGGTTATCCGATTAAATCCTGGCTAGTGGCCCTCATTCCCAGGAGTATGTGGGGAGATGGCAAGCTTCTTAGAGAAGCCAAGTGGTTGGCGTGGTGTCATATTCTAATGATGTGAGAACAGTGGAACAAGATCTGAGGCTCTATCCTTTATGGATGAGGTGGTCAAGTAATATTTGAGAGGAATATTTTAATTTATAACAAGGCACTCTTGATACAAATCAAATTCTTGTATCACAGAGTGATTCACCGTGAGTCAGATTGGCTTTCCAATATATATAATGAGATAGGGTCCATGGAGCCCGTGATTATACTGGAAACTTATCATACTGGGGCTCCAGATAGCTCTAAATTAGTATCAAAATAAGATTGACTGATGCTTTAGGTGGTCTCATATGCATGAAATTACATACATCATGTAATATACATAGTATATATTATACATAATCATTTTAACATATAAAAAGTTAAAAATATATTTCTTACCCCCCCCCCCCAACATGGGGAAAGTCCTTTTACTGTTGTTATGACTTATGCCTTGATGGTCCTCTTTGCTCATTAGTTTTGGTTTGTGTTTCAGATTGTTACCTTAGGATAGATTCTCTGAAATGGAAATACTGGATGAAAACACCTTTGAGAGGGTTTGAAGGTACCTGATACATATTGCCAAACCGTGTTCCAATTTGCATTCTCTCCAGTTGCTATGATTTAGAGCAAACAGAGCAACACAGTTATGCCAAAAATGGGAGGCGACCTTTCAAGACCTGTAGCTGGAGAGCCAAGGATATCGAAGAATGTGGATCTGGTGAATTCTCACGAGTGTTTGCATGAGTGGAACTTGAATTGGGGACAGGAAATAAAGCAGGATGTAGTTAATGTTGAAAAGAATAGGTTTTGAAGTTCAAGGGTAGAAGAATACATAACTGCACATAACAGATGACTCTGCATGTGTTATTATTTCCATTTTTATAGATGAGGAAAGGGGTTTAAGTTGTTATGGCCAAGGTCACACAGCCCATTAGCAGTGGATCCTGGATTCCAACCTTTGCTCTCTGTTCCTGTTCTATGTTGCCCCAGTGTTTACATATCTTGCTTCCACTACTTAAAGGGTTAAAGGCATCATGTGTTAGCTAGGCAAGATGGTTTGGGGTTTAATAGATTCTCTTCTAGCATATTTGGCTATGGAACAACTGGCCAAGACCTACCTTGCTTTGATACTGAAGGCAGCTGGAAAGTTCACATAGTTGTTTGGTCAGCATACTAAGACCTGTGGGTAAATCCATTCCATTACCTGTTTTTGTACAGCCTGTGGGCTAAGATAGATCCATATATATATACATTTATACATACACCAGCTCAATGGACATGAATTTGAGCAAATTCTGGAGATAGTAGGGGATAGAGAAGCCTGAAGTGCTGCAGTCCATGGGGTTGCAAAGAGGTGACCACAACTTAGCAATTGAGCAACATCAACAACAAATATAGACATATACACATATATATTATTTATCTGTTTATTTTTATTTGTTTAAATTTTTTATCAATATTTTTAATTGAAGTATAGTTGATTGGATTTTTAAATTTTTTAATGGTTGAAAAATTAAAAGAAAAATACTATTTTAATCGGGAGGGGTCAGAAAAAAGAAAAAAGAATACTATTTCATGACACATACAAGAAAATGACATGGAGTTAGATTTTTGGTATCCACATGTGGTTATACTGGAATCCTGTCAGGTCCATTCATGTACATAATTGAATAGTCACCACAGAGATCTATTATAGCAAGTCTAGAGTTTTTGCTATCTGGCCCTTCTCACAGACCAAGTTTTCTGACTTCTGCTTTAGTTCATAGACATCATGACTCAATGGTTCAGATTCTAAAAATGTCTAAATGTCCCCCATCTGTGAAATGACACCAACAATGGCAGTCCTCTTTTCTACCTGTCACTACGTCCTTGAATCATTCTTTGATATGTCTGGTGATTGAAACAGGGAGAAAAATGGGAGATCTTTGCCACTTCATCTTGAGAGTTTGTTCTGTAACCAAGAGCCATGTTGTCTTGAGGTACTGGCCATGAAAACTGTGAACCATTGGTTTCGGAACAGAACCATTGGTTTCTCCGATGTCACCTAAGAAGCAGATTATGCATCCCTTTGGCGTTTGAATGTTCTCGTCAGGTGAGAGACTGATGAGTGGACAGACACATCCACGTTAAATCTATGGCCTAACAGAGTATGTGATTTTGGGTATTTCGCTGTGTGACTATATTACAATTTGTTTAGCCATCCTATTGTGTGTTTGGATTACTTCTGGGTTTTAGCTGTGCAAATAAGTGCTGCTGTGAGCAGTCTCATACATGCTTCTAGAACGCAGGCACGCATTTCCCTAAGGCATATACTCAACAGTAGGGTTCCTGGGTTGTATAGCATGTGCACACTCTTGGTAGGGACTGCCAAGTCTTTTTTCTAAAGTGGAAACTTTAGAAAAATGTTTTTTTTTTTTTTTAATTGACACTTCCATGGCTAATGTAAGAGATTTTCTTCACTCTGGGTCATGGCCAAAGTCTGAGATTTTCAAACTTTAAGCCTTTTGGCCAAACTGGTTTTAATATGCATTTCCCTAATGACCAGTGAGGTTGAGCTCCTTTTTACTGTTTATTTCAGACTTCCCTTTTGTGAAGTCTTTTGCTCATTTTTCAAATGAAATATTTATCTTTTGCTTATTCACAGAATTCTTTATATACTCTGGATATTAGCTTGTTATTGATGTTTCAAAGATCTCTTCCCTGGTCTTTTCATTCTTTATGCTGTCTTCCAATGACTTGAAGGTCTTGATTTTTACTGTGTTTGAATTTAACAATCATTTCCTTTGTGGCTCATCTTTATATGACTTGTTTTAAAAAATATTTCCTAGCTTGAAATCTTTAAGATATTTTCCTTCCTTTTTCTTTTGTTTGCCTTTATTTTTTGTTCTTTTGATTGACATGTAAAGGAGGTTTCTTATTTTCTTTTAAAAGTTCAGGGCAAAGAAGAAAATATACATGTGTGTATAAACTGAGATAGATATACAAATAAATATTTTTAAAATAATAGAATAAAGGCTTCAGGAGAGGTATGAGATCCTATAATTGCCACTATTCAGAAACAAAATGGTACACACTCCTGAAACCTGGAGTGCTGGTCTTATACAAATGACACTTCCATTGAAAACAACGAAAATTCCAGGTAAAAAGAAATGTAATCTCCTTAAAAGCATCAATGAACTGGCAAAAATTTCAACAATAACCAGGCCAGGGACTGAATGAAGTAGGGAACCACAAGAGGCAAGCGGAACAATGGGTCTGGCTTGTGCCCCAGGGGTGTCTGCCAAACTGAATGAACTTGAACTTCAGCTTTTTTTTTTTTTCCCCAAAATGATGTAACAGTTCTATTTAAATCTCAAAATTTACAACATGCTAGAAATTATATTGTTTGCAGCCTTGAAACATTACAACATGAAATTTTGAGTATCAACATTAAAATGTGTGAAGGAGTGTGTTGTTTTTGCAAATCTTTCTGGGGGTTATGCAAATAAAACTGTGAAAAACCGTGGGTGCGATAAGAACAAACACAGGACCTACTTTTTAGTATGAACATTTCATTGGTAGTGCGTGCACCCTGCCTTCTCTGGACAGCTAGTAGATACTCACGAGGGGATTGCTTCTGCAGAAGCCAGCCTTCATGATGGTCCCTGAGGGTCCCTGACGCCTATCAGTCACACCCTTGTGGAATACCCCCCACTCTACTGTTTCTGGGTTGGTCTGTGTGACCAGCAGTGTTCAGCAGAAGTGATGAGTCCCTTCTGAAATCAGGTTATAAAAGATTACAGCTTCTGTCTCTGGCACTCTTGGCACCCACTGTTTTTTTTTTTTTTTAAATTATTTTATTGAAGTAGAGTTGATTTACAATGTTGGGTTAATTTCTGCTGTATAGCAAAGCGATTCAGTTATACATATGTACATTCTTTTAAAAATGTTCTTTTCCATTGTGGTTTATCACAGGATACTGAGTATAGTTCCTCGTGCTGTACAGTGGAACCTTGTTGCCTTCCCTGGTTTTATCTTTCCTGGATCACTGGCTTGGGGGCAGGGGAAGCTGGCTGCCATGCTCTCAGCAGCCATATGGAAAGATCTTTCTGATGGGGAACTGAGGCTTCCAACCAACAGCCAGAGAGGAACTTAGACCCACTGGCAGCCCTGCGGGTGGGCTTGGCGGTCTCATCAAATGACTGCCGTCTGGGCTGACATCTTGATTGCAGATTCATGAGAGACTTAGCTCAGCCATTCCTAGATTCTGGACTCACAAGGAAGAAGTATGCTTATTGTTTTAAATTGCTAAGTTTTGAGTAATTGATGATGCATCCATCCATCAATAACTAACAAAGGCCTTGTCATCCAGCAAGTGCCTGGGATGTTGTAATATGCAAGGAGGAAGCAAGGAACAAGCTTTTATTACTCTACTGGGGGAGACTGGTACCTCTCAGGGAAAAAGAAGGGGTCATCAGATGGGGCGGGGCTTATGAGAAGAGGAGAGATTGGAGACTGAATATCCTCTGAGAGCCAAGAGAACATTCAACTGTGATGCTTGATCAAAAGCTGAGGAAGGGAAGCGGTGCCTCTCATTTCATGCAGAAGAGTGTAGAGCCTGACTGGGTTGTGTTGCCCTTTGGCAGCCCCCTCTTCCCCCATCATAACACACACACACACACGCACACACACACACTTGCAAGTATACACACATACGCACACTTTTGGACAATCATCCACAGCTTCCACTAGCCTGTGCTGAATCTTCGTGTGGCTGTCAGCATGTGCTGCCTCTTGACACCCTCAGGCCTACGGGCACATGGCTTGGAGAGCAGACTGTGCCTTTGGTGCGGAGGAAAAGGCACCTCTTCTTCCATGTGGACACAAGCCAGTACCAGGGCTTGGGCTTGGCAAGTGTAGTCCAACTGGACCTGGGTTGCTCCATTGCAGGGTCAGCCGCCTTATGCCATGTGCCAACTGTACAACTGTCCTGGTGCTGAGCTCTCTGGATGAAGCTTCTCAGACATTCTGTGACATGGATTCGGGGAAGGAGGAGAGCTGGGAGTCTTCAGAATCAACCAGAGGGGCTATTCCACATCTTGGAGCTGTGGCTTGTCATAGTCACTGGGCAGTGAGGACCATTCTCACCCAGATAACTGCCTGTTTCCAGCAGTAACACCTACTCCCTTAGTTTCTCCTTCCATGAGGATGGAAAGGCAGGCCTCTCCCCCTGGGAATATGTATATAGTAGCAAAATATTTGTCTAAAGCTGCTCTTTCCCTTGAAAAATCCAAGGTTCCCTTCTTCTTTTGTTTTTTAATCAAAAAGCCAACTTTCTGGTTTTATTTCTCCTATACGTTTCTGTTTTTTGTAATGCTTAGACTAAGGAGCTCTTAATGCCCCTGATTTAGTTTTTTTGGTTGCACCCCTGAGCATGTGCGGTCTTACCAGGGATCAAAACTGCACCCTGTGCATTGGAAGTGGGGAAGTCTTAACCACTGGACCACCAGGGAAGTCCCACCTCTGCGGTTTAAAATTAAACCAACCAACCCGTAAGTGCAGGGCCCAAAGGTTATCATAAGATGACCCGATGAGTCATTCAAAGGTCAAGTGTCCGGTTTGTGGTCACATAACATCAGTGGCTTCTGTGGGGCCGTTATCTGAGACCCCTGCCATCACCCACCTGGTGAGGACCACGGCCAGTCATGTGGTTTGCCTAGTGGTGAAGAAAACTGAATAAAGTGGACGAATCTCAAGTCCTATCACAGGGAAGTTGTCTACTGTGTCTTGGCCACTAGAAAAACATGACGGCATGTCAAAAATAATTCTTCTTTCAAAGAATAACCTTGTCGTATATTTGGAATCATTTAGCAGCTCACACCCCGCTCAAGGCCAGCTGCTGTATGTAAGATCAACAATGTGGGACATGTATTAAAAGTTCATGCAGATTTCACTTGGTAGTAGTGGTAACAGAAAAAAATGATAAATATTAGTGAAAATCTTGGGATTCAAGAGTCTTTTGAATTAATCTACAGATAGATGATTTGAACCAGTGTGTAACAAGGGACTGAGTGGCAGTGGAATGCAAATATTGTCACTGAGGACAAAGGGAGCTCAAGGCCTTACAAAGAAGAGGAGCTACAGCAAATCTTGAGTCGCTTTGAGAATTTTGCAAGGAAATGTAAAATTGTGGCCCTGAGTATGATTTAAGGCAATAATCCTAAACTTCTGAAAGAGTCAGCAGCAAAAACATAACCTCGGCAGGATAGACTGATAACATGTTGTGTGTGCAAATCAGACGAAGTGATATTTGGGAGCCAGAAAAAATGGATGACAAGTCTTGCAGAGGGGGACATATAACAATCCCCAAATCAACAGCAAATTATTTTGCCCTGTAGATTTGATGCTTTTGGACTGTTGTGCTGGATAAGACACTTG
The DNA here is from genome assembly GCF_016772045.2 of Ovis aries. Taxonomy (NCBI): domain Eukaryota; kingdom Metazoa; phylum Chordata; class Mammalia; order Artiodactyla; family Bovidae; genus Ovis; species Ovis aries. Next base: position 12,488,795 of record NC_056066.1, read on the forward strand.
AGCTTTCTGGATTGCAAGGAAAGCAAACCAGTCCATCCTAAAGGAAATCAACCCTATATATTCATCGGAAGGACTGATGCTGAAGCTGAAGCTCCAATGCTTTGGCCACCTGTTGTAAAGAGCTGACTCATTGGAAAAGACCCTGATGCTGGGAAAGATTGAAGGCAAGAGGAGAAGAGGGAGGCAGAGGATGAGATGGTTAGATAGCATCACTGACTCAATTGACATGAATCTGAGCAAACTTCAGGAGAGAGTGGAGGACAGAGGATCCTGGTGGGCTCCTTGAGGTTAACGAGGTCACAAAGAGTCAGACACAACTTAGCGACTGAACAACAACAACAACAACAACAACAACATATGATAGATTTGATGCACCAGGTAAACTGGATGAGAATGGGGATAGCTCCTATTGAGATTTTACAGAACGTTAGGGCATCTGGAAAGCAGAGCAGCTTCCATTGAGAATTAGGAGCATGGGGTTGCAGTCCAGCTGAATGACTTCAGGGCTTATGTTCTCTGCTGGGGCTAGTGGGTTAGGTAGGGAGAAGCCAGTGGCAAGGTGCTCTTTGAGTCTACCTGGCAGATAGTTAATACCTCTACTGAGAAAATGTTCTGTCTTTCTGGTGCCAATTCATTATTTGCACTTTAAAATCTGGTAATCCTAAGGCAACAACCGTGACCTTTATTTTGGTCACTTTTATAAATTTCAATAACTTTAGTATTTTGGGGAACTTCTGCCTATGTCAAAATTTCTTGGTCCACCAAAGCTCAGAGATCCTATGCTCCTGTTTCATAGAGATTCTCCTGGTGGTTCTAAGATCTGGGATATTTAACATTTCATGCTACAATTTCTATTCCTACTTAAAAAAATACATGCACACCGAATGTATAACAATTGTATAAAATAAGCTTTTGAAGAAAATATAATGTCTAGGTTTTCTCATCAACCATAAAGTATCATCAGTCATGGTTGAATCTCATCTTCAGATTCGACAAGAAGAATTCTTTCCCTCTCAACTCTGAATTTCTTTTCTGGCAGTGGACACTGATAGGCAATCTTGGTATCCAAGCCCTACCAGAATTTGTATTCTGCTTTCCAGCATCATCCACCTCAGTCTCCGACTCTCCTTAGCTTTGGCTGTTCCACCTAATTAAGTGATGAAATGTTATTAGCTTGATTTTTCTGTATCTTCTTCACCAGGGATAAAAGCTGACCTTCTTTTGATCTTCCAGGGTCTTCTCTCTTGAGGCATCTGAAGTAAGCAAGACTGAGATTCTATGTAAAGCCAGTTTTGAACTCTTTCCTGAAGCCTCCTCCTGACTAATGCTTCTCCATCAGAAAGTTTCTTGGCCAGACTGAATTTGCGCCATTTCATTTTTCTTTCCGTGATACTCAGTGAATTATGAAGAGAGCAGGTACCGACACCATCATCTAAAAACTGTAGAATTGAGCGATGGAGATGATGATTGAAATATAAATGTGCTCCCTCAAACCCCATTAGGTGACATTTTGAGGAAAAAGAGACTAGAATATGTTTCTTTTATCCCTTGAAAACATACAAAAATCAAACAAACTGAACAGTATTCTTACAATATGGCATCTTTTTAGACCAGTGGTTCTCAGCACTGACTAAACATTAGCATTTATCTGGAAAATTAAAAAAAAATATTGGTGGTTAAGTTTTACTCCAGATCAATTGAATCAGATGTGACTTTTAAAATATTTAGTCTTCTTGGAATTTGTTGAGCTTTGTGAATCTGTGAATTGGTATCTTTCATCAGTCAAAAAAAATCCTCAGCCATGACTTGTTCAAATATTGCTTCTTTTCTGTCCTCTCCTCTCCTGGGATTGCAATTATACATTTGTTAGATCGTTTGACTATGTCTCACGAGTCTTTCCTGTTCTGTTCTTTATAATTGTGTATTTTGTTTGGGATATTTTAAAGTTTTCTTGTTTTTGAGTTTGCTAATACTGGTTTCTGATTTGCCAGTCTGATTTAAACCTATCTGATGCATTATTATTTTTAGATATTTTACTTTTCAGTTGTAGAGTGATTCCCCGCCCCGCCCCCCCCCCCCCTTAGATTTCAGTTCTCTATTGAAATGCTCCATATTTTGGACCACTTTTCCCTTTATTTTCTTTAATGTATTAATAACAGCTATTTAAAGGACTCATTCATTAATTTCAGCATGCAGGTCTTCTGTCTGCTTCAAATGACTTCCCCCCCTCCCTTCTCATGTCTTGTAATTTTTTATTTTATGCTGGGCACATTACATAAAACACAATGAGACTATATAGAGACTACAGTTTATATTGCTTTGACTTAGAAAGGATTTGCTCTTTGATGACTTAACGGGGGGTGGGGATTTAGTCAAATTTAGCCTATTACTGGTTTCAAGTGGGTCAGAGTTGAGAAGAACCTCCTATGAATTTTGAATGCTAGCCTGCTAGGTCTCTGCTTTTTCCATTTCTACCTACAGAGACCACAAATCAGCTGATATGCTTTTTGGCAGTTTCGAACTTTGCTCTCTAGTCTCCAGACCCTGCACTGGGCAAATATCATAAGAAGTAGACTGGCTGTGCATTTTCATCAGACACTCCTCCAGGAGATAGATTTTATCTTTCCACGACTGTGAGATTACAGTTTATTTTAGTCTCTATTTCAGAGAAGTTCCCTAACCTTCCAAGTGGCCCTTGACTCAGTAAATGAACTATAGGGCAAAATGGTTTTCATGTATGTAGGGCTCTGGAAGTTTTCAGATTGTCAATCTAGCTCCAGACAGCCTCCAAAAGCTTTGGTAGTGTTTCTTTCTCACAGTAACATCCTTGTATTCAGGCCAAACTCGAGCCTCATCTTGCACTTGGAATTGGCAAACATTCCCAAGGTAGAAGGCAGCCAGTGGCCGCCTACTCATCTTGGAAGGACTCTCCTGTCTTCAGTTGAGTTCATTTAGTCCTGCTTCCTTTCCTGTTTTCTGATGTCTTGGATAATGTAATTTTAGGGATTTAGTTGGCTTTTTAAAGTTGCTGCAGCTGGAGCACAGTTCTGTTGTTTCCTGCTCCATTTTACCTGGAACTACAGTTTAATTAATCCAATACTCTGATGGCAAGCATTAGCTTTGGTACATGGATTTTACAAAAATGGAGTAGAGAGCACAAGAAATGAATCAAAAGTGCTTTGATTTAGGGAGTATTTAGGGGGTATATTTGAAAGAATAAGCTCTTCTATTGAAAAGTCTTAACTTCTAAAGAAAGGTCTTACTAAGACATGTCCTTATTCATTGCTGCTATTCACTAATCCAGTGGGAGAGATTCTTTCCTTCCAAAGAAACTAATTACCCAGTTTGAAGAATCTAGAACACACAGTAGGAGAATCATTACTGAAAAGTTTACAAGTGAGCTCTCCAAAAACGTACAATCGTATTAAGTATACAATAAGAAATTTCCATGATTAGAATATACATTTCATGGTCTCTTTCACACACTTTTATTCTTTTCCCTTCTGATCACCTGTAATCTATGTCACAGTTATCTATACAATAAAGAGTAGAAAGTGTATAATTTTTTTCTTACATGTTAGTCCCAGATAGACAATAAGCTTCCTATGAACATGGCAAACCTGATAGTATCTAGAACAGTGCTAAGCAGGTACTTTTTGATTAATTGATTATTTAATCTTTTCCACTGGCATTTGACTAAAGCATTTGGACAGATAGAAAAAAATCATATTGGGTTTGCAGAGCCTAGAACATGTATAGTGATTTGGAGCAAAGACATACACAAAAATTACAATTGTCCATTCAGTTTGTTAATTTGTTTTCTACCATAGAAATTGTTTAAAATTGGATGAGTTGAAAACTTTTCCCAGAAGGTGTTTGGAAATAAGATTAATGTTTATGTATCTTGAATTAGTTATAGGCTCTATTGGAAGGCAGTGGTATAGACTGATTCATCCTACAAAGATTTTTCTGTGTTGAGCATCCTTACTTTTCATTTAATCAAGCTATACAAAGGCTAAAGAGAGCTAAGACTAGAACCCCTTAAAGTAAAGAACAGGCTTTAGCATGATTTATTTGGCCTTTGAATCAAATTCAATCCAATAATGTAACATCATGAAGAAAAATGCTGTACAGAATCTGAGGCCTGAAAAGTCTAAGAATCCATAGATTAAGGTCTCTCTCAGTCATTCACATTAAACATGTGCATTCATTCCTCAAAGCATGCCTAAAATTTTCACTCATTCCATCTGTTTTTAAATGAGTATAATTGCTTTACAGTGTTGTGTTAGTCTCTGCTCTACCTTGAAGTGTATCAGTTATACGTACACATATATCCCCTCCCTCTTGGGCTTCCTTCCCACGGCCACCTCAGCATAATCTCTCAGGATCTCACACGGGGCACGACGGGTCATTTCTCTGGTGAATCACAAATCATTCTCTTTTGAGTAAAAGGATGTCACTTTCATCTGTTTTTGAGTGAATGGGTATAAAGGTATGTGAAAAGACCTAACACAGGATTTGAAGACTATCAGCTAATTTGTGATTGACTGGAGAATCCATCCTTTGGCTATTAGAGTATACACAGAGGTTTTTTACTATGCTAATGTATATTTTTTTCTCACTTGTTCTCTATCATATTAAGCAGTTATCTAGTGTAAATAGAACAAACTGAAGAGTCTGCATGTGGCGGTAGGCCATCAGGACAGAGTGTGCTTTATACATGAATAAAAATGTTATCAGGCCACAGAATATATTGACTCTTGGGCATCTGACTTCACTCTGTAGGTTAAAATGTCAAATGTACATTTCTTCTTGATTTAACAAATCATTTCTTCTTTTGACCAAAAGTTTCTGGGACCTTCTGAAGTCATTAATGAAAAACAGCAGCTCCCTCTCAGATTGCCACACCTGAATTTATTCCTTTGTGGGTCATTTCGATTTACGTCATTTCCTGGAGTTATCCTGATGTTGCCTCTTCTGCTCCCTGAGGGAATGTGGTTGTTTTACTCCAGATGGTAACTGGCAGTGGGTAGGTGCCTTGCGGACCCTGGATGTTCTTTGTGAATGTTACGACGATCCTAATGTCAAGTTAATGGAGCTTTCTCACTGATGGATGTTGAAGCCGACTTTGTGAAGCCAAGCAATCTCTCGGTGCCCTCAGCTCACTGGCGGCTAAGTCAAGCTTCCAGTCAAGGTCTGTATTCTGGCTGTGCTGTATTTTTTCCATTTTTCTCAACAGTTGGTGGCTCAGATGGTAAAAGAACCTGCCTGTAATGCAGGAGACCCAGGTTCAGTTCCTGGGTTGGGAAGATCCCCTGGAGAAGGGAATGGTGACCCACTCTAGTATTCTTGCCTGGAGAATCCCATGGACAGGAGAGCCTGGCAGGCTACCATCCATAGTATCACAAAGACTCGGACATGAATGAGCAACTTTCACGATTTTGACTGAGTGTTGCTCTCTGATGTTGAATATATGGCTATTAATGCTGTTATTAAAGCAGTGAATTCTGGGAATTCTCAAGCACATGACTCATGAAAATAATCACTTTAAAAAGTGTAGTTGATTTATTTTTGGTTGCACTGGGTCTTCTTTCCTGCATGTGGGCTTTCTCTAGTTGTTGTGAGTGAGGGTTACTCTTCACTGGAGTGCAAGGGTTTCTTATTGTTATGGTTTCCCTTGATGCCTCCCTGGTGGCTCAGTGATAAAGAATCTGCCTGCAATGCAGGAGACCCGGGTTCAGTTCCTGGGTTGGGAAGATAACCCTGGAGAAGGACATGGCAGCCCACTCCAGTGTTCTTGCCTGGAGAATCCCATGGACGGAGGAGCCTGGGGGGCTAGAGAGTTGGACACGCCTGAGCGAGCACCACGCCCATGGTCCTCGATGCAGAGCTGAGGCTCTAGTTGCAGGCGCTCAGTGGTTGCAGCCCAGGGGCTCAGTGGTTGCAGCCCAGGGGCTCAGTGGTTACAGCCCAGGGGCTCAGTGGTTGCACCTCACAGGCTTTAGTTGGTCCAGTCTTTCTGGCCCAGGGATCGAACAAGTGTCCCTTTCATTGCAAGGTGGATTCTTATCCACCACACCACCAGGGAAGTCCAATAAGCACCTTTTTTTGAAGAAGAGATTCACTGTACACGTGGAATCAGAACACCGAGAACGAGTCCTTCAAATATTTTCTGCCATAGACTTTGCAGTGGGTGAGTGACACTTTCCCCATTTTGCCTGCTTTCAACTGTTGAGCTAGAATCTTGACCTGTGGACATATTATATATCAAGGGGCTAGCAACACAGCAGGGGGAAGTCAGCCTTATTGCATTTTCTGTTAGAACATCCTTAAATTACACCGAATCCTTGCCGTATAAAACACCACATGGCTCTCTTGCTTTCGTGGTTGCTGCTCTACCAAGCAGGCTACTTGGAAAGTAATTACATTGAACAGACACTGCCCTTGATTTAAAGTCAGAGAGGGAAGCAGTTAATTGAATAGAAATGACAGTTCTTCTCTTTTTTAAAGATGAAGCCAAGCTTAGAGACAACGTAAATATTAAAGGGAAACTGCCCTAAACGATCAAGATGAATCATTGGCTTGGTGAGGACAATTTATTTTATTTCACTTGATAAGCAAAGGCAACATGGGAGTCCTTTGTGTTTCTCTGGGCATTCTTTCTCTCCTAACAGTCGGACTTTGCGATTCTTTGTCACCTTGGTGCAGAGGCTTTCAAACCTTTTCTCACTGGGTTTTTCTGGTCTGTTTTCAGGGTAAAGGGGCGTGGGTGACAGAAGCCGGGAAATAAAAGACAGGATTGTTTCCTTGTCATCCTCCACCCTTGCCACCTGGCGACCGTGATTCCGATGAGTGGAGATACATAATGGCCATCTCAAGGCAATGTGCTCCTTTATTTCCTGGGGGTCAGGCACCAGGAGGACCACGAGGGCGTAAGATCTGTTGAAATGTGACCCTCCTTGGAGCAGGGTTAAGAGTTTCTCTGCATGGAGAGGGTTGAAGGAAATGACTTCAAGGGAAACTTCATAGAGTTCTGAAATCAATAGCCAAAAGTAAAAAACGCTCATTTTTCTCTTATTATTATTTTTTAAATTGGAGGATAACTGCCCCACAGTGTTGTGTTGGTCTCTGTCATACAACGTCACGGATCAATCATAACTATATATGCATGTGTATGTATATCTAGCTATATATCCCCTCCCTCTTGAGCCTCCCTCTCCCCACCACCACCCTGCCCCTTTTGGTTGTCACAGAGTGCCAGGCTGGGCTCCCTGTTATATAGCAGCTTCCCACTAGTTATCTATTTTGCATGACAGTGTATATATATGTCAATGCTCCTTTCTCAATTTGTCCCACCGTCTCTTTCCTCTGCTGTGTCCACAATGCCGTTCTCTACATCTGACTCCATTCCTTCCCTGCAAATAGGTTCATCAGTATTGCTTTTCTAGATTTCATATATATACACTGTAATATACTATGTATGTTTTTCTCTTTCTCACTTACTTTGTGTAACTTTTTCTCTTTCTCACTTACTCTGTGTAACAGGCTCTAGAATCATCCATCTCACTAGAACCGACTCAACTGCATTCCCAGTTATGTCTGAGTGTATTCTGTTGTATATATGTACCAAACTTCTTTATCCATTCATCTGTCAATGGACAGCTAGGCTGCTTCTGCATCCTGGTTATTGCAAATAGTGCTGCTGCAGTGAATGCTGGGGTACAAGTGTCTTTTTGACTTGTGGTTTCCTCAGGGTATGTGCCCGGCAGTGGGATTGCTGGGTCATAGGGTAGTTTTATTCCTCGTGTTTTGAGGAATCGCCATACTGTTCTCCATAGTGGCTATATCAATTTACAAAAAAAAAAAAAAGCTCATTTTCAAGCATGAAGTGTAATTAAAATGTCCCATGGGTGAATGAAGAGAAGGAACTTCCTTATCAAGTAATAGATATAAAATAAAAATCCAAAGTGAAAAAAGAAAACCCTTCAAATTTCAACTCTAAATTTTGCTGCCACGGAGAGAGAGCTGGAGTTCTTAAAACATTTATGTTGGGCGTCTTTATAGCTTGCCATGCTCAACTATATTTTCTTTCTCGAGATTTTCTTTCCCTCTCCAGCCAAATTCTTAATTCTCTGCACATCTCAGGAGAGACCACCTGGGGCCTGTTGGGTCCAGGCAGAAGGGGAGTCAGGGCTGGGACACAGTGAGGAGAGCAGTGTTTCCTCACATTCCCCGGGATTCTTCTGAAGCTGTTAGGAGTGGAAATCTTTTCACCTTTGCACTTAGAATAAAGCAACCCAGCATTCACAATGAGTTGGCTTCTGTATAGTCTTTGGTAAGCTAGGGCTCCTGCCTCTCAGCCCAACTTTCTAGTCTGAAGGTCAGGGAGAAGGCTTGCATAACCCCAGGGAAGGTGAGTGCAGTGCTGGACGGACGGGACGCAGCCCAGAGAGACTTCGGCGGGTTTCTGGCTTTGCGAGGGCTTCCCAGGTGGCTCAGTGGTAAAGAATCCACCTGCACTGCAGGAGCGGCAGTTTGATCCTTGGGTTGGGAAGATCCCCTGGAGAAGGAAATGGCAATGCACTCCAGTATTCTTGCCTGGGAAATCCCATGGACAGAGGAGCCTGGCGGGCTGCAGCCCATGGGGTCACAAAGATCAGGATGTGACTGAAGCAACCGAATGTGCACGCTGGCTTTGCTACTCTTTAACCATCCCTTAGGGATGTTACTGGCCTCCTTCTTTAGGCCACAGTTCCCTTTTGGCTGCAAAAAGAAAAGACCAGATGACCGACCTCTAAACGTCTTTTACCTCTGACATGACTATATGCCAACTCCTTCCTCTCCTCCCTAGGACATTTAAATGATGGAATCACGTATAAGTTCGGTTAACCTGGCTTCCCTGGTGACTCAGAGGTTAAAGTGTCTGCCTGCAATGCCGAAGACCTCGGTTCAATCCTGGGGTTGGGAAGACCCCTGGAGAAGGAAATGGCAACCCACTCCAGTATTCTTGCCTGGAGAATCCCATGGATGGAGGAGACTGATAGGCTACAGCCCACGGGCTTGCAAAGAGCTGGACACGACTGAGCGACTTCACTTTCTTTCTTTCTTTCAGTTGACCGGGCACCAAAGGGCCAATATGTAGCCTGGAAACATGTGCATCAACACGGGTGAGTTCTTTTTAAGAAGCACCTGTATTTTAGGAATGGGTCCATGGAATGAGAGGATTCTTCTCTGCCAAAGGGAATTGATCTGCGATTTACAAAGAATAAGATAATGCTCATAGTTTTGGTTGGGGGTGGGGATTATAAACATTCTCACTTGAAGCTTCTTTTTCCCCAGTTTTGAAAGTGAAAGTGTTACTCAGTTGTTTCTGACTCTGCAGACAGGTAACTCACCAGGCTCCTCTGTCCATGGAAGTCTCCAGGCAAGAATACTGGAGTGGGTTGCCATTCCCTTCTCCAGGGGATCTTCCCTACCCAGGAATCGAATCCAGGTCTCCTGTATTGCAGATTCTTTACCGTCTGAGCCACCTGGGCAGCCCATGTGTTGCTGAGATCTAATTGACATACGGTGCTGTGTAAATTAAAGGTGTATAGCACATGATTTGACCTACACACATCATGAAATGATGATCACAATAAGTTTAGTGAACATCCATTGTCTCAAGTTGATACAGAATTAAGTAAAACGAAAAAATAATCTCTTTTTGTGATAAGAACTCAGGATTTACTCTCTTAACAGTCATATGTAACAAATAGCAGTGTTGATTATATTGCATCCCTAGTACTTATTTATCTTATAACTGGAAGTTTGTACCTTTTAACCACCTTCATCCAAATCTCCTCCTTCCCTATTAAAACCTTTTGCAAGTTCCTGTCCTAGATTCCCCAGGTATAAGATAGATCAACCTGATGATCTCAAGCAGAATCTCCCAGAGAAATTTGGAGAACTAATAGCAAATGTTTGGGCAGTGGGGGGAAAGGACTGTCCTTGAAAATGAAACAGGCCTCATTACTGCTGGACTTCTCAAATTTGTAAATATGTTAATAGAATACTCTGGGCTTCTAAGGCGAGGATATAGAATATAGCTTTTACTAACCTGGTTTAATTACAGAATTCATCCCTCCTCCAATAATAATTATTTTTTAATCATTATTTTTATAGTCTTAAGCAACTAGTGTTCTGGGGAAGACAGTTTGGGGAACACTGCTATAAGAAGTAAATGCTTCTATGAGACTTCCCTAGAGTCCAGTGGTTAAGACTCTGCGCTTCCCCTGCAACGGGCCCAGGTTTGATCACTGGTTGAGGAACTAAGATCTTGCATGCCATACAGTGCAGCCAAAATAAACAAGTATTTGAGACAAATCAAATGCCTCTGAACTTATTTAAAAACAAAGAAGAAGTAAATGCATCCAATGCCCAGTCACTCTCCAAATGAGATGTCCCTTTTATATGTGAGCAAAGGGGATTCAAGTTAGAGGTTTGGAAAAACTTTCCATGGCAAACCTCGCAATAGGACCTGAAGATTATGGGATTTCCCCATGCAGACCTTGCCCCATCGGTGCGCAGAGCATTGCTTGTGTCTTCATTCAATCAGGGCTTTCATAAAGGGTCTTGTCAAGTACTCTGCTTTGTGAACAAAAGAAACAAAACCAGAACTGGCCTCTAAAATGAAGAAAAGAATGGAATAAACACTCATGTAAGACTGATGACCATTTTATGTAAGAATTGGGAGCTATATTTTGTGTGGGATCCCATCCCTTCTTTTTCACACTGGCCAAGAGCTTGATATTAGCATTTACATGAAATCTGTGGGTGGTATTGCTTATCTCAACTGTTATGTAATCCTTATTACTCATTAGGATGTGGTGTTTTGCTGTGTAGCCTCCAACATGTCTCAGGCAGGATAATTACACACGAGATTGAGTAGGATGGCGTTCGAACTTACTCAAAAATTTTCGTATGTGTGTACTTTTTAATAAAGTAGATGCTGCTTGAAGTGAATTATGTTCAATTATTTTTTTTTCTGTGTTTGCAGGTTTCAGTTTGAAAAGAACCTAATTGTTTGAAAAATATAGGTTACGAGCTACTTAGGAAAGTCCCTCTCAGACGCTCTGCAGACGGCAGAGCAGGAAGTCAAAGGTGGTCGGCTGAGATTGCTGCCATCAATTTCTCATCAGCGGCTCCGCAACTGTGTCTCTCCTGGGTAAAGTGACAAACAAGCAAAGACAGGTGGTCCTGTTGATGTCACTGCAGGGTTTCTAGATTACGATCGTCTTCATTAAGACCATGGTTTGCCATTGCCCGTTGTTTTATTTTTTTAAGAAGAGTTATCTTTTATTATGTGAAAAGTCTTCTTTGAATTTGTTGCAGTATCACTTCTGTTGCTGAATGTTCTGGTTTTTTGGCTGAGAGGCATGGGGGATCTTAGCTTCCCCACCAGGGACTGAACCCACACCCCACGCATTGGAAGGTGAAGTTTGACCACAGGACCACCAAGGAAGTCCCTGACCATTCCTTTATCATTATTTTTGCCATTCCCTTTTTTGATAAGTGGACTTCCCAGGTGGTGCTAGTGGAAAAAGAACCCACCTGCCAATGCAGGAGACCTAAGAGGTGCAGGTTTGACCCCTGGGTCAGGAAGATGCCCTGGAGGAGGGAATGGCAACCCACTCCAGGATTCTAGCCTGGAGAATCCCATGAACAGAGGGATCTGGAGGGCCCCAGTCCGTAGGGCTGCAAAGAGTCGGACAATATTGAAGTGGCTTAGCACACACACAATTTTTGATAAGTACTGTTTTGCTTTACCCTGGATCACAATTTTAGGCACAGAGCTGGAGTACTGAGTTTGGAATGAATGAATGGATTACACAAAGCTGGGTATAGCGCAAAGATGGTCATGTGAATTCTGGCTCCACCAACACCCAGCTGCCTGACCCAGAGAGTACAGCTTTTCTTGGCTGTGTTTTTTTCCTCTGGCTTATTAATAGATTGGGCCTCCTCTCCTCATAAAGTAGGCCCTATTTCTAGAAGAACACATTCTTCCAAAAGAGTTATGAGTCACTTTTATGCCATTTCTTGTCCCTTTTTATGCCATTTCTTGTCCGTCAGAATTTCCAGCAGAAAGAGGAATAAAATGTAATTTGATGTCTTCTTTCTAGTCCAGACAGAATCTTTAATCCTAACTCTAATCCTTCTCTTTTTGGCTACTAAGATCTCAACTTTCAGTTTTAAGATAAATACATTCTGGAGATGGGACGTATCACGTGAAGCCACATGAAAAGCTCTCAACTTCCAGTTATAAGATAAATAAACCCTAGAGATGAAATGTACCATGAAATGATGATAGTGAACAATATATTTGAAAGTTGCTCAAGGAGTAGATTTTACAAATTCTCATTACAAGAAAAAAATTATAACTTGGTGTGTGATGAATGTTAACTAGACTTACTGTGATCACGTCATAACATATACATGCGTGAAGTCATTATGTTGCACACCTTAAACTGATACCATGTAATATGACAAATATATCTCAATAAGCTGGAAAAACATCTCAGATTGTAGAATGATAAAGGTAATAAACAATAAAGATACATAATAAAGGTAACAATCATTTGTTAAAAGTGTACTACATTTTAAGTCATTTTCATGCCCTATTTTATTGAATCTGTACAATAATTGTGTTGGAATCATTACATTCTAATTCTAGAAAAGAAATAATGAGGCTAATAGGGGTTATCACTTATGCAAAGTAACACAGTTAGCAAGTGTCAGAGCTGAGATTGGAGCCCAAGGCTTTTTGTCTTCAAAGCCTTGGCTATCTCCCTACAAAAACAGTAAGGATCTTAGACAAGGCCACTTCTACACCTCCTGGTGTGTGTGTGTGTTAGCTGCTCAGCTGTGTCCGACTTTGCAACCCCATGGACTGTAGCCTGCCAGGCTCCTCTGTCCATGGGATTTCCCAGGCAAGAATACTGAGATGGGTTGCCATTTCCTCCTCCAGGGGATCTTCCCGACCCAGTGATCGAACTTGGGTCTCCCACACTGCAGGCTGATTCCTTACCATCTGAGCCACCTTCTCCAAGTCTCCATCATCATTGTCTTTTCTATCTAGTGCCTCATTCCTTGTGCTTCAGATACTCAACTTCAGTGTTTGAGGGGTGGAGAGAGATGGGTTGGGTTGTGTCTGGATTCTTGTTAGGATAACCAGCAGATCATCTTGCCTTGCATGACCCTGGGGCAGAATCAGTGCTTTGCAGGTAAATTGGCTGTGACCCTTTGCGACCCCATGGATTGCAGCCCATCAGGCTCCGCTGTTCTTGGGATGTTTCAGGCAAGCATACTGAAGTGGGCTGTCATTTCCCTCTCCAGGGGATCTTCCCAGCTCCAGGGATCAAACCATATTCATCCGTGTCTCTGTACTGCAGGCAGATTCTTCACCTGCTGAGCCATTGGGGAAGCTCAAGCAAATTGGCACTAAATCTCAGTTGTTGAACCAACACTTCACTCATGTTGATTAAGCACTTACTGTGGGTCTAGGATATCAGCAGTGGTTTTGCAAAGATGAATATGATTCAAGACCTCAAAGCTGGAAGGAGAGGTCTGCACAGAGATGGTCATAGCTGGCCGGGCTAAGGGCTGTGTGTCTTGGTGCTTAGCTTAGCAGGGTCTGCTGAGACTCTTGGGTTCTAGGCCCTTCTTCCCCATGACTCACCTCCTAACCCTAAACAAATTATGTCAACTTTTCTGTGCCTCAGTTGCTTCACCTATAAAGCGAGGATAATCACAGTGGCTTACTTCAGAAGGATGTAGTGAGAAAAGTCTAATAAAAAGACGAAACAGTAAATGTCAGAGGGTTTATTAAGAATTAGTGCTACCTGAATGCTGAATGATGAACCAGAATTTCTTCTGTGTCAAAGGCAGCAGCCAGTTGGGCAATGTTCTAGTGTTTAATCGCTTACTCTCCAGACTTGCCTCAGATGGAAGCTTCCCCCTTAATAACAGAAGCCTATGTGGGAAAGGTGCTTAGTCAAGTGCTGAGAAGGAAGAGTTGTCTAATCTTTTTGGTATTCTTACAGTTAGGTATTCCAGCTGGGTAAGCATCTTTCTGTTTCTTAAAGATATTGAAGAGAGCAAGGAGGAAGTCAAGTTTTCCTCATTTATTTATTCACTCATTAATTCGGCAAGTATTATTTGATGTGATGTGAGAGTTGGACCATAAGGAAGGCTGAGCGCCAAAGACTTGATGCTTTTGAACTGTGGTGTTGGAGAAGATGCTTGAGAGTCCCTTGAACTGCAAGGAGATCAAACCAGTCAATCCTAAAGGGAATCAGTCCTGAGTATTCATTGGAAGGACTGATGCTGAAGCTCTAATACTTTGGCCACCTAATGTGAAGAACTGACTCCTTGGAAAAGACCATGATTCTGGGAGAGATTGAAGGCAGGAGGAGAAGGGGACGACAGAGGATGAGATGGTGGGATGGCATCACCGACTTGATGGACATGAGTTTGAGGAAGTTCTGGGAGTTGGTGATGGACAGGGAAGCCTGGCGTGCTGCAGGCCATGGGATTGTCCAGAGTTGGACACGACTGAGCTACTGAACTGAACTGAACTGATAATTTGTTGAACTGACAAGAATTCACATATCTCTGATAGTTCTTAGAAATCACCAGCCATCAATACATCCGCTTTCAGTTTTTATAAGTGAGAAATAGAGCTCTTAAAAAATTGATGGATATTTGATTGACAATGCTGTTTTTATTTCAGGTGTACAGCAAAGTGATTCATATATATATATTTCTTTTCCATATTCTTTTTCATTGTTGGTTATTACAAGATATTGAATGTTATCCTCTGTGCTATACAGGAGGTCCTTTTTGTTTATCTATTTTATATACATTAGTGTGTATCTGTTAATCCCAAGTTCCTAATTAATCCCCCCTTTTCCCTTTGAACTGTGGTGTTGGAGAAGACTCTTGGGAGTCCCTTGGACTGCAAGGAGATCTAGCCAGTCCATCCTAAAGGAGATCAGTCCTGAGTTTTCATTGGAAGGCCTGATGTTGAAAATGAAGCTCTAATACTTTGGCCACCTAATGCAAAGAGCTGACTCATTTGAAAAGACCCTGATGCTGGGAAAGATTGAGGGCAGGAAGAGAAGGGGAGGACAGAGGATGAGATGGTTGGATGGCATCACCAACTCGATGGACATGAGTTTGGGTAAACTCTGGGAGTTGGTGATGGACAGGGAGGCCTGGCATGCTGCGGTTCATGGGGTCGCAAAGAGTTGGACATGACTGAGCAACTGAACTGAATTTCCCCTTTGATAACTGTAAGTTTGTTTTCTATGTCTGTGTTTTTTTAAAGCATTGTTTGTATGTCTTAGAAAGAGTAAAATGGGTCTTAAACTAAGTTTGTATATACCATTAGTTAATTGAAGGTGATACATCTGTTTGGTCAAACAAATAGTAGTAACTCAGTACATACGTATTACTAAACAAATATGAGATATAAATAGCTATTTTTAAAAAATTAAATATAGTTGATGTATAATAGTACCTAAGTTACAGTATAAAATATAGTGACTCATAGTTTTTAAAGGTTATACTCCATTTATAGTTGTAAAATAATGGCTATACTCTCTGTGTGGGACAATATATCCTTGTAGCTTATGACAGACAGCTATTTTTGAGTGCTGCCTTGTCCCAGAACCTGTAATTTTATGCATCTGCTCTCATTTAGCCCTCCCAGTAACTCTTTTAAATAGTCAATAGTATCCCCATTTTACAGATAATAGAACTGAGCCTTCGAGAGAGAAAGAGATTAGCACATTCAGGGAGGAAAAAGAACCAACTACAGACCCAACTCTGGTTCCAGAATTCTTTCTCTGTCTTTACTGCCTCTGAAAAAGTAAGAATTTGGGCCTCCCCCCAAACCCTTCCTACAAACAAAATATTCGTGGATGTTTATATAAATGTTCAGCAAGTATTTGTTTAATGAATAAATCAATGTAACTATATTTATTAAATTGTAGTAGCATGGAATAGTTGTAAAGCAAAGAATAATTTATGCAATGTTTATGATCTATATAAGGAACTGTAGTTAAATTTTTATGAGTGATAATAGTATTGTGGTTATCTTTTGGAGGGACATACTGAAATGTTTACAGATGAAATAGCATAATGTCTGATATCAACCTCAAAAAGAGTGAGGCAAAAGAGGAATTTAAATTCAACAAGATTGAATCATGAGCTGATAAGTGATGACACTGGATGTTCATCTGGGGTTCATTTTATTGATTTATCTCATTTTGTACATATAAAAAAATTTTTAACAATGGTTTTCTGTAGGAAAAAAGTGGGTGGGGGAGGAATGAAAGTTCATTGCAGGGTCATCTACTCTAGATTTTTATTTTTTCTTTCAATGGTAAAATTTTCTGATTTTCACCATAATTACAGAACACATTTCTCTAATAGGGCTATAAAGGGGAAGGGCATTTTCTATATCACTTACCTTGTAAAATTTCACTCTTTTAATACAGATTTCAGGGGGAGATTTCTTTAATTTACTGTGTGAACCAGAGTTAGCTTGAGTCTTTGTATGTAGGTTTCTCACCTGGACACGAGAGCATCAGTCTAGACAATATCTGGAGTTCTTTCCATTCCTGAGCTTCTAGAATTCTGTGTTCATGGTGCAAAGTCATGTCAACCATGCTCGACTCTTTGCGACCCCATGGGCTATAACCCAGTCTCTTCTGCCCATGAGATTCTGTAGGCAAGAATACTGGAGTCGGTTGCCATGCACTCCTCCAGGGGATTTTCCCTACCCAGGGATCAAATGTGCACCCTTTAAAATCTTCTTCCGCATTGGCAAGTGGGTTCTTTACCACTAGCACCACCTGGGAAGCCCTCTAGAATTCTGAGCAGCTAGTAGAACATTGTAGGTGTCATTACTTTGCTATGTAATTGTCAGCACCCATGTTTATGGACCAAAACAGAATAAGAGTCCAAACACACCCTGAACCCAGGAAGTAAAACTCTTAAATGTTGTTGTTCAGTTGCTCAATCATGTCTGACTCTTTGTGACCCCATGGACTGCAGCACATCAGGCCTCCCTGTCCTTCACTATCTCCTGGGGCTTGCTTAAACTCATGTTCATTTAGTTGATAATGCCATCCAACCATCTCATTCTCTGTCGCCCTCTTCTCCTCCTGCTCTCAGTCTTTCCCAGCATCAGGGTCTTTCCTAATGAATTGGCTCTTTGAATCAGGTGGCCAAAGTATTGGAGCTTCAGCATCAGTCCTTTCAATGAGTATTCAGGGTTGCTTTCCTTTAGGATTGACCTCCTTGCAGTCCAGTTCAGTTCAGTCGCTCAGTCATGTCCGACTCTTTGTGACCCCATGGACTGCACCACGCCAGGCTTCCCTCTCCATCACTGACTCCTGGAGCTTGCTCAAATTCATGTCAGTTGGGTCGGTGATGCCATCGAGTCAGTGAGAGCATTACTGGCATCACCTTGCAGTTCATGGAACTCTCAAAAGCCTGCTCCATCTCCACAGTTTGAAAACATCAGTTCTTCAGCACTCAGCCTTCTTTAGGGGCCAACTCTCACATCTGTATATGACTGCTGGAACAATCATAGATTTGACTCTACAGACGTTTGTTGGCAAAGTGATGTCTCTGCTTTTTAATATGTTGTCTAGGTTGGTCATAGCTTTTCTTCCTTGGAAGAAAAGCTAAGACTATTAAATGGAACCCTATCTTTGGGGTTGGATGCACTCTTAGGTGGTTCCCTAGTGTGTAGCCAGGGCCTTCTACCCAGGGCAGCAGGTGGTACACAAAGAACTGATTACCTGGTAGAAGGCTCCTACTTCCTGAGAGCAGAATGAAAGCAGAACACATCTGAGATAAAGCCCTTCCTCCAGAACAGCAGACAGCCAATGGATATTGTGGATGATCCTCGGAAGACCCCTTCAGCAGTTAAACCTCAATGAGAATTATTTAATTCTAACAGCCTCTCAGGAGCAACAAGTGTTGAGAACTGCTAGATGTCTTCGGTTAAGTTTCAATCCAATGAAAGCCAAACCTGACTGAAGGAAGATTCAAGCATAGGTGTTGAGCAATACTGTTCTCATGCAAATTCATCAGATAACAGACCCACCTATCAGTTGATGTGATTTGATAAGCTGTGTCCTGAAGTGTACTTCATCTGCGCCTGTATCAGCATTTGTATCCACCCAGACAGGAGCACCAAGGGCTGCAAAAGACTAACCTAAGAAAATTTTAATAAGTTAAAATACTCTTACTTAGCATCAGGAAAACTTGTATCCTGAGCTTGTGTTAGTAGAATAAGGATTTCAGGCATTTCATTTTTTTTTAAACTTGTTATTTTGTTTTGGTATATGGCAGATTAACAATGTTGTGAAAGTTTCAGGTGAACAGTGAAGGGACTCAGCTATACCCATACATGTATCCATTCTCCCCCAAACTCCCCTCCCATCCAGGCTGCCACATAATGCTGAGCAGAGTTCCTTGTGCTAGACAGTAGCTCCTCATCGGTTAGGATTTCAGATATTTCTATATTTCAAATCTATCTGGGGGAGTGGGACTTACTGTTAGTACAAACTACCATACATCTAGTATTCAAAGTATATGAATTATTTATATAATATTATATAAATATAGCATATTTATATAGTATAAATATATTATATAATATATTAATATAATATGATATTTATAGAACAGATCTTTTCCAACATAGTTGCTTTTCTCATATCCTTGGTGTAACTGTGAACTTTAAGTTAGAGAAAAATTAGAGAAAAAATAAGTTACTTTCCTAAAACCTCTAGAAAGCTCCTTTACTGAGTGAGCTATTTTTTTAAACTTCTTATTTTGTATTGGAGTATAGCCGATTAACAATGTGACAGTGAACAGCTGAACAGCAAAGAGACTCGTATCGATTCTCCCCCAAACTCCCTTCCCATCCAGGCTGCCGCATAACATTAAGCAGAGTTCCCTGTGCTATACAGTAGGTCCTTGTTGGTTATCCATCTTAAATACAGCAGAATGTAGATGTCAATTCCAAACTCGCTATCTCTGCCCCGCATTCTTCCCCACTGGCAACTGTAAGATTGTTTTCTAAGTCTGTGAGTCTGTTTCTGTTTTGTAAATAAGTTCATTTGTATAATTTCATTTTCGATTCTGCATATAAGGGATGTCATACAATATTTATCCTTCTCTGTGTGACTTACTACTGAGTGAATCATTTTAATTCACGCTGTGCTCTTCAGAGTTGAAGCTAGCTGGCTCCAAGAAATGACTTTAATTAGAGCTTAAATGCGGATTTTTTTTTTTCCAAGTCCCCTGCCTTCTGGCTTGGAAGAGTGTGGCCAGAGGTAAGAGGGGGGCGACCCTTTGATTAAAGATGGAGGTCAGCTAAGTGAACGGATTCTTGAAGAGTCCTCATTTTGCTCATCTCATTTCTGAAGTTTAGCCAAAGGAAAAGTTTCATAGCAAGGACAATTTCCGGGTTCTTTTGCCTTTCAAACTGTATCAGGAAGGAAAGAGTTGAAGACGAGAAGAAAAGAACATACGAGTAGCTGAAGGTAAGGAGGAGAGTCTTGTAGTTGGGTGGAGAGAAGGAATAGCAAACAGTCAGGAGGAAGGGCTCTCCTTTTAGAGGGTGGATGGAGCCAGTGGTTCTGGAGAAGATGGGTGCTCTGGGCCGTCCTGTTGGCTGTGACTCACCACGTGGAGAAGACCTAAGTGGAGAGCAGTTACGTGAGGAAAGAGAAGAGTCGCCCTTATGTTGTCAAGCCATGACGTGAAGGGTTAGACGTGCAGAAGAGCTAGAAACCCCTCATTTCTGTGTGTGGATTATATATATCTATCACTCTGAAAAATAGTCACTCTTTGCAGCTCTGGTGATGCTGATCATCATGGGGCCCCAGAGCAAACACAGATGTCCTAACTTTCTAAGATGTAGCTAAAAACAAAAATATAGTATTCTGTTTTGACATATAGGTGATGATGTTTGGAAATAATACCTTCCTTGCTGAACTTCCTATAAATCTAACATGTGACCAGACAACTTTGTTCCTAAGTCATAAGTTCCTTCCAAAGCATAGGAGACAAATTATGTTGCATACCTAACCCAATTTTATATTCTGTATTTATCCTTTTTTTAGAACAAGCTTGCTATTGAAAATAAGAAGTAAAATAATTGAAATACATTTGTAGATTTATTCTTTCTCATCTATTAAACATTTTTCAATAGAAACAAAGAAAACATGGCTGATTCATGTTGAAGTTTGACAGGAGACCACAAAATTCTGTAAAGTAATCATCCTTCAATTGAAAAATAAGTTGATTAAAAAAATAAAGAGAAATATTTTAAAATATATTCTTAAAAGTTCATAGTATAAAAATTTAGAAACTACAGATGCATTCATGGAGACATAAAATGTGCTCCACCTGGAAATGAATGAACAAATTGTAGTAATGCAAATGAAGGATATCACTGTAAAGATGATAGTTTGAAAGCAATGATATTACCATTACTGATCACTATTAAATTCTTATGTTAGCATACAGAGTATTTATGAAGCTAGCATAAAGGGTACTTCTCGAAGGGTCAGCATAATCCTCCTAAAATGATCTCTAGTAAAATTCTAAAAGAGCACATGACCCTAAGGATGGATTTGGACTTGCATGAAGGTGATAAAAGGCAACCTTTTACCAAATCCTCTTTGCTGCAGTTTGTATTTGATTGATACAGATTTCTATCTGCATCTTTCTAATCTACGTTCTTGTTTCCATATATGTATCTATAATATATTGAATTATTTACAATCTGGGGTTGTAATTTTATGACCTGTTATTTTTTTTTTTTTAAAGCATTCTTCTTTTAAAAATTGTTTTATTTATTTATTTGGCTGCTCTGAGTCTTAGTTATGGCATAAGGGATGAAGTTCCCCAACCAGGGATGGAACTCAGGCCCCCAGCATTGGAAGCGTAGTGTCTTAGCCACTAGGCCATCAGGGAAGTTCCTGAATTTTCTGATCTTAATGACAACGTATATTCTACCTATGAACCTTTCTGATAAGTGAAATTACAATTTTGCCACTTGATTTTCCCATTTTTAGCTTTTGATCATTTTCTTTGGAGGTGCATTCACTCTAAAATACCTGCAATCATTTAATTATTTCAACGTCTGTAGCCATCATGTGAATATATATAGAAATGTGATAGCCTTGTATCCCTACAAAATTAGGGGTACTTATACAAGGATTATTTAGTATGACCTTCGTGTTGGCTATTTTCAGCCATCAAATTCACCCGAGATTGTCAGTCTGCTTCTCTTCACACAACGTTATCATTGTTTTTCACTCTATTTTAATCTCTACCTGTTCTTTCTGGAAGGCAGAAACAAAGTTATGGCAAAAAAATGCCTTGATCCCAGCTTGCAATGATTAATTATAATCTTTAATGTGCATTACTCATTCCACGGGAAACTAGCATATGCCTAAATGCTACCCAAACAACTAATTGAAAAATTCAATGAATTCAATCATTTAGCACCAACTAATTGAAAGAAAAGTCTATCATTTTCAAAATTTTCTCTTTCTTTTTTATGCTAAATTTAGTCGAATTGAGACAAAATATTTCCATCAGTTTTTTTTTTTTTAATAACTTCCCAAACACTGAGGTATTTATAGCAAATACTGCCTATAGGTAAAAGAAATCATTATCACATGAATGCTGAAGCAATGCCCAGGAGTATATATTCTTTGTCATTTATTTCTGCTGCTTTCTATAAATGTCACACTGTTGTTGTTTAGCCATTAAGTCATGTTTGACTCTTTGGCCACCCCAGGCACTGTGGCCCGTCAGGCCCCCCTGTCCGTGGGATTTACCAGGTAAGAATACTGGAGTGGGCTGCCACAGCTTTCTCCAGGGGATCTTCCTGACACAGGGATCGAACTCATGTCTCTTGCATTTGCAGGTGGATTCTTTACCACTGAGCCACCAGGGAGGCCCGTATCACACTTATACTTTAGCTTAATTTATAATAATAATTAAATATGCAGTCACATCTCTCTTCCATGTTCCAAGTTAATTACCTGATTAAAAAAACTGATTTTAGTCTGTTTCTTGTTTAGTCAACTGATAGAGAGATAGTGTGGCTTTCTGAGCAGCGGCACCAGGTGGGATGGGAGTTAGAGATTTTGGCAGAACACTGCTTGGAAAGGGCTAGCTTGGCTGCCAAGAAAATCCAGTCTGAGTAATTCAATCTGCACTTCCTGGCTAATGAGTTTATGTGCAAATTTTAAAATATAGGATCTGAGGACTGTCTACATTATTCTGAATAGAAACACATTTGTGAGCTATTTTCACAGGTCACTTATAATGATTATATAATTACAAAATGTCATTTATGAAAGTATGGCAGAGTCATCTGTGAAAATAATTAGGTAACTTTCCCTTGTTGAAAATATGTGGACTACGTGTTATTTAAGGTCCATTTCCACTCTAAGATTTTTATCATTTTATGACTAATAAATCATTTTGTGTTTAAAGATTTATTTTAAAAAACCCCAACCATGATTTTAACAAAGAAGAATCTTATTGTATCTCTTTAATACCTAGCAGGACATGTAGTAGGTGCTTAAGTATACACTTAATGTTGGCTGATTGATAGAGGGCCTTTATTTTTTATTGCTTCCTTATGATATTGATGTTTCTGATGAATTTAAATATAAATATTTCAGGGAAGTTTCTACATGAGGAAACAAAGAATTGAATCCTTCATTCAAATAATTTGTAAAGTAAGCTGCTTTGCCACATTATATCCAGATAGTTCAAGCTGTAAAGTAAAAAAAAAATTTTTGGAACTCGTTATAAGATGTCTTCAATTTTTCTTTTGATGAAAAAGTTTCAGAAAAAATAAGCTGGAGATGTCATCTACAGTTAAGTTTTCTTTTGGGAGGGATTGATGCTCCACACTTATTTCGAATGCTTATGATGCCAATGGGGTTTGATTTTAAAAGCCATTTCACACCTCCTACTGTCTTGCTGGGGCTTCTCCTTTGCCCCTAGACATGGGGTATCTTTTTTTGGTGGGACCCAACATTCTCCTGTCGATGGTTGCTCAGCAACTAGTTGCAAATTTGGAGTTCTCACAGGAGAAGAGCGCACAATCAGAGGGTTCAGACAAAACCTTGTGCACACCAGGACCCAGGGACCCCACAAGAGAGTGAGTCAGACCTGCCTTTGAGAGTGTGAGTGTCTCCTGTGGAGGCACAGGTCAGCAGACACAGGTCAGCAGTGGCCTGCTGTGGGGACAGGGGCTTTGGCTGCAGCAGATCTGGAGGCACTGCCTGTGGCATAAGCCCTCTTGAAGGAGGTCGCCATTAGCTCCACCATAGAGCCACTGAGCAGCAGGGCCACAGACTGGAGAACAATTATACCAAAGAAGTTCTCACACTGTTGTGAAAATTCTAGGGCCCACAACAGATTTCCCAACCTGGGGATCAGGTAAAGGAAATGAAAATACCCAGGGAATTTGACTTTGAAGTCCAGTGGGATTTGATTACAGAACTTCCATAGAACTGGGGAAACAGACTCTTGGAGGGCACAAACAAAATCTTATGTGCATCAGGACCCAGGAGAAAGCAGCAGTGACCCCACAAGAGACTGAGCCAGACTTTCCTGTGAGTGTCCAGGAGTCTCCAGCAGAGGTGCAGGCCAACAGTGGCCTGCCACAGGGTCAGGAGCACTGAATACAACCATTCTGGGATTTGCAGAGTGCTGGCATAAGTCTTTTTGAAAGAGGTCACCATTAGGCCAAACTATAGGGAAAAGACACAGCCCCATCCATCAACAGAAAATTGGATGAAAGATTTATTGAGCATGGCCCCACCCATCAGAGCAAGACCCAAATTCCCCCACAGCCAGTCCCTCCAATCAGGAAGCTTCCACAAGCCTCTTATCTTCATCCATCAGAGGGTGGACAGAATGAAAACCACAATCACAGAAAACTAACCAAACTTATCACATGGATCACAGTCTTGTCTAACTCAATGAAACTATGAGCCATGTCCTGTAGGGCCACCCAAGACAGATGGGTCATAGTGGAGAGTTCTGACAAAATGTGGTCCACTGGAGAAGGGAATGGCAAACCACTTAGTATTCTTGCCTTGAGAGAACCCTATGAACAGTATAAAAGGCAAAAAGATGACAGTGAGAGATGAACTCCCCAGATTTGTAGGTGCCCAATATGCTCCTGGAGAAGAGTAGAGAAATAGCTCCAGAAAGAATACAGTGGCTGAGCCAAAGTGAAAATAATGCTCAGGTGTGGATGTGACTGGTTTTGGAAGTAAAGTCTGATTCTGCAAAAAACAGTATTGCATAGGAAACTGGAATGTTAGCTCCATGAATCAAGGTAAATTGTAAGTGGTCAAACAGGAGATGGTAAGAGTGAATATCAACATTTTAGGAATCAGTGAACTAAAATGAACTGGAATGGGAGAATTTGATTCAGATGAATTTAATTTAGTTATATCTACTATTGCGGGCAACATTCCCTTAGAAGAAATGGAGTCACCATCATAGTCAACAAAAGAGTCTGAAATGTAGTACTTGGGTGCAATCTCAAAATAGAATGATCTCTGTTTATTTCCAAGGCAAACCATTCAGTATCACAGTAATCCAAGTCTATGCCCCAACCAGTAACGCTCAAGAAGCTAATGCTGAATGGTTCTGTGAAGACCTACAGGGCCTTCTAGAACTAATACCAAAAAAAGATGTCTTTTTCATCATAGGGGACTAGAATGCAAAAGTAAGAAGTCAAGAGATACCTGGAATAACAGACAAGTTTGGGGCAAAGTCTAACAGAGTTTTGCTAAGAGAACACATTGGTCATAGCAAATACCCTCTTCCAACAACACGAGAGACAACTCTACACATGGATATCACCAGATGATTGATACCAAAATCAGACTGCTTATATTTGCAGCTGAAGATGGAGAAGCTCTATACAGTCAGCAAAAACAAGACTGGGAGCTGACTGTGGCTCAGATCATGAACTCCTTATTGCAAGATTCAGATTTAAATTGAAGAAAGTAGGGAAAACCACTAGACCATTCAGGTATGACCTAAATCAAATCCTTTGTGATTAGACAGTGGAACTGACAAATAGATTCAAGGGATTAGATCTGATAGACAGAGTGCCTGAAGAAATATGGAGATTTGCAATGTAGAGGAGGCAGTGATTGAAACCATCCCCAAGAAAAGGAAATGAAAAAAGGCATAATGGCTGTCTGAGGAGGCCTTACACATAACTGAGAAAAGAAGAGAAGCAAAAGGCAAAGGAGAAAAGGAAAGATAGATTCATATGAATGCAGAGTTCCAAAGAATAGCAAGGAGAGATAAGAAAGCCTTCCTCAGTGATCAGTGTAAAGAAATAGAGGAAAACAACAGAATGGGAAAAACTAGATATCTCTTCAAGAATATTAGAGACACCAAGGGAACATTTCATGCAAAGATGGGCACAATAAAGGACAGAAACCACATAAACCTAACAGAAACAGAAGATTTTAAGAAGAGGTGGCAAAAATACACAGAAGAACTGTACAAAAAAAGAGCTTCATGACCCAGATAACCATGATTGTGTGAACACTCACCTAGAGCCAGACATCCTGGAGTGTGAAGTCAAGTGGGCATTAGGAAGCATCACTACAAACAAAGCTAGTGGAGGTGATGGAATTCCAGTTGAGCTGTTTCAAATCCTGAAAGATAATGCTGTGAATGTGCTGTGCTCAATATGCCAGCAAACTTGGAAAACTCAGCAGTGGCCACAGGACTGGAAAAGGTCAGTTTACATTCCAATCCCAAAGAAAGGCAATGCCAAAGAATGCTCAAACTACCGCACAATTTCACTCATCTCACACACTAGCAAAGTAATGCTCAAAAATTTTCAAGCCAGGCTTCAACAGCACACGAACCATGAACTTCCAGATGTTCAAGCTGGATTTAGAAAAATGAGAACCAGAGATCAAATTGCCTACATCCATTGGATCACCAAAAAAGCAAAAGTGTTCCAGAAAAAAAATCTATATCTGCTTTATTGACTACGCCAAAGACTCTGACTGTGTGGATCACAACAAACTGTGGAAAAGTCTTAAAGAGATGGGAATATCAGATCATCTTACCTGCCTCCTGGGAAACCTGTATGCAGGTCAAGAAGCAACAGTTAGAACCAGACATGGAGCAACAGACTGGTTCCAAATTGGAAAAGGATTATGTCAAGGCTGTATATTATCACTCTGCTTACTTAACTATATGCAGAATACATCATGTGAAATGAATGGACAGGAAAGATTGTGCTGCAGTCCATGGTGTCCCAACGAGTCTGACACAACTGTGTGACTGAACTGATTATGCCAATGAGTGAGTGGAAGAGAAGTCAACCTTTCATATTTTGACTTGACTTTTTTTTAATCTCAGGATTTCACTTGCTTCTATTCAGATAACTTAAACAGCTCTGCTGATTTTTGCCTATGAAAGTGCATTAGTGAGCTATCATAAATCTGAGAAAGAAATCTCACCATTTTGAGACTTGAGGCAAAGCTCTTGAACAATGGAAAGTTGGTGCTGTCTTGATTGGCTCATCCACACATAATTCCATCTTCTTCTGGTGTTCCAAAGCTGAACACCCTCTTTCCATAAGACTTTCAGGGCATCAACCATCAGTGATGTGAGATACTTATGATGGCCTCCTAACTTCCAAAGGTTGCCAGGGACGTTTCGTTGGACATCACTTCAGTTCAGTCACTCAGTCAAGTCCGACTCTCTGCACAACCCCATGGACTGCAGCATGCCAGGCTTCTACATCCATGACCAACTCCTGGAGCTTGCTCAAACTCATATCCATTGAGTCAGTGATGTCATCCAACCATCTCATTCTCTGTCATCCCCTTCTCCTCCTGCCTTCAATCTTTCCTAGCATCAGGGTCTTTTCCAATTTATAATCTGGAGACTCCTGGACACTCACAGGCAAGTCTGGCTCAGTCTCTTGTGGGGTCACTGCTGCTTTCTCCTGGGTCCTAGTGCTCACAAGATTTTGTTTGTGCCCTCCAAGAGTCTGTTTCCCCAGTCCTACTGAGGTTCTGTAATCAAATCCCACTGGCCTTCAAAGTCGAATTCCCTGGGTGTTCTCAGTCCCTTTATCAGATCCCCAGGTTGGGAACTCTGTGTGGGCCCTAGAATTTTTGCAACAATGAAAGAACCTCTCTGTATAATTGTTTTTCAGTTTGTGTGTCCTCAGCTTGGCGTCTCTATGGTGGGGCTAATGGTTTTGGTCACGGCCTCCTGCACAATGTTTTAGTAAGTGATTTTTGCTCATCTGCCAATCTTTGGTTAAGACGAAGCCTAATCGAACTCTTCAGGTTTCTCCTCCCACTGTAAATGTGGCAAAGGAACCAATTTCCAACCAGATAAATGTGTGGAAGAGCTTGTGGGTTTTATGGTGAGACTAAAGGCATTCATCAATATTAATGGTGAACATAGGAGAAGAAAAGATACAAAGAGGAAAAGAAGGAACAAAGAGGAAAAGGATCATGAGGAAAAGAAAAGGAAGAAGGAAGTTTGATTGAATTTTCTCCCATATCTCAAGACTGAACACCATTTCTGTGCAAAATGACCTTAAATAAAGAGTCACCTTGTCCAGAAGATCTAAACAGGGATTTTCATCTGGACAGTTGTGACACTGAAATTCAGATAATGAACAAAGTAGTTACAATAAATTCTTACCATGAAGCCAAGTATTGTACTTTATATGCTAAAGCATTTATCATGTAATGAACTTTATCAAACAGTTGTTTAATGAACCACAATTTCACGTGAAAAATCAAGAGACAAAAATCTACTGTATTTTTCTTTAGTTTTATTCAAAACAAGCCATCTGAAATTGATTTCAAATGGTGTAATTATCTTAGAGTTCAGTGCATTCTCCAGAAAACACTGATAGACTGTTCCTTTAATAAAATCATATACCCAACAAATTCACAAAAAGTGTGGGCAGAACTTCTTTCTCTAATAATGTAAAATTAAATGGCGCTTACAACAAACTGGTTAAAAGTTGCTAATTTTCCATTATTTGTTTATAAAACGAGTAACTGTCTCTTTGTACATTTAAAAGACTTGTAGAGAGAATGGGTACAAAAATTTTCTGGACAGTAGTCACTTTAATGCAATATTTTTGCCGTCATGTTAATGAATCAGCAAATACAGACTGTGCTTTCGTTGCATTATTTGAAATCCCCTAAACCAGGCCTGAGTGGGACATAATCCTACAGATATTTGACAACATGGTTTAAAGACTCAGAGATGAAATTTCTTTCTCAGAGTGTTATATCTTGTATTTCCTATTTGTTTTACACATCATTACTTTCTGATCTCCCTAAACCCTTGAACTGAGACAACTGGTCACTCCGATCTTTAGGCAGATCTGCAAGCATAATGTCACAAGCCATTTGCAATGGGTCAAGTCTGTGTGATGTGTGTTAATATTATGTAAAAACTAGAAATTGGTGTTTTAACCTGTTCTGTTTGATCAAAAAAGAGCATTGGTTGTCTTGGACAATAACAAATAGACATACACTTTTTGAAAGCCTGGAAGGAAAGATTCAGGTTGCAATGTTCAATGAAACTTGCTTGTCCTAGAAAAGTTTGGCATTTCTCTTGGATGTATTCAGAGACAACTTTCCACTTTAATTAGTCAAAACCATGAAAGCAATTTATGTGTGACATGCTGTAGATTTACTGTGGCCCAAGTATTTTCTTTGCTGTAGCCAAGTATTTGGGGCTTCCTAGATAGCTCAGTTGGTAAAGAATCCGCCTGCAATGCAGGAGACATGGGTTCAATCACTGGGTTGGGAAGATCCCCTGGAGAAGGGAAAGGCTAGTTCAGTTCAGTTCAGTTCAGTTGTTCAGTCGTGCCCGACTCTTTGCAACCCCATGAATCTCAGCATGACAGGCCTCCCAGTCCATCACCAACTCTTGGAGCTCACCCAAACTCATGTCCATCGAGTTGGTGATACCATCCAGCCATCTCATCCTCTGTCGTCCCCTTCTCCTCCTGCCTCCAATCCCTCCCAGCATCAGAGTCTTTTCCAATGAGTCAACTCTTTGCACGAGGTGGCCAAAGTATTGGAGTTTCAGAGTTAGCATCATTCCTTCCAGTGAACACCCAGGACTGATCTCCTTCAGAATGGACTGGTTGTATCTCCTTGCAGCCCAAGGGACTCTCAAGAGTCTTCTCCAACACCACAGTTCAAAAGCATCAATTCTTCGGCGCTCAGCCTTCTTCACAGTCCAACTTTCACATCCACACATGACCACTGGAAAACCATAGCCTTGACTAGACAGACCTTTGTTGGCAAAGTAGTCTCTGCTTTTGAATATGCTATCTAGGTTGGTCATAACTTCCTTCCAAGGAGTAAGTGTCTTTTAATTTCATGGCTGCAGTCACCATCTGCAGTGATTTTGGAGCCCCCCAAAATAAAGTCTGACGCTGTTTCCACTGTTTCTCCATCTATTTCCCATGAAGTGATGGGACCAGATGCCATGATCTTCGTTTTCTGAATGTTGAGCTTTAAGCCAACGTTTTCACTCTCCTCTTTCACTTTCATCAAGAGGCTTTTTAGTTCCTCTTCACTTTCTGCCATAAGGGTGGTGTCATCTGCATATCTGAGGTTATTGGTATTTCTCCCAGCAATCTTGATTCCAGCTTGTATTTCTTCCAGCCCAGCGTTCCTCATGATGTACTTTGCATATAAGTTAAATAAGCAGGGTGACAATATACAGCCTTGATGTACTCCTTTTCCTATTTGGAACCAGTCTGTCGTTCCATGTCCAGTTTTAACTGTTGCTTCCTGACCTGCATATGGGTTTCTCAAGAGGCAGGTCAGGTGGTCTGGTATTCCCATCTCTCTCAGAATTTTACACACTTTATTGTGATCCACACAGTCAAAGGCTTTGGCATAGTCAATAAAACAGAAATAGATGTTTTTCTGGAACTCTCTTGCTTTTTCCATGATCCAGTGGATGTTGGCAATTTGATCTCTGGTTCCTCTGCCTTTTCTAAATCCAGCTTGAACATCTGGAAGTTCACAGTTCACATATTGCTGAAGCCTGGCTTGGAGAATTTTGAGCATTACTTTATGAGCATGTGAATATACAGCCTTGATGTACTCCTTTTCCTATTTGGAACCAGTCTGTTTTTCCACGTCCAGTTCTAACTGTTGCTTCCTGACCTGCATATAGGTTTCTCAAGAGGCAGGTCAGATGCTCTGGTACCAGAGCAACAGTTAGAACTGGACGTGGAACAACAGACTGGTTCCAAATAGGAAAAGGAGTACGTCAAGGCTGTATATTGTCACCCTGCTTATTTAACTTATATGCAGAGTACATCATGAGAAACGCTGGGCTGGAAGAAGCACAAGCTGGAATCAAGATTGCTGGGAGAAATATCAGTAACCTCAGATATGCAGATGACACCACCCTTATGGTAGAAAGTGAAGAGGAACTAAAAAGCCTCCTGATGAAAGTGAAAGAAGAGAGTGAAAAAGTTGGCTTAAAGCTCAACATTCAGAAAACGAAGATCATGGCATCTGGTCCCATCACTTCATGGGAAATAGATGGGGAAACAGTGGAAACAGTGGCAGACTTTATTTCTTTTGGCTCCAAAATCACTATAGATGGTGACTGCAGCCATGAAATTAAAAGATGCTTACTCCTTGGAAGAAAAGTTATGACCAACCTAGATAACATTTAAAAGCAGAGACATTACTTTGCCAACAAAGGTCTGTCTAGTCAAGGCTATGGTTTTTCCAGTGGTCATGTGTGGATGTGAAAGTTGGACTTGAAGAAAGCTGAGCACCGAAGAATTGATGCTTTTGAACTGTGGTGTTGGAAAAGACTCTTGAGAGTCCCTTGGACTGCAAGGAGATACAACCAGTCCATTCTGCAGGAGATCAGCCCTGGGATTTCTTTGGAGGGAATGATGCTGAAGCTGAAACTCCAGTACTTTGGCCACCTCGTGCAAAGAGTTGACTCATTGGAAAAGACTCTGATGCTGGGAGGGATTTGGGGCAGGAGGAGAAGGGGACGACAGAAGATGAAATGGCTGGATGGCATCACTGACTCGATGGACGTGAGTCTGAATGAACTCCGGGAGTTGGTGATGGACAGGGAGGCCTGGCGTGCTGCAGTTCATGGGGTTGCAGAGTCGGACACGACTGAGTGACTGAACTGAGCTGAACTGAGCTGAACTGAGGTGAATGCAATTGTGCAGTAGTTTGAGCATTCTTTGGCATTGCCTTTCTTTGGGATTGGAATGAAAACTGACCTTTTCCAGTCCTGTGGCCTACTGAATTTTCCAAATTTGCTGGCATATTGAGTGCAGCACTTTCACAACATCATCTTCCAGGATTTGAAATAGCTCAACTGAAATTCCATCCCCTCCACTAGCTTTGTTCATAGTGATGCTTTCTAAGGCCCACTTGATTTCACATTCCAGGATGTCTGGCTCTAGGTGAGTGATCACACCATCATGATTATCTTAATCTTGAAGATCTTTTTTGTACAGTTCTTCTGTATATTCTTGATACCTCTTCTTAATATCTTCTGCTTCTGTTAGGTCCAGATCATTTCTGTCCTTTATTGTGCCCATCTTTGCATGAAATGTTCCCTCGGTATCTCTAATTTTCTTGAAGAGATCTCTTGTCTTTCCCATTCTGTTGTTTTCCTCTATTTCTTTGCATTGATCGCTGAGGAAGTCTTTCTTATCTCTCCTTGCTATTCTTTGGAACTCTGCATTCAGATGCTTATATCTTTCCTTTTCTCCTTTGCTTTTCACTTCTTTTGTTTTCACAGCTATTTGTAAGGCCTTCCCAGACAGCCATTTTGCTTTTTTGTATTTCTTTTCCATGGGGATGGTCTTGCTCCCTGTCTCCTGTACAATGTCACAAACCTCCATCCACAGTTCATCAGGCACTCTATCTATCAGATCTAGGCCCTTAAATCTATTTCTCACTTCCACTGTATAATCATAAGGGATTCGATTTAGGTCATACCTGAATGGCCTAGTAGTTTTCTCTACTTTCTTCAATTTAAGTCTGAATTTGGCAATAAGGAGTTCATGATCTGAGCCATAGTCAGCTCCTGGTCTTGTTTTTGTTGACTGAATAGAGCTTCTCCATCTTTGGCTGCTAAGAATATAATCAATCTGATTTTCATATTGACCATCTGGTGATGTCCATGTGTAGAGTCTTCTCTTGTGTTGTTGGAAGAGGGTGTTTGCTATGACCAGTGCATTCTCTTGGCAAAACTCTATTAGCCTTTGCCCTGCTTCATTCCACATTCCAAGGCCAAATTTGCCTGTTACCCCAGATGTTTCTTGACTTCCTACTTTTGCAATTCCAGTCCTCTATAATGAAAAGGACATCTTTTTTGGGTGCTAGTTCTAAAAGGTCTTGTAGGTCTTCATAGAACTGTTCAACTTCAGCTTCTTCAGCGTTACTGGTTAGGGCATAGACTTGTATTACTGTGGTATTGAATGGTTTGCCTTGGAAATGAACAGAGATCATTCTGTCATTTTTGAGATTGCATCCAAGTACTGCATTTGACCACTCCAGTATTCTGGCCTGGAGAATTCCATGGACTGTATCATCCATAGGATTGCAAAGAGTCGGACATGACTGAATGAGTTTTTAAAAACATTTTTAAAAAGTATTTGCAGGGAGGAATTTATACCAGGGACATCTATCTCGGTCTTTTTGTACTTACTTTGTGCATGTATGTGTGCTAAGTCCCTTCAGCTGTGTCTGACTTTTTGTGCCCCTGTGGACTGTAGCCCACCAGGCTCCTCTGTCCATAGGATTCTCCAGGCAAGTATCCTGGAGTGGGTTGCCCTGCCTTCCTCCAAGCGATCTTCCTGACCCAGGGGATCTTCCTCCCAGGGATCGAACCCATGTCTCTTATGTTTCCTGTATTGGCAGGCCAGTTCTTTACCACTAATGCTACTTGGGAAACCCATCTACTTTGCACACAGTAGGTTCTTAATCATTGTTCATTTGCTGTGACGTAATCTGCTTCATTAGTGAGATTCTTATATAGATTTAATATTCAGTGAACTGATGAAAGACAAAATCAAGAAGAAAGAAAATAGACTTAAGAAACATCAGAGTATGTGGAACTATACTGAAAAAACTTATTTAAAATGTATGTTGGTGTTAGGTCTCCTTGACCCTCCTAAAAATTACTAAAGACTCTCCCTCTGCCCACAAAATAAGGACCTGAAATGCTTTTGTTTATGTAGTTTATCTGCAATACTTACTGTATCCGTGTTAAACATGGGACATTTTAGATACTTATCTTAAATATTTATTTAAAAAATCATTAATTTTATTTATTTAATAAAAATTCTTAAAGAAGAAAATGTCTATTTAAAAATTCACTTAAAAATAATGATGGTACATCTATTACATGTTAACAAACCATATGTCTAATGAAGGATCACTATATTTTCTGAAACAAAACAAAGCAAAATAAGTAAGAATGGTGGTCTTATTTTACAATTTTATACACTTCTATCAAGAAAACTGGATTCTGGTGTCTCCTTCTGAGTTCTATCCGTGTAGCCTCATGTATATGTGTGGGGGGGAAATGGGGGTATCTCTGATCCCCAGAAGTGGATCTCAGGGACTTCAGAAAATATTGGATCACATTTTGAGAACTGCTGGCATATGGGCAAAAGCATTATGATTATGAACACTTGATTGAGAAATCATTTAAAACTTGACTTGCTGGTCCACAGGCTTGTTAATTGCTTTCATAGGAAAATAGCAGTTAAAAAAAATTATCTTATGATCATGATTCTCCTGCATAGCTTCTAGAATGTTTTTCTCTACCCGTAGTTGTATTCACATAACTCAGGTTAATTTCGCTAACCACTTGGCCTCCAGCTAAAGAAACAGGATGATCCTTAGTAGGTATCACTATCTGTTGTTATCATTGTGTTCATGATCACTCTGCAATCTCCAGAAACTCTCGTTCATCTGTCATTAAAAAAAAATAATAACACAATTATGTTCGTTCCCTCTCATTTTCCTCCTCTCTAAGACTGACACCACGGCCTTGGTGAAATATTCCAGACTTGTTTCACTCCTCACCTAGTGATGTATAAAGAGTGGGCTGAGAAGTAGGTGAGTCTACATGCGATCAGCATAGTGAAACCCTGGAGATAACTATCTGGGTTATAGAGAGGTTCATGAAGATACTTTTCGGACTTCTGCCATTGCCTTCAAAAGGAAGCCTTAAAAAAAAAGAAAGAAAGAAACCAGTCGTGTTTGTGGGTTAAAAATCTTAGGGCTTGTTGTGGATCACACAAGTTGCAAATTTTAGGGCTGTGTCAACATTTACTGATGCAAATTATTTTCCATTATTTGCATATTCCCCAGCTTCTGATAATGGAAAAGACCTTAGAGAATATACATATGTACAGTTTTCACAGTATTGGAAATTCTAAATGAATTTGGAAATCCTAAAAGCATAAAAGAGAACAGAAATGTTAGTCTGTATATACCTCATTTTCTAAATCCAATTTGCTTTATCCAGTGGCATCAGGAACTGAGTCTGATTTTTTTTCCTACTGGCCTGCTATGTTCAAATTTTAAAATATTTTGAAAGTATTTTTTATTTTTCAACATAAGACAACTGGTCACTCCATCTTTAGGCAGATATTTTTCCATTTACAGTTATTCCAAAATATTGGCTGTATACCTTATGTTGTACAACACATCCTTGAGCCTGTCTAACACTGCAAAATTTGTGTCTCCCACCCCCCAACCTCTATATTAGCCCTCCCTCCTCCACACTGGTAACCACTAGTTTGTTCTCTGTATCTGTGAGTCTGCTTCTTTTTTTATATTCACCAATTTGTTGTATTTTTTAGACTCCACATATAAGTGATATCATGTAATATTTATCTTTCTCTGTCTGACTTATTTCACTTTAGCATAATGCCCTCCAAGTCCATCGATGTTGCTGCAAATGGTAAAATTTGGTACATTTTTATGGCCGAGTAGTATTCCATTGTGTATGTATAGTACATCTTCTTTATCCATTCATCAATTAATGGACACTTAGATTGTTTCCATACCTTGGCAATTATAAATAATGTTGTTATGAACATTGGGGTACATGTCTCTTTTCGAATTAGTGCTTCTATTTTTTATTTTTCAGATATATACTCAGGAGTGGAATTGCTGGGTCTTACGATGGTTCTATTTTTAGTATTTTGAGAAGCCTCCAACACTGTGACTTTTTCACAGTGGCTGCACCAAATTACACTCCCACCAACAGTGAAGGATTCCCTTTGAACTGAGCCCAATTTTGAATGGCTGACCTAAAGTGACAATATACCTTTTGAGTTTATGGAGTTTAGTCTTTAGTACTTAGCATATATTTGCTGAACAAATGAACCCATGAATGCTAGTAACTGTCTTGCCTCACACCAAACCCAGAATGTGGGCCATTACCCAAGTGATGGGCATGTCCACTTGAGAGAGATGAAGGAGCAGGTGGGGTTCAGCACTAGAAACGTGATGAACTGGAGGCAACTGTATCTTATAGAACTCTTCTCTCTAGAGTATTTAATATTGGTTGGAAGCTGCTTGAGGCACATGCGAAATCTAAATGGTGCCTAAACTGACTTCAAGTGGTGGGTCTGCTTAACTGTACAGCTTCTCATCGGCTGATTGGGTATGTGAGTTTGGAGGCAGATCTCACAGTGCCCAACTTCTCACTGAAATAAATATTGAACAAATGTTTGCAGAAGATAAGATTGCTTTGGGGTACCAGATCATTAACTTGCTGGAGCACTCCTATGGCTTACACAAGCCATGTACGGTCTTGGTCCAGGGCCACTTCCTGTGTGGCTGCCGTTTGTAAAATGATCAGTACTGGGGCTGGCGATGGAGCCCTTGTTGACTGCCTTTATTCCTGTGGCAGATTCTGGAAAGCAAATTGTGTCTACCATTATCAAGCATTTTCATTAAAAGTTACTGACGGTGTTCTTTAGCGTGTGACTTTAGAAAACAACAAAGGTAATTACTTGCAAATAATAAAGACAACACAGGGTCCTAACTGTTAATTTAGGTGTATAAACATAGCTAATTACATGTGACTTTTGCAAGCATCGTCCTGTTGAACTGCTGATGCTTTTCCCTCTCGGGTGGCACCTCTCCTAGGAGGCTGGTTCAAATCAGTCTTCCTGCTTCTCTGGTCTTTTCAGATTGTTTTGTTCCCTTCTTGGGTACTGCTTGACCCTCATCCCTTGTTCTTCAGTATCGCATCTTCTCCAAGGGGCCATGAATTAAGATAAATGTGACAGGATAGGGGAATCCTCTGCTGCTCCAGTGGTTAAGACTTCACCTTCCAATGTAGTGGGTGTGGGTTCGATCCCTGGGTCAGGAAGCTAAAATCCCACATGCTTCATAGTCAAAAACCCAAAACAGAAAACAGAAGCAAGGCTGCAACAAATTCAGCAAAGACTTCATAAGTGGTTCACATTAAAAAAAAAAGAGGTAGTTAGGACAGGATAAAAGCTGGCCACCCTTTCTAGCAATAGTCATTCATTATTGCTATTCTTGTCGTTTTTCACATGCTCCATTGGTCTGGAGGTCGCTGTACTCTACGTTTGACTTCAGTTTTCTTGGGCTTGTTTCTTGTTTTGAGTTCTTGGGTTGTTTTCAAGATTCTATTTTCCTTTTGGTGACCTATGCTGATGGCTGCCCTTAGGTGTTCTGAAACTGCTAAGACAGTGGCTTGTCAAACTTTTTTGACCACAAGCCACAGAAAGAAATTTGTTTTGCATGGTGCCCAGTGCACGTATACGTATACAACCAAAACATGTTTCTTTGAACAATACTGCCCATATTGCCAATAGTGCATTTCTATTCTGTCCCGTTCTTTCCTATTCCATTCAGGTCTACCCCATCCCATTCCATTCGCCTCCATCCCATTTCTAAGGACACATCTCATAAATCCCCCCAAGATGAATGACTGGCTGGATGATGTCATTTCCTCTTGGTAGGCTGACAGTATCTGTGGTCTCTGTGATTCACCTGACTCTAATCACCAGCCTGGAAGAGATTGTTTATATATTCCTTGGGGGGAGATGGTTAAATTAGAAATGCCATTTGGAAGACAGCATTCCAGAAAATGAGGACTCAGATAAGTTCTTTCCCATTAGTTTTTTCTCTTCCAAATTGTCTTCCTCACCATTGAATTCCTAGATGACCTTTCATAATCAAATACTATTTGCTCAGTATTATTTTGTTTATTATTAGAGAAGTTCATTATTTTTAAAACATAGCTATTATAAAAACATCACTATTATCATGAAAAAAATGACTTCTAGTCATTAGCCAGCAAACAGTTCTCCATCAGAATTA
This sequence comes from Ovis aries, assembly GCF_016772045.2. Classification (NCBI taxonomy): domain Eukaryota; kingdom Metazoa; phylum Chordata; class Mammalia; order Artiodactyla; family Bovidae; genus Ovis; species Ovis aries. The sequence continues at coordinate 12,526,315 of NC_056066.1, forward strand.
TAAATATGATCGCTTTTTGAGAGTTTGTAGGCTTATCTTCTTCAGCTTTTTCACACTTTCAAAGGTCAATGTTATCAGTTGTTTGAGTTTCATTTTGCCTAACATGATTGGAGAACCTCTCCAGATGTCCCTGTGGCAGGGACTGCTAATACACACCCAAAGTTCCTCCTCTTTTTCTTAGGGAAAGATAGTGATTTAGTTTGGAGTAGCAACAGAGTCCAGCTAAAATCACTCACTTCTTCATGCTCCCTTCATCTGGGTTGGTCACGTGGCATATTTCTGGCCAATGAGACGCCAAACTGAGGGTTCCTGGGAAGACTTTCATTTTTCTGAAACAGGAGCTACTGCTTCATGCTCTTCCTGCCAGAAACGGGGAAATACCTGGATGTTTAGCAGCTATCTTGGAGCTAAAATATAGTGAATATGAGGATGAGGACCCACAGGGTAAACGACCTTGAGCAGATGGATAAAAGAGCCTAGATTCCTAATGGTAGCACAGAGAAGCAGCATCAGCTATGCAGAGTTCATTTGTAGATTTCTGGTTGAAGTGAAAAGTGTGAAAATGTTAGTTACTAAGTCATTGTTCAAGTCTTTGTGAACCCATGGAATGTAGCCTGCCAGTCTCCTCTGTCCGTGGGATTTCCAGGCAAGAATACTGGAGTGGATTGCCATTCCCTTTTCCAGGGGATCTTCCCAACCCAGGGATTGAACCCAGGTCTCCCGCATTGCACGCAGATTCTTTACCATTTGAGCCTGGCTAGAAAACCTTTTTGATACATAGAAATACCATATATAATATATAGTAAAAAATTTTGGTATATATATTTTAGGCATTATTTTATAGAGCAGAACCTAAGAAGGTTCACAGTGATTCTCATATGCCCCCACCTCCCATGCATGCATCAGTTCAGTTCAGTCGCTCAGTCGTGTCTGACTCTTTGTGACCCCATGAATCGCAGCACGCCAGGCCTCCCTGTCCATCACCAACTCCCAGAGTTCACTCAGACTCACGTCCATCGAGTCAGTAATGCCATCCAGCCATCTCATCATCTGTCATCCCCTTCTCCTCCTGCCCCCAATCCCTCCCAGCATCAGAGTCTTTTCCAGTGAGTCAACTCTTTGCATGAGGTGGCCAAAGTACTGGACTTTCAGCATCATTCCTTCCAAAGAAATCCCAAAGCTGATCTCCTTCAGAATGGACTGGTTGGATCTCCTTGCAGTCCAAGGGACTCTCAAGAGTCTTCTCCAACACCACAGTTCAAAAGCATCAATTCTTCGGCGCTCAGCCTTCTTCACAGTCCGACTCTCACATCCATACGTGACCACAGGAAAAACCATAGCCTTGACTAGACGGACCTTAGTCGGCAAAGTAATGTCTCTGCTTTTCAATATGCTATCTAGGTTGGTCATAACTTTTCTTCCCAGGAGTAAGTGTCTTTTAATTTCATGGCTGCAGTCACCATCTGCAGTGATTTTGGAGCCCAAAATAATAAAGTCTGACACTATTTCTACTGTTTCTCCATCTATTTCCCATGAAGTGATGGGACCAGATGCCATGATCTTCATTTTCTGAATGTTGAGCTTTAAGCTAACGTTTTCACTCTCCACTTTCACTTTCATCAAGAGGCTTTCTAGTTCCTCTTCACTTTCTGCCATAAGGGTGGTGATATCTGCATATCTGAGGTTATTGATATTTCTCCCAGCAATCTTGATTCCAGCTTGTATTTCTTCCAGCCCAGCGTTTCTCATGATGTACTCTGCATATAAGTTAAATAAGCAGGGTGACAATATACAGCCTTGACGTACTCCTTTTCCTATTTGGAACCAGTCTGTTGTTCCATGTCCAGTTCTAACTATTGCTTCCTGACCTGCATATGGGTTTCTCAAGAGGCAGGTCAGGTGGCCTCCCCCATTATCAACATCCCCCACCAGATGGTACATTTGTTACAGGTGATCAACCTACATTAACATACCATCATCAACCAGAGTTCATAGCCTGCGTGACGGTTCCCTCTTGGTGCTGTACATTCTATGAATGTTAACAAATTGGTAATGACATGCATCCATCATTATAGTAACATGTAGTAGTTTCACTGCTCTAATCCTACATTTTTATGCCAGATTTTCTGTGACTTGTTATGTATGCATGCAGTTATATACGTAAGCTTATGTGTAACTGATGGCCTTTCTGAGTTTTAGACTTCTGTATCTGATGGGAATTTGATAGCTATACACTACTATAATGATTTCCAATGTCATTAATTATAACCAAAGCTATTTTACAAAGTAATTATGAGGAAAGTGCCTTGATGTACTTCTTTATGATGTGTGAGTGAGAAAAGCTCCTTCCCCAAACTATCCCAAAAGGGTTAAAATGTGTTGAGAATTATTATTCTGTCATCTTTCCGCATGGTCCAGGGATTACATAGGGGTGGCCCCATAGGGAATAAGGCTATTCCAGTGATTCCTTGATCTAGAAGTGGCATTTTTCATCTTTAATGTTTCATTTTATATTGTCTTTTCACCGTCGAATTCAGATAGTTGTTGGAATGTTCTGGATCTGAAAATGTCAGCTAGCAATTCTATGAGTTGAGCTTGTCTCAAGATCTGGATAGTCTTTCTGATTTTTTTCAGGATAAGGGAAACCATTTTAGCAAAAGCCTTCTTTAGAGACTGTTTCTGCTTGTTAGGAAGAAAAAGATGCGATGAGTGTAAATGTAAAGATCCTTAATCAAACCTTTGTTTTCTGTTTGCCCTTTGGGACCTCTCTGTCAAGACTGAATTTTTCAGTGAAATGTGTCTATTTCCTACTCCTCAGATGCATTCGTTTTTTATTTTTAGTTTTAAGATGGGTAAAGATAAGCCGAGTTAATCTATAGAGTTGAAGTCCAACAGAATTATAATGTGAGCCACATATATGATTTAAGTTTTTCACAGTCACATTAAAAAGGTGAAATGGAATATAACCAATATAAATTTATTAATAGGTATTTGCATTCTTTTTTCCCTGATACTAAACGTATGTATAGTTTACAGTTAGAGCCTGTCTCGCCTTGAACTAACCACATAGCAAATGCTCCAACACATGTGACCAGTGGCAGGCCTACTGGACAGTGTGTAACTTCCTGTCTATTCCTTCTCCACAAGGACCATCGCTGTTCAGCTCTCAGCCTGGCCATTTCTGCTCTCCTTGTCCATTCCAACCCTGTATTCACCCCCCAAAGAAGACATGCTGTTAGTAACTGACGACTCTGCTTGCATCTAGAGCTGGCCTAGCAGCAGTTCTTTTAACCCACTATCAAGATGTTCTGAAGGTCTATTTAGATAGCCATTTTCCTGTACTACTTCCGTTCTTTCATTTTTATCTGTGTCAGAGAGATTACTGGGACAACAGGAGACACCGTGAACCAGATGCTGAAAAAGTCCTGGCAGAAAAAACCAGGAAGAGCACAGAGGCATAAAGAACGTGGAGTACATCCCACTACGCTTAGAAACGTAAGAGAAAATGAAGGCAGTAAGGACATCTTTAAAGTGAGAACCGCACAGTCGATGTGTCATTTTTCCAGAAAGGAAAAAATTCCAAGTAATGCCATAGGACTGGCTGAGTATGTTGGGGAGTTCCTGACTTGTGAAGATAATCATTGCACCTTAAGGGTTCCTGTTGTTTAATGCGTTTCTATGACAGATTGGCTTATGGGATACAACAGTTTCTTTCCTGTTCCTGAAACACTATCTTTGTTTTCTTTGCAGTACAATTAAGATTGTGTCTCTTGGGCTTCCTCAAATTAATGAGATGCTCCTTTTACTCCTTTGGTTAGATGCGAATCTTTCCCTGGACAATCATTTCATGGGCAGATGAAAGAGCAAGTCACTTCCCCCCACTTAAAAGTAAATGAAATAATTTTTGAGCATATGACAATGGCTATCATATTTACTCTCACAAGATGAAAGAGTAGATGTTTGAAAGTCAGGTAATACTGCCTATTAAAATTCACATTTAAGTCAGGAACACAATTTTATTTTTTAATTAAAAAATTTTCTTCTAATTTTACTGAAGTATAGTTGGTTTACAATGTGTGTTAATTTCTGTTGTACAGCATATATGTACACACATATATTTTCCCTTTCATATTCTCTTCCATTATGGTTTATCACAGGATATTGAATATAGTTCCCTGTGCTCTGCAGTAGGAACTTGTTGAGAAACATGATTTTGATATTTCTCTTCTATTTGCACCATATGAAAACTTGAAAGAAACATAAAACTCTTTTGAGGGGGTGGAAAAAGCAATTTTATTTTTTAATTTTGCGCTTCAAATTCATGTATGTATATTAAATACTAAGTAAACTTGTCTTGAGGATATCATTATTTGACTTGGGGCAATATGATCTCATCTGAATTTATTTGGAGAAGTACAACTTAGACATTCTGCTTAAAAATATAAAATAATCCCTGCTCAATTAGAAAATAGAGCATATACAATCAAATTTTAAATAGCTCCTCCCACACTTTTCTTTTAATTTACTATTGATTTAGCTGTTATAAATAGCAGTTTATCCTTATCTTTATCCTCAAGGTAAACAAAACATGTTATCAAGGTATTATGTAAGAATTACATCTTTTGCAATCAGTGGTCCCCTGGGTTGAATCTGTGACAAAAAATAAATAAAATATAAAAAGAAAAACCCTGGCATCATACACCGTACTCACAGGTTACACAAACTGTTGAAAGCTAAAATGAATATTTAAGGTTGGAAGGACCCCTGAACAGTTCATCTTTGGGTTAAAGAAAGAAAAATTAAAATAATTCCATACTGTATTTCACGTTTCTCAAAAATAAAGAAACTCAAAACTCTTTATACAAAGCATACAGCTGATACTGCAATGGGCCTGAAATAAAATCAGAGCATAAAATCACCTACATTTCCTGCAGAAGAAAGTTCCATTGTGTTGAATTATTGTTAAGTTGTCATTGAATTCTTATGCTAACTAGATATGAAACTTTTCCATCAGTAAGAGGCAGAGAAAATCCCTCCACTTGGAGAGCAGGGATATGTTGTGTTACAAAATAGAATAAAAAGAGTTTTTAGTGAAGAAAACCTCAGCTTCACCTGCAGTTCTCGCACTTTCTAGCAGTGTGGCTGTAAGGCAAGTCCTTTAACCTCCTCCTGTTATAAAATGGATAGGTTGATCATATGCTCTCTGCCATAAGGGTGAACTGCAAACCCTCTGAGGACAGATATTGCTTTCTTTCCACCATCTCCAGTGCCTCACACTAGGTCTTGACCTGCCATAGTCAAGTGAGTCCTTTCTGAATGAACCTATCAAATGAAATGATTTATGTGCAATTACTTGTAAACTTCATAATTTTATAGTATTGCAAAATATTTTTCTTACTTTCTTTCTTGCAAAGTTCATCCCTACACTGCAAGTTGAAAGCTACAGAGAGTTTTTCTTCTCCTAAGAAAGAACAAAACTTTAAGGGAGAAACATAGAACAAAGGAAAATGGTTTCGAACTTGGGGTTATTTGATGACCAAAGCTTTTGATAACAGTAGTGTGGAGAGAAATCTGGGGTAAGAAATGGTCATATTTCACAGATTGAGGAGAAGTGGTTTGCTTTTTGGGTGTGAGTGCTTTTACGTAAAAAAGAGACTTATTGGAATAAATGCCTTTTTGTAACATTCGTTTAACAATCAAATTAGTAACCCAACCTAAGCTGGCAATATGGACTGTTAGAAATCCTTGGGGGATCCACATTAATGAACAGATAAGAATGATTTGTTGTTAGCACATTATTGTTTCCATTCTACACTGGACATCAGTCATTCGGTCCATTTTTCAAAGACCCACTTGAATTGTCTGAACCTATGAACTTCCTGAAAGTCTAGCCACCGAAGTCCATTAGGAGAGTCAAGAATGGCTCGGCTAAAGGGTATTTATTTTATTTCTTTCCTCCTTTCAAGTCTCCCCATACCAATGCTAACAGATATATTTCCTTTCAAGAGGCCACGAATAAGGAAATTTCATGCCATTGAGAGAGAATTATTCTCATTGGTTAAAATCACTTTGAATTTGTTTGTCGTCTTGCTAGTACAGTGACAAGACTTGGAGTTTCATTAAGAAAAATGTGTTCAAATTCAGGCAGGCATCAGGATGAACTGTGTCTTTGTGGAGAAAACTCTGGATAGAGAATACAGATCAACAGTGTCAATGAGAAGACAAGCTTGTTTCAAGTACCTAGAGCATTGTGAAAGTGGACCCATATAGAGAGAAACAATGAACAGGTCAACCACAAATCTTTCCCATTTGCTGATTAAAACAGGCTCCCCAAGGGCTTGTAGCGGAAATCATCCCAGCCAAGTTTTATTGCCTTGTGAACTTGAAATTAATAAAGATGTGTCTGACTCTTTGTAACCCCACGGACTAGAGCCTACCAGGTCCTCTGTCAATGGAGTTCTCCAGGCAAGAATACTGGAGTGGGTAGCCATTCCTTTCTCCAGGGGATCTTCCTGACTCAGGGATTGAACTCGGGTCTCCTGCATTGTAGGCAGATTCTTTACTGTCTGAGCCCTCAGGGGAGCCCAGTTGCACTTAAACTACACTACAAAAAAATCATCCATAAGAGAGATCCATAATTAATGAATATTTCTTGACATTCTACAGAATTATTATTATGATCTTTTAATTGCTAGGGGCCAGAGGAATAGACCAGAAATAAAGAGAGGATCATAACACATGTGTGTGTAGAGATCTATTCTACAAAGTTTTCCAACAGGGGTTTCTCACTGTGTAGGTAGAGTTGCTGGTCAGTGGCCATTTTTGTCCTGCTGGACAGTTTTCTTGGGACATTATGTGCATGATGAGGATGAAGGTGAGAGTTGCCATTTATTGAGTGTATTCCAAGAATCAGTATCTCACTCAGGGCTGCACAAGCCATTTAAGGTCAACACTGGTGTTCCCATTTCACAGATGATGAAGGAAGGACGCTTTGCCACTCAGGATCAAAATCTAGTAAATGGTAGAACTGGAATTTGAATTGAGGTGAATCCCAAGGCTAGCTAGTACACTGCAGTGATGTCACACCAGAGTGTACAAGGTAAGTTTCATTCTTCCCCTAAATTCACATTTAGTATATAGTTTAGATGTATATTCACTTCAAAATGACCTCTAGTTTAACTTGAAAATAATCCTGCATTCAGTATAATATGCGCTGGCCTAGACAATGCCTAACACATAGTAAATGCACAAGGAATATTTGTTAAAGGAATTCTGTTCCCTTTGGGGAGAGCGGCTGCCCTTAGTGGAAAGAAAGTGGCTTGAAGATACAAGAAACAAGGATCAAAATTAAAAGTTGATTTTTTTTCACTGTTGTAAATAATCCATTGCTTTTTCTGGGGCAGGCCTGCTTAAGCAAATTGCTGAGATCATTAGAAAATTGTTCATAGTAAGCAAAGGAATATACTTTAGAAATGAGCAGGGCCATGTGTTTTCCCATTTGGTGACAGACGAAATCAGTGTTCAGGCTTCTCATTTAGAATTCACTGAAATGAAAACATAATCCTAGTTAATTACTGTTCCCTAAGGTATCGGGTTGCACAATGTTTCATAAAATTAAAACCTATTAAGTGCCCAGAAAAGAAAAAAAGAACTTTACCTTAGATGCAAAGCATTTTTGAAAAATGAAAATGAAGAGGAAAAAAGTCAGCACCATCAATTCTTCTGTGCCTGAGAAACCTGGGGTACTGGAACTTGTGAGATTTAGGGGGATTAGAAAATTTCTTAGGATGAAATTGTACAGGAAGATCCAGCGAACCAATGTTCTGACAGTGAATTCATCATTTTGACCTTTTCTCTTGTATTCAGGATGATTTTAAAATTAGGAAGAAATGCCCCACAGAGGCACTGCTGTCATTTCAATCTGAGCAGACTGAAGCCTCTCAGGCTTCTGATTTCATGGTTATTTTTATGAGGAATAAAAATATGAGTTTTGGACTCATCAGTGATAATTGGGTTAACTATCCTAACTGGAATGACTCTTCTGGACAACGTGTGTGTTTGCACAGCAGTCTCTCTTATTTTGATCAGTCCATGTCAAGAGGCACTCCGAGAGGAATGAACAAAGATCTGGGATGGGATGCTTGATCTCTGTCTGATTGGATTCATTTAGTCAAGCAACAGCTCAGTTCAGCAGAAGAAACATAAACAAACTGGATGTTTGTTGTCTCTCAACAACATCTAGTTGTATCAACTGGATGATGTTCTGATGTTTCTCAGGTACCACGGTGGGTTTGGTCCAGGGGATGTTGGTCCTAAGAGTTAGCACAGTTGTTATGTCCCAAAGTCTAGATTTATACATTTATTATGCATTGCTGACTGACTGCGTTGAGTTAGACAAGGCTGTGAACCACAGCCTTGTCTAACTAAATGAAACTAAGCCATGCCTGCAGGGCAACACAAGATTGGCAGGTCATGGTGGAGAGGTCTGACAGAATGTGGTCCACTGGAGAAGGGAATGGCAAACCACTTCAGCATTTTTGCCTTGAGAACCCCATGAACAGTATGAAAAGGCAAAATGATAGGATACTGAAAGAGGAACTCCCCAGATCAGTAGGTTCCCAACACGCTACTGGAGATCAGTGGAGAAATAACTCCAGAAAGAATGAAGGGATGGAGCCTAAGCAAAAACAATACCCAGCTGTGGATGTGACTGGTGATAGAAGCAAGGTCCAATGCTGTAAAGAGCAATATTGCATAGGAACCTGGAATGTCAGGTCCATGAATCAAGGCAAATTGGAAGTGGTCAAACAAGAGATGGCAGGAGTGAACGTCGACATTCTAGGAATCAGCAAACTGAAATGGACTGGAATGGGTGAATTTAACTCAGATGACCATTACATCTACTACTGCAGGCAGGAATCCCTCAGAAGAAATGGAGTAGCCATCATGGTCAACAAGAGTCTGGAATGCAGTACTTGGATGCAATCTCAAAAATGACAGAATGATCTCTGTTCGTTTCCAAGGCAAACCATTCAATATCACAGTAAACCAAGTCTATGCCCCAACCAGTAATGCTGAAGAAGCTGAACAGTTCTATGAAGACCTACAAGACCTTTTAGAACTAATACTCAAAAAAGATGTCCTTTTCATCATAGGTGATGGGAATGCCAAAGTAGGAAGTCAAGAAACACCTGGGGTAACAGGCAAATTTGGCCTTGGAATGTGGAATGAAGCAGGGCAAAGACTAATAGAGTTTTGCCAAGAGAACGCACTGGTCATAGCAAACACCATCTTCCAACAACACAAGAGAAGACTCTACACATGGACATCACCAGATGGTCAATATGAAAATCAGATTGATTATATTCTTAGCAGCCAAAGATGGAGAAGCGCTATTCAGTCAACAAAAACAAGACCAGGAGCTGACTGTGGCTCAGATCATGAACTCCTTATTACCAAATTCAGACTTAAATTGAACAAAGTAGGGAAAACTGCTAGACCATTCAGGTATGACCTAAATCAAATCCCTTATGATTATACAGTGGAAGTGAGAAATAGATTTAAAGGCCTAGATCTGATAGATAGAGTGCCTGATGAACTGTGGATGGAGGTTCGTGACATTGTATAGGAGACAGGGAGCAAGACCATCCCCATGGAAAAGAAATGCAAAAAAGCAAAATGGCTGTCTGAGGAGGCCTTACAAATAGCTGTGAAAAGAAGAGAAGTGAAAAGCAAAGGAGAAAAGGAAAGATACAAGCATCTGAATGCAGAGTTCCAAAGAATAGCAAGAAGAGATAAGAGAGCCTTCTTCAGCGATCAATGCAAAGAAATAGAGGAAAACAACAGAATGGGAAAGACTAGAGATCTCTTCAAGAAAATTAGAGATACCAAGGGAACATTTCATGCAAAGATGGGCTCGATAAAGGACAGAAATGATCTGGACCTAACAGAAGCAGAAGATATTAAGAAGAGGTATCAAGAATACACAGAAGAACTGTACAAAATAGATCTTCACGACCCAGATAATCACGATGGTGTGATCACTCATCTAGAGCCAGACATCCTGGAATGTGAAGTAGAGTGGGCCTTAGAAAACATCACTACAAACAAAGCTAGTGGAGGTGATGGAATCCCTATTGAGGTATTTCAAATCCTGGAAGATGATGCTGTGAAAGTGCTGCACTCAATATGCCAGCAAATTTGAAAAACTCACCAGTGGCCACAGGACTGGAAAAGGTCAGTTTTCATTCCAGTTCCAAAGAAAGGCAATGCTCAAACTACCACACAATTGCACTCATCTCACATGCTAGTAAAGTAATGCTCAAAATTCTCCAAGCCAGGCTTCAGCAATATGTGAACTGTGAACTCCCTGATGTTCAAGCCGGTTTTAGAAAAGGCAGAGGAACCAGAGATCAAATTGCCAACATCCACTGGATCATGGAAAAAGCAAGAGAGTTCCAGAAAACATCTATTTCTGCTTTATTGACTATGCCAAAGCCTTTGACTGTGTGGATCACAATAAACTGTGGAAAATTCTGAAAGAGATGGGAATACCAGACCACCTGACCTGCCTTTTGAGAAATCTGTATGCAGGTCAGGAAGCAACAGTTAGAACTGGACATGGAACAACAGACTGGTTCCAAATAGGAAAAGGAGTACGTCAAGGCTGTATATTGTCACCCTGCTTATTTAACTTATATGCAGAGTACATCATGAGAAACGCTGGACTGGAAGAAGCACAAGCTGGAATCAAGATTGCCAGGAGAAATATCAATAACCTCAGATATGCAGATGACACCACCCTTATGGCAGAAAGTAAAGAGGAACTAAAAAGCCTCTTGAAAGTGAAAGTGGAGAATGAACAAGTTGGCTTAAAGCTCAACATTCAGAAAACGAAGATCATGGCATCTGGTCCCATCACTTCATGGGAAATAGATGGGGAAACAGTATCAGACTTTATTTTTGGGGGCTCCAAAATCACTGCAGATGGTGATTGCAGCCATGAAATTAAAAGACACTTGCTCCTTGGAAGTAAAGTTATGACCAACATAGACAAAGCAGAGACATTACTTTGCCGACTAAGGTCCATGTAGTCAAGGCTATGGTTTTTCCAGTGGTCATGTGTGGATGTGAGAGTTGGACTGTGAAGAAGGCTGAGCGCCATAGAATTGATGCTTTTGAACTGTGGTGTTGGAGAAGACTCTTGAGAGTCCCTTGGACTGCAAGGAGATCCTATCAGTCCATTCTGAAGGAGATCAGCCCTGGGATTTCTTTGGAAGGAATGATGCTGAAGCTGAAACTCCAGTACTTTGGCCACCTCATGCGAAGAGTTGACTCATTGGAAAAGACTCTGATGCTGGGAGAGATTGGGGGCAGGAGGAGAAGGGGACGACAGAGGATGAGATGGCTGGATGGCATCACTGAGTCGATGGATGTGAGTCTGAGTGAACTCTGGGAGTTGGTGATGGACAGGGAGGCCTGGCGTGCTGCTATTCATGGGGTCACAAAGAGTCGGACACGATTGAGCGACTGAACTGAACTGAACTGACTGACTGCAACCTTGGATGAATCTCCTCTAAATGCTGATTTCCTACTTGGCAGAGCCCAGGGCATTAGGTGAGCTCCAGGACCAATTCCTCCTTTCACATAGGAGGGCTCTAGATCATTTTTATCTACGAGTGTTCTGTATTCCAGATAACTTTGCAAGAAAAGGCTCTGCTTTGTTGAATTAGTTCAGAACATGTTAATAGAAATCTACACATTTGAGAGCACGGAAAGGAGCCCAGCTAGGATAGGAGAGAACTTGAAGTGATGTCCATATAAGAAATGGTTAAAGAACTTGGGCCATGCATCCCGGAGAAAACCAAGGTTGATGGTAACTTAAGTAAGACAAATTGGTTTTCTCTAGTTAAAGAGTTATCATGTGGCAGCAGTATTGACATTTTTTTTTTTTTAAAATTAAGGCCAATGATACAAGCAAGAACTTTCTAATAGTCACAGCTGTCCAAAGATGAGTTCTCTGGCTTTGCAAGTATTCATACTTGGGTTGAAAAGTCTTGTTTGGAATATTGTATAACACTTTGAAGCACCAGATAGATAATAGAACAGGAGGATCTGGGAAGATTCTCCTAACTCTGGTTTCGGTTTTTATTCCAGACAGAAACTACTTCTTGACTGTGTCATGTTGGTTGAATGGATAAATAAATGTTCCTCACACAATGAGGTCTTGCCAGATAGTCTCCAACTGACTGTTGCAGATGCTTCCAATAAATGCTCAGTACTGTTAAAAAAAAAACACCACTTAAAAAATCCCTTGAATATATCTGTAATAAACCAGACTCAATTGTTTTGTGAGCAGGACTTTCCATGAATACTTTTGGATATACTCAAGTGAGACTATTTGCATTCCTGAGCATAGATTGGGAATGAATAATGCCAAAACCCAACCTCAACTTTCTCAGCGAGGTAAAAACATGAGCTAGATGAAACAGAAATAAGCGAGGCATAAGAAGGTGGGATTGGCTGTGTTTGAATCCTTGTCTCCACTTAAAATTTGTGTGACCCTCAGGAAGTTACTTTTCTGCAAGAACTCCAGTTTCTTCATTTGTAAATACTAAGATAATAATAACAGTACTCTGGAAAGGTCAATCAGAAATGATGTGTGGCCAGTTGAACCGGATGCCAGCCTGTATTTTGTGTTGGAGCAGACCAGATGAATGTCAGCTCTGGTTGTTGGGATTAAATCCAAGTAAAAATGTCTGTATGGTGTTTAGCACATAGGAGATTCTGAATAAATGTTAATTTCCTCCCACCATTGAGAAGCTGAGATGGCTGTGATATGTGATAGGAATTATCTACAACTTCCCGTGGGATTCAGAATCAGTTTGAATAGCTATGAAAATATTATTCCTAGTCCTATTAGTTTAGGTCCAGTTGGTCTTAAATTGTTACTCTGAAGACACGTTTATTTCCCTACAGCACTCCTTTGATTTTGGTGTATGGGACAAAAAAGGAATGCACAAATCTGAAATTATCCTGATGAAAACAGGCAAATGTTTTCCTTGATGGTCCTGGTTCTTTAGATGAATGCTCTCAGATAAACGAAGGTGAAACAACTCGTTTTAGGAGTGAAAGCTGCATTGATTCTAATCAGGAGAGTTGTAAGAGGGGATTGTTCTATTACTATTATTTTCCAAATACGATTTTGGAGGGTATGTTTTGTTCCATTGCTTTTTTATTAATTTTAATTTAATTTTTATTTTATATTAGAGTATGGTTGATTTACAATGTTATGCGTATGTAACACTTTACATGTTTCAGGTGTACAGCACAGTGATTTATGCATACACATATATCCACTCTTTATCAGACTCTTTACCCATGGAAGATGTTTATGTTGAATGTCGTTGTTGAGTGCACCCCTTCCGTTCTCATCTGATTAATGCTGATGATACACCTGCTTTTCACACGACACCTGACGAGAATCAGTATCTGTCTTAGAATGAATTTGGGAGTATTCATACTCCCAGGGTGCCATCACATTTTGTTTGTTTCCGTTTGATGATCTTAAGTAGTTTTGTTTCCTCCTTCAAAGAAAGCTAATCAGTTTAAAATAAAAATACAATCAATGTTCTGTGATGCAGTTATCACCTAGATTAGGATTCTTTTTGAGAATCAAATCCTGGATTTGTTTTCATGGGAGGGTAAAGTGGAGGGTTAAGAGGGCAGGACCATGGAATGGACATGCTGTGGTCTGGAATTTCATTCTTTTCTGCTTGAGAAGAACTAATATTTCCTGCTTTTCATCAGCCCCAGTGAAATCCTGGCATTTTCAAATGATCCCTCTGAGTTGGACTTCCTCAATTTAAAACAATGTTTTAACCTCTTAGACTTGTAAAAGTGAGAAATTGATATTTTTTCTCAACAAATGCAATAGTTTTTAAACCAAAGGAACAAATCCTACAAAAGTGAGAAAATTCCTTCACAAATAAACAGATAAAGTCTAGTCCCAAATACTTTTGCGGGGTCTGCCTAGAAATGTAACCCAGGCATCTGGTCCCATCACTTCATGGGAAATAGATGGGGAAACAGTGGAAACAGTGTCAGACTTTATTTTGGGGGGCTCCAAAATCACTGCAGATGGTGATTGCAGCCATGTAATTAAAAGACACTTACTCCTTGGAAGAAAAGTTATGACCAACCTAGATAGCATATTCAAAAGCAGAGATATTACTTTGCCAACAAAGTCCGTCTAGTCAAGGCCATGGTTTTTCCTGCAGTCATGTATGGATGTGAAAGGTGGACTGTGAAGAAAGCTGAATGCCGAAGAATTGATGCTTTTGAACTGTGGTGTTGGAGAAGACTCTTGCGAGTCCCTTGGACTGCAAGGAGATCCAACCAGTCCATCCTAAAGGAGATCAGTCCTGGGTGTTCATTGGAAGGACTGATGCTAAAGCTGAAACTCCAATACTTTGGCCACCTCATGTGAAGAGCTGACTCATTGGAAAAGACTCTGATGCTGTGAGGGATTGAGGGCAGGAGGAGAAGGGGACGACAGAGGATGAGATGGCTGGATGGCATTACCGACTCGATGGACATGAGTTTGAGTAAACTCCGGGAGTTGGTGATGAACAGGGAGGCCTGGCGTGCCACGATTCATGGGGTCACAAAGAGTCGGACATGACTGAGCGACTGAATCGAACTGAACTGAATGTTACAAAAATCATCATTATTTTATACAAGGTGGCATATATCATGCTCCTTCAAAAGTATAGGAGAGAAGTGATTTCTGATGCTTTTTTAATCTTTAGCTGTAAGAAATTTCCAAGATGCCCTCAATCTTTTCATGTTAGGCTGTCTTCCAGGGGTTTGAGAGCTAAGACTGGAGAACTCTTTTTCTAAGACTACAATTCTTATGGAGTTTATCTTCAAGGATGTGCTAAAGCCATCTTTTGAATGTTTGCAAAACTCTCTACTCTAATTTTAATAGGTCCATTGCTCCATTCTTTCTGGGTATGAAATCAGCATTCTGGCATAAGAACGAATGGGAAAGTCACCTTTGCTCTAAAGGTATTAGTGGAGAATTTGCCTGCAGGAAAAGTGGTTGGTGCTGAAACTCTCACTGAAGACACACACACACACACACACACACACACACACACACACACACACACAGACACCTCTCCTTTCTTCTAGTTTTCCAAACACTGCACAGAGAGAACCTTTAATAAATCAATGTTTTAGGGCCAAATTCCTCAAAGGCCTTCGTAAGAGCTTTGACCCTGCTTGTTGTGATAGCGTGTGAATGGTCTGGATAGAATCAATGGTATCAGGTCCACAAATCATGCCATCTCACAAGTGTTTGGTGGCTTAAGCCAAAGGAATTGGTTTTTTATCATCTGCACTAATTGCCATTCACAGAGAAAAGTGTGCAGCATTTTCAGCAAGTTAGCAGATATTCTGACTGTGGGTCCATAAAAGGATTTCTGTAAGGAGGGTTAAGAAACAACAAGAGGGCACAGGCTAAAGATGGATCAGGCAGAATTTCGACCAAGTATACAACACGTCTTCAGGCTCACTTGATAAGAGAAGGCTCTGGGACCCCTCAGTGTGTATGACAGATGTCCTGACTAAGCACTCATCTCTGAGGGCAATGCATCTGCAATTTCAAATCCAGGTGGAGAGCTCGAGTGGATGCTGAGCCCTTTCTAGCCCTTGCATCTGGCTGTTCACGCTCCTTAGCTCGAGGGTCGGAGCAGCCGGCGAGGGAGAGCAGGATGCCAAGGTAGACAGAGGGAGGGTCCCTGTGGCCAGGCGGAGGTCAGAGCTGGCGGCTGACACTGCATGTTCTCATGAAATCGTTGGTGTTCAGGTTAACTGTGGCCTGGCCTTCGTCTTGTTTGCAGACTGCAGCTAAAGCAGGAGAAATTCACTGGAGGTAGCAGATCGCTCGGGATTCACTCCAAGCCGCTTCACCTGGGTTCCTGTTTTGCTGTTCACTTGGCCTTTCTGATTCCAGTTGCAAAGGTATTGGAAGGTATGTGTGCTGATGAATCACGTAGGCTGAATCAAGGTGTCTACTCCTTTCAAAGCGTTTTCTCTGATGAAACGTCTGTGATGACAGACTGTTTACTGTCTTCTCTTTTCCATGCAAGATCATTTACCTATTAATATGTTGTATCTGTCAATTTATCATTTACCATTCAGGCCCTCTATCTGCTTCCAAAGGGCCTATCAGATGGGACCCAAGGCTCTGAACCGGTGCCCAGCAGGCATGCTAGAACCTGTCCTGGCCTGAGAGACTTAGTTCTTGGTCTAGTTTTATTGAGAGCAATTAGCATAAAGGGAACAGGTTTATAGGTAGCACTCAAACTTTAAACAGTTTCCTATGCCTTATGATCAAGCTCTTAAACAAAACAACTCTGGAGGAAACAGATTCAATCTCTCCTCTTCTCAGTCCTGCCATGTTTGAACTAGGGAGAGACATTCTGTCTGATAAGATTAGCTCCTTCGTTTAATGGTATGGGGACCACTGTCGCATTTAACCATTTGTTCTTGTCCCCCAGGAACCATGGGTGTGTGTCAGGTGTGACTTTTAAAGCCACAGCTGTAGTGAGGTTGTCACAGGTGTTTTTCTGGGACTGGTCCAGTTCCACACATTGCTTTTCTGGTAACTTCTGGAGCTAGTGAGCAGCAGAAAAGGGAATGGGTGTGACATAGAGTCTGAGATGGAGAAAACAGAAAGGTGAGGACCAACTTTACCAGCAGGACAGAGCATACTTGCTGCTGAAAGCGAACAAGTGAATTTCACTCATTGTCACCCACACTATGTTCTCTGGGAGGGTATGCATCATCAAATGAGGTGGCTGCGAAGTAAGTATTTGGAGAGTTTTCGGCAGTCAAAATGCAATCCAGCAGAGCTCATAACAGTGTTCCTGGTTTGCGTTGCTTGGTTTCTTCGAAAGGGCATGCGTACATGCCAAGGGCTTCAGTCGTGTCCCCCTCTGTGTGACCCTATGGGCTGCAGCCTGCCGGTCTCCTCTGTCCATGGAGATTCTCCAGGCAAGAATACTGGAGTGTGTTGCCATGCCCTCCTCCAGGGGATCTTCCTGACTCAGGGATCAAACCTGTATCTCATGTCTCTTGCATCGTCAGGCAGGTTCTTTACCACTAGTGTCACCGGGGAGCCGGATGAAAGGGCCACATTGTGCGTTCCCCACGCCCCTGCAGCCCCCAGCCCCCATTCTGCATGCTCACATGGATTTATCCTCTCTGCCTCCTTGCTTCTCTCAACCCCAGCCTTTCTTTATGGCTCCACTGAGGTCACCTACCTGCCAAGAGTTCTTCGAAGAAACCCTTTCTTTGCTCCAAATTCCCTTAGCAGTGACATGCCCCATTCAATGGTTTTTCCTTTCTTTCCTTCATTTAATTCCACATAACTGTCTTACATACGGCTTTCAGAATAGCCTCAAGTTGGTTCATAAACTCTTGGATCTTATCTTCCTAGGACTTTGTATCTAATTTGAGGCAGGAACCCCATATTCTTGGTCTTTATGGCTTGATCAGAAGGTTTTGTTCAGGAAGGACAAGCTCATGGGATTGATTTAAATTTTACTATCATTCTCTAAAGGCTGACGACAACCAAAATTTCGTTTTCTATATCTTGTTCTCCTCTTGAAATTCTGAATGTCCACGAATCATGAACTATTATTTTTAATTTTTTGAGGTACAATTGTCTTACATTGTTGTGGTAATTTCTGCTGCACAGCAAGATTTGGTTGTTGCTGAGTCACTAAGGTGTGTCAGACTCTTTGCGACCCCAGGGACTGAAGCACGCCAGGCTCCCCTGTCCTTCACTATCTCCCAGAGATTGCTCAGATTCGTGTCCACTGAGTTGGTAATGCTATCCAACCATCTCATCCTCTGTTCTCCTTTTGCCCTCAATCTTCCCAGACTCAGGGTCTTTTCCAATGAGTCGGGTCTTCACATCAGGTAGCCAGAGTATTGGAGCTTCAGCATTAGTCCTTCCAATGAATATTCAGGGTTGACTTCCTTTGGGAATGACTGGTTTGATCTCCTTGCAGTCCAAGGGACTCTCAAGAGTCGTCTAACAGCGACATATATATGTACAGTCCTTTTCATGTTCTCTTCCATTCTGGTTTATCCCGGGATATTGAATATACTTTCCTGTGATCTGCAGGAGGACCTGGTCTTTGTCTATCCTATGTGTAATAGTGTGCATCTTCTAACCATGGACCTCGAATTATTAAACAAGGATGAGTCTAGAGTTGATTGAAGAGGAGAGATGTTTACTGTTGTGGTCCAGTAATCTATTCTGTTGAGGGAAAACAAAGGATCTAGATGATATTTCCTTCTCAGGCTGTCTCTGGGTTTGAGGACTAGAAATCTGGGATTGATACCTGTAGGATTCTTCCTCCTTCCATTTTAGTTTTTCCCATTCTAAACCAGACACGAAAATCACTTTGAAAATATCTTTCCCTTTTGATGAGCTATTTTAGATGATCTTTCAAAGATCTAAATAAAATCGTACTGTCACTGTTTAAACCGTTTAACATGAAGTTGAAATAAAACTGTTATCTTATTGTAATGTTTTGGCAATAGAGCCTAGTGTTGCATTAATGGACTTATAATAGCCAGGGGAAATTGAGGCAAGAATAGAGGATGTTCTTTTATGACCCAGTAAATCACCGGTTAGGTCTGGTCATATTGGTTGAACTTCTATCATTGAATAAAATTATTACTTGAGTTCAGGAAGTTGTTATGGTTGTTTGGGCAGAGGGATGAACAAGACAGCACAGGCTGGCAGTAATTTTTGACATAGAGGTTAATTTTATTATGTGCTTTATGTATTTTTAATAAAATATATAGGTCATTAAAAATTGAACAGTGGTGCTTTTCTGGATTTATATTAATTAGCACATACATTGCACTTTATGTTTTCAAAAGCTTTACACATCTTTAATTAACTACCTCATGCTATGTGAGTGAGGTAGTGAGTATGATTATACCCATTTTACAGATGAACAAGCTGAGGTGTAGGGTGCTTAAATAAATTGCCCAAGGGTTTGCAGAAAGCCAGGGCAGAATATGCGTTGAACTGTGCAGCCTGTGGCACCAGTCCTGGCCTTGTCTCTCACATAACCATTAATAGCTTTATTGCTCAGAAGGAGTAGACCAGGGTCATAAAGAAATCCTTTCTTCTTTTTCCCTTTTTATCTTGGGGATTTTTAGTAATACTTTGCCTTTTTTTTTTTAAATAAAGACATTTCTTTATTTTTGGCTAGGCTGGGTCTTCATTGGCGTGTGTAGACTTTCTCTAGGTGCAGTGAGCAGGGGCTACTCTCTACTTGAGCTGCACAGACTTCTCATTTCAGTGGCTTCTCTTGTTGTGGAGCACAGGTTCTAGGCACTTGGGCTTCAGTGACCGCAGCAAGTGGGCTCAGTAGTCGTGGTACACAAGTTTAGTTGCTCCAAGGCATGTGGGATCTTCCCCAACCGTGTCCCCTGCATTGGCAAGCTTATTCTTAACCACTGAACCACCAGGGAAGTCCAACAGTTAGTTTTAATACAAGGATCTCAAAGGTCTTACTTAAATTGGATAGCCACATCCCCGGGGGAAGGTACACTATATTACTTCATGTCTTTCAGCAGTGGGTAAGTTGACACACAGAGAGGAAGCTGAAGGTGTCAGTGAGTTAGCGGCACCCTAAATAGATGGATACCCAAAGAACAACAAACTGAAGCCCTGCTCTTCTTACTCCCACCCTCCCATTATTAGACCTCTTCGAGCCATAAGAAGGTTTAAAATTGTGTGTAATGACAGCATTGTGAGGAACTCAGCCAAGATTTACTTCTTTGACTTTTGAGAGCTGCTGCTGCTGCTGCTAAGTCGCTTCAGTCTTGTCCAACTCTATGCAACCCCATAGACGGCAGCCCACTAGGCTCCTCTGTCCCTGGGATTCTCCAGGCAAGAACACTGGAGTGGGTTGCCATTTCCTTCTCCAATGAGTGAAAGTAAAAAGTGAAAGTGAAGTCGCTCAGTCGTGCCTGACTCTTAGCGGCCCCATGGACTGCAGCCTACCAGGTTCCTTCGTCCATGGGATTTTCCAGGCAAGAGCACTGGAGTGAGTTCCCATTAAGTACCTTTAAATTTCAACGTCTTAGAGAGCACCATCATGCTCTGTAGCATGGAACATGGATTTCTGGTTCATTTGATCCTAATTTTTTATTACCTACCTTGCAAATTTTTGAGAGGGTGGATGAAATCAGTCAATCCACATTATACTTACCATAGTGTCTGGCACTTAGTAAGTGCCCAGTTACTACTGGTTATTATTTGTGGCAATTGTTGACTGGAGGAGGGCATGGCAACCCACTCCAGTACTCTTGTCTTTAGTATCTCCATGGACAGAGGAGCCTCGCAGGCTGCAGTCCATGGGGTTGCAAAGAGTTGGACACGATTGAGTGACTAAGCACGATGACTGTATAGTAACTAATTTCTGTTGTTCACTGTATTGATTTAAGCCAACAATATTGTAGAATCAAGCTATCCCAACTTTTTCTACTGTTAGGATGCACCACCCTGAGCATGATCCATCATCTACACACGCCTTCACACTCTGTAAGAATGTGTGCTATAAACAGAGGTTGTGGTTTCCGTACACCCACAGGCCTGTTTAACCATTCCTGTGTCCACCAACTACCTTGAATCAGGAACACAAGAAGGAATTGGGTGGTTCTGTTTCATGCCAACATTCCCAGCTTCTCCCTTAAGACTTCCTCAAGTTTCTTGGGGAGAGTTTCGTTGGGGCAGGGGACACAGGCAAACTTTGCCATCGTTAATACGCCTGTTTTTCATGCCTGAAGGCAGACTGGACCAAATGACAGAAACAATGTAATTTTAAATCATTCATTTTTGGAAATGCATGTGCAAACAAACACAGATTTTCGACCTCATTTGGGAGACATGAACATGGAGATTCACGTTACCTTTGATTTTTTCAGTCATTTATCAGGTTGAGAAAATTAGTGGGACTTCTTGGGCAACAGATGAGGAAAGATGGAGCTGCGTTCTTTGGTCTTGCTCGTGCTAAGCCATTTCATATCTTTTTGCCTGATTTTTCCTGTCTGTAGAGTGAGCCTGCCTTAGGTTAGGTCATAACTAGGCGGGACTGCTTTTGAACACTGTGCAGGGGTAATACAGTGGGATTAAGAGAATTGTGCTTTAGGACTAAGTGAGAGATGGACTGGTAACCTCTGCGTAAATATTTATTTATTTGCTGCCTGTGTTGGGTCTTAGTTGTGGCACGCAGGCTTCTCGGCTTTAGTTTTGCTTAAAGTCCTTAGTAGTCTGGCAGTGATAGTTCTGTTGTTGGTTTCTGCTTTTTAGGATCTTAAGCCAGTGGGTGGCAAACATTAGGGGGGGGAAAAAAAAGAACCTAAGTATAACTATTGAATAGCATTTTTGTTGCCACAGTTTATCTGTCAAAAGCCATTCCCCAAAACTCACCTTAGAGGAAGCTGGACAGGAGAGAACAAAAAAAGAATTGAGAGAACAAAAAAAGGTCTGTGGTTCCTGTAGATGCCCAGTATTTCAAACAAATACATGCTCCTATTTTAGCCAGTTCACTTGGGTCAATTATGCTTCTGGAGATAATCTTTATGGACTGTGAATTATCTCTGGAAATTTGTTTCAGATGTGACTGCAAGGAGTTTTCATCCTGAAAGGTCATCTCTGCATGAAGGTGGAGGTATAATTTGTGTCTTGGAAGTGGCTGTTTTTCAATGACTGACACGCATTTATTCACTGAAAAATTGTATAAATACAAGGTTATGCTCCTTCTACTGCAAAGAGGCTTCTGCTCTTTGATGTGCAGATATATAATGATATAGGTTTAAAAAGTCTTATCTGGCTCCAAAATTCACATCTCAAATTGCTATGTGGAAACTGGCTGATCATTACATGGAGTCCCAGTTCCTAGGATACAAATTATGAAGAAAACAAGTGAAAGAAAGAAAGCATGTTAAGAAAATAATTAAGGGCGATAAGACATGCTTTCCCAGGCATAGTATAGGTGCTTGGCTTCTTTAAGGTATAAGGTCTCAATATGCGGTGTGATTTTGAGTATATGTCACCCACCCCATGGAGGATTGGCTGCTTGTGGTCAATGACTCTGTCACGGGGGTCAGTTAATCAACAGTGGCAAAGGATGCCTCATAGACATAATAAATGAAGACATCTTTATTGAGACTCCTACCATTTACCACGATTATTTGGGAACAGGCTTCAAGTTAAGCAAATTCTGTTAGGAGTCTAATCATTGGAGAATGTGATTGCAGCATTGAAGGAAGAATTCAACATCAACAATGCAGACTCAGAATTTAGAAACAGGCTCTGTGCTTTTGGCTGACCTTCTGAGCTCTCAGTTTTGAGCCAAGCATTGCATCACTAGCATGGTCTAGCCTCTGTTTTTACCCCTTGCATCGAAAAGCATAAGTACAGTTGAGGGTGCAGACACCTCTCCACTGCGGTAGTTGGAGGATACCATGGAAAAAGTGAAAGGCTAATTATACTGGCTGAAGAGACTGTGCCGTGTCAGTCTAAGCATTGTGTGTTGCAGTATAGGTGCTGGCAAGTGACGGGTGAACCATTAGTTTATATCACGCATTGGCTGTCAGCAAGTCAGCATGGGTGCTCTCTTTCTTGATGGTTTTGTAAAGTTAAACCGAGGATTCAATCATGTCTCTAATGAAGATCATTAGTTTGTGCATTTCCATTGGGGACATATAACCCTCTAGGCTATACTGGTGTGTGTATAGACTATTTCTCTGACTTTGAATACATCCCAGTCTCCAATGCGTGCGCTGGAGAAGGCAATGGCACCCCACTCCAGTACTCTTTCCTGGAGAATCCCAGGGATGGAGGAACCTGGTGGCTGCAGTCCATGGGGTCTCTAGGAGTCGGACACGACTCAGCGACTTCACTTTCACTTTTCACTTTCATGCATTGGAGAAGGCAGTGGCAACCCACTCCAGTATTCTTGCCTGGAGAATCCCAGAGACGGAGGAGCCTGGTGGCTGCCATCTATGGTGTTGCACAGAGTCGGACATGACTGAGGCGACTTAGCAGCAGCAGCAGCAGTCTCCAATGCAAAGAGACCTTGGTTTTGCTCTGTTCTTAAGCTATCAGCTTGCTGGGGCTTTATTGAGGCTCTCCTAGGCTCATGTCCTTTAGTTTCCAGTGCTGAACTCATTCCTACCTTAGGCTTGTTGGAATCATCTCTGCCAGCGTGTTGGAAAATCAGCGATTTCTTTTCATAAAGTCCATACGAGTTGTTTGAAATCATCCTCTTGTGGAGAATGAAAACAACTTCACAATTTTTTTTTTCCTAGGGAATTTCAAAGTCAAAGCACGCAAATCACTTTTAACTGCCTGATGCAGAAAATGGAAGTAATTTTAGATTTGGGGAAAATAAGGGTCTACCTCATTAAATGTTGCTATTGAAATCTCTATTGTTTCCTCCGGTTCTCCCCGTTTATGAGGCTGACATCACCCAGAGATGAGAGGGAAGCTTTTGTGGCACTGTTTCAAGAGCCAAGCAGCTCCGAGTTAGTCACAAAGTTAATAACACAAGAACTGTTAAAAACGAACCAAGCTTGCTGGAACTGGAATCACAACAGAGTAACTTCTTGCCGTGCCCAGGGTGGAGGGGAGAGGGGAAAGCTGAACAAACAAGCGCCCACAGTTGGATCAGGAATGGGTGGGAGGAGGTCTGTGACACCTTAGAACAGCTTCCCGGACACCTAGACCTGACGTGGCCACTGGACTGAATGGCAAAGATGAAAATCTTCTTTTTCACTTCCTTGCAAATCCCTTCTCTCTGCTGATCATTGGCTTGGCTTGTCAAGATGGCATGGGTCCTTCTTCTTACCACTAGCTTTGGAATGATCAGTTTCTTTTTATTTTCTCCCTTATACGCATCTGGGTGAATGGTTAAAGCCTTGCCTCTCTTAGGCTGGAGACTAAGCCATGGAAATGGTAAACACACTTTTAGCTCATACTCTTTGCCATCCTTCCCCCTAATCACAAACCCCGCTTCTCCCCTGCTATGGTCAATTTTCAGTATTCATCTGTGTCTTGAGTCAATTGTGCACACATGCCTATGGTACATGGAATAAAAGTCAAAGGCAATCTTACTTTTACTGTTAATGTTTTAAAAAGTCATTTTATTTAGGCTCTGGCTTCTTTCTGGAGCAGTTGCTCTAAAAATCTGAGCTTATATTTTATGTTTTTGCAGCTGTATGGCTTTAATGCAGGCTCCAAATCATTTACTGGTGTTTCTGACGGGACTTTTTGTTTTCATAGGTGTGTAAATGTGTTATCGAAGATACTTTGGCATTGACCAAAGACTCAAGTTTGTAACTTCAGTTAAAGAGAGCGTCTAGGTTTCCCCAATCCCTCTGCTTTCTGGAAAGAAGAGAAATGTTTTACTTGACAGGTGCTCTGGATTTCTGTACCAAGTCTTCGACTAAATTTATTTTCCTTGAGGTTTGTGCTAAAAGTTAAAATTCAAGCAGCTGTGACGAGATTTTTTCCCTTTTCCCTTCCCTCACTGGAAAAGACTCTGAAGCTGGGAAAGATTGAGGGCAGGAGGAGAAGGGGGTGACAGAGGATGAGATGGTTGGATGGCATCACCGACTTGATGGACATGAGCAAACTCTGGGAGATAGTGAAGAACAGGGAAGCCTGGCATGCTGCAGTCCATGGGGGTTGCAAAGAGTCGGACGTGACTGAGCAACTAAAAAACAACTCCCTTCCTGGCTGTGGCTTGTCTAGTGTTTTACGTGAATGTAACTTTTTCAACCTTATTTCTCCTAAAGCATCATTTTAATGTCATGTCAAGTTTCTCTGAGCAAACTTAAGCAATGATTCCAAAATCTGGCATATGGATCCAAATCGTGGGGAAGGTTTTCCAAATCTCTGTGCAAGGACCTAGGAATCGGAATTTTAAGACCTCATTGAATGATCTTGGTGACCATATGGTTTGGGAGCATCTGATGTGAGAGTAGGTAGGGATGGGGTAGGGGGTCCTGGTGATGTCTGTCCCACACAGTCCAAGGCAGGATCTAGTCAATTATTCAATTATGCTTACGTTTAATGAGCATTTACGGAGTACCTGCTGTGGGCGGGTACAGTTCCAGGAGCTGGGATGTCAGGATGAGTACAATCCAGTTTTGCTCAAGATGATCTCATAGTTCAGTGAATGAGACAGACACACAGACAACTGTTTTCCCTTTAATGTGGCTGTGTCAAAGCAGAGGTATGATGTGGTGATGATATACAATGGAATATTACTCAGCGATCAAAAAGAATGAAATAATGCCATTTGCAGCAATACGGATGGCTTTAGAGATTGTCATACTAAGTGAAGTCAGTCAGAAAGCAAAATACACACACACACACAGAACGAAATACAAATATCATATGATGTCACTTATATGTGGAAGTTAAAAAAATAGTACAAATGCACTTACTTATAAAACAAAAATAGACTCACAAACAGATAAAACAAATTTATGGTTACCAAGAGGGAATGAGGGGAGGGATAAATTAGGAGTTTGGAATTAACAGTCACATTGCTATATATATAATAGATAAACAATAAGGTCCTAACTGTAGAGCACAGGAAACTGTATTCAATATGTTGCAATACACTATAAAATAGAAAATAATTTTTAGGAAGAATATGAATATGATCATACTTATGTATAACTGAATCACTTTGCTGTGCACAGGAAATTAACCCAATACAGTAAATCAATGACCCTTCAGCCAAAAGAAAATAAAAACATTAAAAAATATGTCTTAAACTGTGTGCGGTTTTAAAAGCTCAGGGAGTCAACTTTCACCAGAGCCCACGGAGGACGGACAGGTAACCACTAATGAACAGGGGCCAGTGCTGACGTGATTCGTGCATCACAACGAACCCTAACACAGCATTGTAGAGCAACTATATCGCTGTTGTTTAGGTGCTAAGTCTCGTCCGACTGTTCTGCGACCCCATGGACTGTAGTCCGCCGGGTTTTTCTATCCATGGCAAGAATACTGGAGTGGGCTGCCATATCATTCTCCAGGGGATCTTCCCGACCCAGGGATCTAATCCGGGTCTCCTGAATTGGCAGGAGGATTCTTTACCACTGAGCCATCTGGGAAGCCTTCAAAGCACTATTACTCGGATTAAAAGAATAAATAAAAATTAAACCTGAGGAGATTTTACACACACACAGAAATAAATGAATAAAAAAACCCCCTAAATCAAAAACAAGAGAGCGTGTCCAGGGGCGGGGGCAGGTGTCTCACCCCAGGGAGGAGGTGCGCCCCACTGCTGTCTCCCACCTTGCATGAGCAATGGAATGAGGAGAAAAGACCCTGGGGATCACCCCCCTCAACACTGCAAGGGCAGGCGTAGGAAGATGGCCCTGGCTACCTGGGAGACCTTCGCCGCAGGCTCCAAAGGCCCCCGTGGACGCCTGTCACAAGCTGCCACTTTCGGTCTGTCTCAGACTTTGAGCTCACAACCACAGGTCCTTTGACTGGGGCGAGGGCGCTTTAGAGAGGCCAGCCCTCAGACCTAGCCGGCTACCTTTCCTGTTGAAGAAAAGATCTAAAAACAGAAGGGAGATGGAAAGAAAATTAGGCAAAATACAAGAAAAAAAAAAAAAAGCCAAAAACCCCAGAGGAGCTTTTGTGGTGGGGCTGGCAGCTCTGTGAAAAGTTCAGGAAATGAAGGTGAGAATCAGATTTGTCAAAGGGCAATGGAGACCATGGTCCGCTCTCTTGGCTGAGACTGCTGCATTTGGATGTTCATTTTCTTTCCTTTCCACTCAGAAGTTTCTGGCTGTATGTGAGCTGCATGGTACAGAAGTGGAGTGGATAGAAATAGAAGAGGGAAAGAAAAGCATGAGTCCAATACCAGGCCTGTATTCTCTCTGTGTGGGCAGAAGGTTTTATGATTCTTTTTAAATCTTACACATCATTAAAATGCTTCAGTATTTCCCCCGAGTCAGCATGCTTTTTAAAAGTTAATGAGGAAGGGAAATGTTAAGAAAAATAAAATTCTGCATCTTGGTAGCAAGGTGTTATGGAACGAAGGCACCTGGCTTTCTCCATCAATCCTTTTTTTTTTTTTTTTTTTGAGGTGTGGTTCCTTCTAGAAACTTGATTTTCTGCAGGAGGGAGATCTCTCCAGCGCACAAACAGAAGTCAGAGAGGGCTCATGATCCTGAGAGCCTTTCTGTGACTGCAGGCAAGGTACTTTGCCTCTGGGTGCCTCAGTTTCCCTCTCTGTAAAATGGGATAATAATACTTAATTACTTCACCATGCTGAGGTAAGGATTCATTAGCTGATGTTTGTAAAAGGCTTTGAAGCCAGCAAACGCTACAACAGAGTTAAACATGATTATTAATAATACATTTCAACCAAGTTCATAATTGCATTTGCCATCACAAATTTCCCTGGCAGTTTTCAGCTGGTGAATTTATTTTTCAGCCTCACTTATTAAAAAGAAACCAAAAGGAGTGCTGTGGCAAGAATAGCTCTAGTCTTCCCTGAAAAGATGGATACTTATCTGCCTTGGGTGAAAGAATATCTCTCCTATAAGCATTCAACAGATTCTGAAAAATGCCAAATGTTGTAGAAAGGACTACCATGGCTAGGAAGTTTTTTTTTATTTTATTAAAAAAATTGTTTTTGCTCTTCTTTACTTGTCCATCATGTTTTGAATTTTATTTTTTATTCTTTTTAAAAATTGAAGTGTAGTTGATTTACAATGTTGCTAATTCTTGTTGGACAGGAAAGTGACTCCATTACACATACATATACATTCTTTTTAAAATATTCTTTTCCATTATGGTTCATCATTGGATTCATATATATATATATATTTTAATTGGAGGATAATTGCTTTACAATTTGTGTTCTGCTGTACACGACATGAATCAGCTATAAGTATACACACATCCCCTCCCTCTTGAACCTCCTTCCCACCAACCCCCCATCCCATATTATATTGGACCATGGTTGATTGACAATGCTGCATTAGTTTTGGGTGTATAACCAAGTGATTCATTATACATATACATACATCTATCCTTTTTCAAATTCTTTTCCCATTTAGGTCATTACAGAATATTGGGCAGCATTTCCTGTGATGTACAGGAGGTCCTTGCTGGCAGATTTAAAAATGAAGAAAATGCTAATTTAAAAAGTGCAAGATGAGAGGAAGATCTGAGAGGGCAGCACTTTCCAGAGCTGATTCAATCCCTATGCTCTGGACCTAACCACAGAGTAGTTGATCTGTCATCTGCCTGGGGTTGTTTTTTTCTCTTTGGTCCCTTTTTCTGGCCTCCGCCCTCTTCCTGTGCTGGGTCACTTAGGGGTGTGTTGGTGTATGTGTGTTTAAAATCTCTTGTTTGATCCCTGTCTATCTGCTGCTTTCCTTTATGTCAACTGAAAGAAGCATTTTTGCATCATGTAATGCTGATCTCGCAAATTGCGATGAAAATATCAGAGAGCTGAGGTCAACACAAGTAACCTGGCTCATGGTAGGAGGTCAACAAATATTTGTGTCAGAGAGCCAAGTCTTGGAGTCTTCCTGGGTGTCTGAGGTTGAACCTCTAGTAAAATGATGTCATAACGACACAGGTCGTGATGTCCAATGTAGCCCGAAGCAGGGGCTCCTGACCAGCCTTGGGTTGGGTGCGCGTTTGGCTTATTTTCCCAAAAGAGTTGTGTGTTTGCTCGAATGTAGCTTTACTCTCATTCACTGGTTCTCCAGAGGAATCTCCCACACCAACAACATCACCTGGGAACTGGTTAGAAATGCAGACTCTCAGGTCCTAGCCCCACTATACGGTCCAGCAGTGTGTGTCTGCAAGCCCTCCACTGGCTCTGATGCAGGCTCAAGTCTGAGAACCTCGGGTCTGCTTCAGTCCCGCTCTGGATGGATGACAAGCTCTAGGGAGTCTGGATTGCTGTCAGTAGCAGGCAGCTGAGCAAGACATTGTAAAACCCATGCCAGAACTCAGAGTCTTTACAACTGAGGCTGAATTTTGCCTGGAAAACCAGAAGGATTGCTTTGCAATTGGGAGGAAAGTGAGGAAGCTTAGGCTGCTTTTCCAGCATCTTTCTTCCAGAATTCCTGTCTGTGCTTTTTGGACTCTACGAAGTTCCACCTTCTCCAGCTCCCTCCCTCTGAGTTTATCAGTTTATCTGATATTTCCTGTCACTTTACCAATACTGCCACTCGTATGGACACTTCTGCATGCCTGACACTGTTACTTGGCTGTAAGTTTATGCTGGCCTTGACTTCGCGGGTTAGTTGGTCCGTCTGTGATGACGGACACACAGGCCTCATGTTTTCGGCTTCTGGTGGTGACTCCTACGGCGCTGATTCATGTAGCCTGAGCTCCTTGGGGTTTTGTCGGTGGCGTCCTCCAGACCTATGAACTTGAAGCTGTTGTCATTTCCAGATAGACACTCAGGGTCAGGAAACTGTGATGAGAGGTGAAGAGAGATTGTCCTCGCTTTTGGCAAATATATTTGGGTGCTGAACGTCAGGCTTTCAGCTATCTGGCAAGAACTTTGGGAGAAACTGATACAACTTCATAGTCATCGGCAGATTTTGGATTATAAACTCATTTTTTCTTAAAGGGCAGTGCTGGTTCCATGTGAGGCACTGGGTTAATTTTTAAAATACATAGAATCCTCATGGCGACTCTGAAATGTAGGTATTGATATTCCCAACTTCGTGACACATTTTATCTGAGTTATGCATCAAGCAGCAATCAACAGAGGTTTTTTTTAAATTGAAGCATGGTTGATTTAAAATGCTCTGTTAGTTTCAGGTGTACAGCAAAGTGATTCAGTTATATATATAATAATATATATATATTCTTTTTGAGTTTCTTTTCCATTATAGGTTATTACAAGATGTTGAGTATAGCTTCCTGTGCTAGGCAGGAGGTCCTTGTTGATTATCTGTTTTATATAGAGTAGTGTGTATATGTTAATCCCAAACTCCTAATTTATCCCTCATCCTCCTTCCCCTTTGGTAACTGTAAGTTTGTTTTCTCTGTCCGCGGGGTCTATTTCTGTTAAGTAAATAAGTTCATTTGTATCATTTTTTTCAGATTCTACATATAAGTGATATCATATTTGTCTTTCTCCGTCAGCTTACTTCACTGGTATGATAATCTCTAGATCCATCCATATTGCTACAAATGGCATTATTTTATTAATATTATTTTTATAGCTAAGTGGCGTTCTATTGTATATATGTACAACATCCTTATCCATTCACCTGTTGATGGACACTCAGGTTGCTTCCATGTCTTGGCAATTGTGAGTAGTGCTACAGTAAACTCTGGGATGCACGTATCTTTGTGAATTAGAGTTTTCATCATTTTTGGATATATGCCCAGGAGTGGGATTGCTGAATCATGCGGTAATTGTATTTTTGGTTTTATAAGGATCCTCCTTACTGTTCTCCATCGTGGTTGCACCCATTTTCATTCCGACCAACAGTGTAGGAGGGTTGGTTTCCTTTTCTCCACATTCTCACCAGCATTTATTATTTGTGGACTTACTTGGTGATGGCTGTTCTGACCAGTGTGAGGTGACACCTCTTTGTCGTCTTGATTTGTATTTCTCTAGTAATTAGTGATCTTGGGCACCTTTTCGTGTGCTGTTTGGCAGCAAAGATTTTTTGAATTCTCACCACATGCTCAGGTCTTCTGAATCCTGTTTGCTGGCACCTGGAAAGCCCTCTGCCCAAGTCCTTGACTTTGGGAAAGGCTGTGATTTAATTGTGAGAACCCTCGGTTTCCTTCAGCAGATTCTAGAGCTGATTTGAGTAATTCAAGCCTAAGGGCCTGATACTGCCCTCTGAGAAGGATAGAGAGTAACCACAGCGACAGGACTGGCTGCGTTTGCTCAGTATCTCCCAGCGGCAGGGCTCCCAGGTGCTGTGCAATCTTGAGCTGATAGATGGGGGATAACAGTAATTAGAACCTTCAAAGCACTTGGCAAACACTCATTAGCAGCTCTCACGGAGAAAGACAGAAGAGAAATAAACGACAGCATTATCCCATTTTGCAGACATGGGAAATCAAGGCAGAAAATGAGATGCTTTGCCTAACTTCATATTCTGCTGCTGCTGCTGCTAACTCGCTTCAGTCGTGTCTGACTCTGTGCGACCCCATAGACAGCAGCCCAACAGGCTCCGCCGTCCCTGGTATTTTCCA
Source organism: Ovis aries (assembly GCF_016772045.2). Taxonomy (NCBI): domain Eukaryota; kingdom Metazoa; phylum Chordata; class Mammalia; order Artiodactyla; family Bovidae; genus Ovis; species Ovis aries. The sequence goes on from NC_056066.1 coordinate 12,557,639, forward strand.
GGCAAGAACACTGGAGTGGGTTGCCATTTCCTTCTCCAGTGCATGAAAGTGAAAAGTGAAAGTGAAGTCGCTCAGTTGTGTCCAACTCTTCACAACCCCATGGACTGCAGCCTACCAGGCTCTTCCGTCATGGGATTTTCCAGGCAAGAGTACTGGAGTGGGGTACCATTGCTTTCTCCATATTCTGAGGACCATTTAAAGTAGAGGTGGCTTATAGAAAAGAATGAAATAACACTGTTTGCAGCAATATGGATGGACCTAGAGATGATTATACTACGTGAAGTAAGTCGGGCAAAGAAAGACAAACATCATATAATATCACTTATATGTGGAATCTAAAATATGATACATATGAACTTATTTATAAAACAGACACAGACTCACAGACAGAAAACAAACTCATGGTTTCCGAAGGGGAAGTGTGGTCGGGGGAGGGATGAATGAGGAATTTCGGATTAATGTATAGACGCTATGTGCGTGCGTGCTCAGTTGCTTCAGTCGTGTCCAACTCTTGGCGGCCCTGTGGACTGCAGCTTGTCAGGCTCTTCTGTCCATGGGATTCTCCAGGCAAGAATGCTGTAGGAGGGTGCCATTTTGTCCTCCAATATACCCACTATTAAATATAAAATAGATAATCAACAAGGTCCTATTGTATAGCCCAGGGAACTCTACTCAATATTCTGCAATAAACTAAATTGGAAAAAACTCTGAAAAAGAATGGATATATTTATATCTGAATCATTTTGCTCTACACTTAAAACTAACACATTATAAAGCCACTATGCACACATGGGGGCTAAGTCGCTTCAGTCGCGTCCGACTCTTTGCAACCCAATGGACTGTAACCTGCCAGGTTCCTCTGTCCATGGGATTCTCCAGGCAAGAATACTGGAGTGAGTTGTCATGCCCTCCTCCAGGGGATTTTCCCAACCCAGGGGTAGAACCTGCATCTCTTGCATCTCCTGCATGGGCAAGCAGATTCTTTACCACTGTTTAGAAGCCTCAGGTAGCTGCTAAACATCCTAGAGGACATCCCCCACCACCCTGCCACATATACACCAAGGACTATCTGGCCCCAAACGTTAAGGATACAGAGGTTGAGAAACCCTGATAGACAACGAAAACTTGTGACTTTCTGGGGGCTTGTCGAATGTATGAGAAAGTAAGCCACCTCTATTTTACTTTTTGACTATTTAAATTGATTAATTTATTTTCTCCTCTTAAAATATTAGTTGCCTGAAACAAAGATGACTAACGATGATGATTACAGGTATTTCTGTTTCAGTCGCGTTGTTTATAAAAATGACATTAACATTTAAATATTAGGCATGCTGAAAAACTTTCCTTATAAAACGGATTCAGGTTTAAACTGGTAACCTCTGCGATAGCTGGAATTAGTTTTTAAATTTAGTTTTTATCGTATATTGGAGTATAGTTGATTTGTGGGCTTCCCCGATGGCTGAGCAGTAAAGAATCTCATTGCATTGTAGGAGCCACTGGGGAGTCCATGGGGTCACAAAGAGTTGACCATGAGTGAGCACACACAAGCGCACATGAACAGCAACCTGCACCTCCACCCATCGGGTGCTAGCAGCGTCTCCCACTCCCCGGCACGCGCAAGTATCCCCCTTGGGGTGGGGGCAAAGTCGCTCCAGCTGTGAACTATACCTTTATACCAAATATGTGAAACTGACATTCTGTGTGACAAGACTGCTTATGCTTATTATAATCTTCTGAGTGTTGACTCATGCTACACAAGTAGCTATCACTTTTCTGGGGAGCTCACTTCCTCAGTGATGTTCAAGCACACAAGATGGATGGGAGAACGTTTGAAACTGAAAAGTGTGCAGAATCTTCAGGGCCGTACTTAGATTTAGGACTGTCAGGCTTACTTCACTTGGTATGCTAATCTCTAGACGGTCATCACGCACCCTCCCGGTCCCTGTTGGAAAGCAGTGCTGTGGTGCTGGACAGATGAGAGGTCCATCTCATGAGATGTGCAGATGAGATGCGTTAGAAATCTTTGACTTTGGGCATCTCTCAAACCAACACTGTGGCTGGTTTGGCAACATGGTATTCCAAGAAGGCTGAGCCTCCTGGAGGGCCAGAAGCATCTTTACGCCCTTTATCCTGAGTGGAACCTGTATCAAAAACCCATCTTACCATATCCTGGTCCAGAAATAAGCTAACTGGGCTTGTCTGGGGCTCACCTGGGACATGAGCCACAGTGCAGCAAGAGGTGAAAGGCAGAAGTGTGTGGCTGGAATCACACGTGGGCTGGGAGGGCTATTTAGCTTTCAGATGGGGGAGTTAACAGAGAGGCTGTTGGCACACACAGCGCTTGTTGTTGCTGGCGAGCCCCGCAGCTGGGCCTGTAAATCAACCAACTGTGTACTTAACACAAAGTGGCATTTTCCAGATGAACATCTGTCTGCGGGTTCAGGGCAGCTTTGAGAAGCAGGGGGGTTTTCCGATGAGATCAGGAAGGACAAGTCTTCCCCAGGAGGTGGGGGCCGGGGGACTCTTTCTACCCAGGTGTTTTTCCCTCCTCTTCCTCTGCCGTCAGGTCTAGACTAAACCCGCTCAGAAGGCCCCATTTCTCAGTTTAAGGTGAATTCCTGTAAAGAACTGGTTTCTGTGGTGTGCTCTGGGGTCAGGCGTTTCTGCACCTTGACCGTGGAGGTAGTGTTACTCATAGAAAGGAAAGGCAGATTCGTCCTTGTCATCTCTTTCCCTCTGTTGGAGAGAAGAAGTCAGAGGACTCTGAAACAAGAAACACAGATGTTATGGTGTCCTGGTGGACAACTGGGCTTGGAGAGAGAATGGGGGTGCAGAGTGAGAGGGATTTCTCAGCATAAAAGGATTCCTGTGAGTAAAAGAGATATCTCATCTGACTTCTAAAATGCCGAGCGGATGTATCACACATTTCTAGTTTGCAGCATATTTAATTTTGCCAGTGAAATAAGACAGGAATCACATGGTAAACGAAACAGTGTTATGAAGATGTAACTGACATGCAATAAATGGTTCATCTTCAAAGTATACAGTTTGATATGGTTTGCCATGTGTACACCCATGAACCATTAGTGAAAAGAGTGAAACTTACCAGCCTCTTCAAACTTTCCTGTGTCCCTTTGTAATTCTCTCTCCTTCCACCCTCATCCTCAGATAACCAGTGATCTGCTTTCTGACACTATAGACCGGTTTGCAAGTATTGTATGTTTTTGTCTGGCTCTTTTCATTCAGCATAATGATTTTCAGATTCATCTGTGTGGATGTATCAATCGTCCACTTCATTTTAAGGCTGAGTGGTGTCCCTTTCTTTGGATATACCGCAATTTGTTTATCCTTTTTCTGCTGATGGCTATTTGAGTTGTTCCCAGTTTTAGCTATTACAAATAAAGTTGCTATGAATGTACAAGTCTTTGTGTGGATCTATATGCTTACCTAGGGGGTGGAATAGATAGAGCAAAATATAGGTATAGGTTTAACTTGTAAGAAACTGCTGAATTATTTTCCATGATTGCACCATCTTTTAGATAAGCGCCATTAAAAGCAACGAGATCCTTAGCCAACCTTCCAGCTTGCTTCTCCTTTAGGCATGCATGTGTACTCAGTCATGTCCAGCTCTTTGCGACCCCAAGGACTGTAGCCCACCAGGCTCCTTCAACCAAGGAATTTTCCAGGCAAGAATACTGTTCAGTTTAGTTCAATTGCTCAGTCGTGTGTGACTCTTTGTGACCCCATGAATCGCAGCACGCCAGGCCTCCCTGTCCATCACCAACTCCCGGAGTCCACTCAAACTCATGTGTATTGAGTCGGAGATGCCATCCAGCCATCTCATCCTCTGTCGTCCCCTTCTCCTCCTGCCCTCAATCCCTCCCAGCATCAGAGTCTTTTCCAATGAGTCAACTCTTCGCATGAGGTGGCCAAAGTACTGGAGTTTCAGCTTCAGCATCATTCCTTCCAAAGAAATCCCAGGGCTGATCTCCTTCAGAATGGACTGGCTGGATCTCCTTGCAGTCCAAGGGACTCTCAAGAGTCTTCTCCAACACCACAGTTCAAAAGCATCAATTCTTTGCCACTCAGCCTTCTTCACAGTCCAACTCTCACATCCATAAATGACTACAGGAAAAACCATAGCCTTGACTAGATGGACCAGTAATGTCTCTGCTTTTGAATATGCTATCTAAGTTGCTCATAAATTTTCCAAGGAGTAAAGCGTCTTTTAATTTCATGGCTGCAATCACCATCTGCAGTGATTTTGGAGCCCAAAAAAATAAAGTATGATACTGTTTCCACTGTTTCTCCATCTATTTCCCATGAAGTGATGGGACCAAATGCCATGATCTTCGTTTTCTGAATGTTGAACTTTAAACCAACTTTTTCACTCTCCTCTTTTACTTTCATCAAGAGGCTTTTTAGTTCTTCACTTTCTGCCATAAGGGTGGTGTCTTCTGCATATCTTGAGGTTATTGATATTTCTCCCGGCAATCTTGATTCCAGCTTGTGTTTCTTCCAGTCCAGCGTTTCTTATGATGTACTCTGCATAGAAGTTAAATAAGCAAGGTGACAATATACAGCCTTGACGTATTCCTTTTCCTATTTGGAACCAGTCTGTTGTTCCATGTCCAGTTCTAACTGTTGCTTCCTGATCTGCATACAGATTTCTCAAGAGGCAGGTCAGGTAGTCTGGTATTCCCATCTCTTTCAGAATTTTCCACAGTTTATTGTGATCTACACAGTCAAAGGCTTTGGCATAGTCAATAAAGCAGAAATAGATGTTTTCTGGAACTCCCTTGCTTTTTCCATGATCCAGCGGATGTTGGCAATTTGATCTCTGGTTCCTCTGCCTTTTCTAAAACCAGCTTGAACATCAGGGAGTTCACAGTTCATGTATTGCTGAAGTCTGGCTTGGAGAATTTTGAGCATTACTTTACTAGCATTTGAGATGAGTGCAATTGTTCGGTAGTTTGAGCATTCTTTGGCATTGCCTTTCTTTGGGATTGGAATGAAAACTGACCTTTTCCAGTCCTGTGGCCACTGCTGAGTTTTCCAAATTTGCTGGCATATTGAGTGCAGCACTTTCACAGCATCATCTTTCAGGATTTGAAACAGCTCCACTGGAATTCCATCACCTCCACTAGCTTTGTTCGTAGTGATGCTTTCTAAGGCCCATTTGACTTCACATTCCAGGATGTCTGGCTCTAGATGAGTGATCACACCATCGTGATTAGGGTTGCCATTTACTACTCCAGGGACCTTCCCAACCCAGGGATTGAACCCGCTTCTCTTGTGTCTACTGCACTGCCAGGTGGGTTCTTTGTCGCTGAGCCACCTGGGAAGCCCTCTCCTTCTGGAGGGAATGCATTTCTTGTTACTTACTTCTGCTAGAAGGAACGGTCAGGATAATTAGCAAATATCTGCCAAACTTCTTTTGAGTGAAACATCACTCCTAAAGAGGCAGATTTGGAAAACAACAACAACAACAAGAAGTGATTTGACAATCATTTCCTTGTTTGAGACCTGGAAGTTGACTTAATTGGATTAGTCAGGCCCTGGTTCATACACTGGTTAAATCCCCTGACTTCATATGGAGCATGAGAACTTGAGGGTAAAAAAATAGGCAAGTTGTAATGAAAATAGCAGCAAAATTTTCCCAAATGACACAAGTATGGTTTTCTTCACATGCCCAAGTGAGCAGATAATTGCAAAATCTTTATTTGTCTTTGTTTGGGGGTACATCGGGCCTAAAAGCCAAATGATGCAATGCTATTGGCTGGGTCTCATTGGTTTCTCGTTATGTTTGACTGAAATGCAGCATGTTAGAAGGTGAAGGGAGGGAGCCAGGATTGGGTCTGGACGCAAAACACAGACTAACCGCTCTCTAATCAGCAACAAATGTAGGAGAGATTCCTGGTGACACACGGGCCAGGCAAGGTCATTTTGGATAGGCGGGTGAGGCTGGAGTGGGTCCAGGGCTTTACAAGCAGAAATGGAGGATGAGTCTTCCCCTTTCTTTTTTATGAATAAAGACACGGTTGGGGATTCAGGTCTGGCTGTGTTTTTCAAGGAAAGAAGAAATAGAATTCTTCTGCCAAACCTGAACCAACACTTTGGCTTAGCTCTTGGTTCTGCATGGCACAGGAACCAGATTTTAGATAAAGAAGAGACGTTTCTGTTACCTTGCTGGGCAGGAAATGGGGTTTTGGTCCTGGGATTCCTTTTCTGAGTGTGTGGGCGTCACCGTTTCCTGTTTCTTTTTTCTCTCTTTTCTTTTTTTCTTTAAGCTTTTGCATTTAAGAAAATATATTTAATGCCCTCAATTTTTTGTTTTGGTAAATTCTCATAGATAAATCAAAATTAGAATTTGTTAGATCTCGGAAAGACCATTTGAATCTGCTCTTTGATCAGCCTGTCAAGTGTATGATGTGAAATGCTTTTTCCTTGGAGGAGATTAAACTGTTAGACTGTTCAGGTCAGAAAGCAGCAGTAGTACTCTACAGTAGGAGTTACTTGTGCTCTACAGTAGGACCAGACAGCACAAAATTAAAGAAATATGCATTGACAGCAGTGATCTTCTACTAATTCCATAGAGATAAATGATAGAGATCACACCATATTATTGTTATCAGTCACCCCTACTTTTTCATTCTAAACACCCCCACCATCTTTTTATTTAAGAATAGTTGATTTACAATATTGTGTTAGTTTCTGACGTATTGCAAAGTAAATCAGCTATGCATATATTTTTTTTCGGTATTTTTCTCATTTTAGGTTATTACAAGATAGTGAATAAAATTCTTGGTGCTCTACAGTAAGATCTTGTTTCTATTTTATATATAATAGTGAGGGTGTGTTAATCCCCAAATTGTAATGTAACCCTTCTCCTCTTTCCTTTTTGGTAATCATGAATTTTTCTCCTGCGTCTGTGAGTCCATTGATCTTTGATGGACACTTAGGTCATTTCCACGTCTTGCCTATTGTCAATAGTGCTGCTATGAACAAATGACATAGCAGTATTTCAACAAAACGTTGTTTACCCAAGGAACCAGACTTGGCCATCCCTGCTGTAGTCTGAGTTTTCACTTTACAGATGAGGATACTAAAGATCCAAGAGGCTGGCTGACAGTAGCAACCATCCATGTGGTCCAATGCTTGACCAGCCAGCCAGTTGACACAAGGTAAAATGCTTTACCATGCCACCTATAAAAAAGGAAGATGTGCTAGTTATCTACACTAGTTTTCAAGTTTCAGGAGTGGCATTCCTTTATTTTTGCCATTTTCTGTTTGTTAGAAGCAGGTAGAAGCCCAGTCCTTGCTCAAAGAGTTGGGTGGGAGGTTGCATAAGGATGTGACAAGCACTGGGATCACTGGCTGCTTCAGGAGACACCCAGACACGTGATTTCCAATGTTTCCCTGGCCTTGAAATTCTCAAATGGCATTCATTTTTCAGATTCTTTCCAGCCCTTTGCTTACTTATTGTTTTTTTTTTTTTTTTAGGGGGGTGCTATTTTGCTTGAGTTTCGAGAACTTCCATTATTCACAATATCTGATGAGCCCATGGAAAACAGACCGTTTGGGATATAAATAGTTCTGAAGATTTGGTAATTACGGATTGTGGCTGTCATCAATTTGGATATAAATTTGAATGCACTTTAACATTTAAATCTCTGTGTAAGTAGGATTATTAGCTGGATCAACTTTTTAAACAGAAAGTCTTATTGACATGTGCATAATCAATATATTTGTTAATGATGGAGGCACTTATGAAAGCCAATCTCGTTTTTAACTCTAGTTGGTCACATCTGCTTAATTTTGCAGAGACCCTAGTATGTTTTTGAAAGTTAAAAAACTTCATTTCTTTAAAATTCTATGACTCAATCTTTCTAATAATTTAGAATGAACTTTTGATCAGGCTAGATTTGCATGATTTGACTATCTTTTTTTTTTTTTAAGAGAACCAAAGGAGCAAATTTTCTGGTTTTATTCTTTCTTTATCCTATGTAGATGAATTTTATAGTCAATGAATGAGTTTTGTTTGGGGGTAACCCTGAAACCATTTGAATGCAGGGTTCCAAAGAATAACAAGGAGAGATAATAAAACCTTCCTCAGTGATCAGGGTAAAGAAATAGAGGAAAAAACAGAATGGGAAAGACTAGAGTTCTCTTCAAGAAACTTAGAGATACCAAGGGAACATTTCATGCAAAGATGGGAACAATAAAGGACAGAAATGGTATGGACCTAACAGAAGCAGAAGATATCCAGAAGAGGTGGCAAGAATACACAGAACTACATAAAAAAGATCTTCACGACCCAGATAATCACAATGGTGTGATCACTCACCTAGAGCCAGACATCCTGGAATGTGAAGTCAAGTGGGCATTAGGAAGCATCACTATGAACAATGCTAGTGGAGGTGATGGAATTACAGCTGAGCTATTTCAAATCCTAAAAGATGATGCTGTGAAAGTATTGCACTCCATGCCAGCAAATTTGGAAAACTCAGCAGTGGTCACAGGACTGGAAAAGGTCAATTTTCATTCCAATCCCTAAGAAAGGCAATGCCAAAGAATGCTCAAACTACTGCACAATTGTACTCATCTCTCACGCTAGCACAGTAATGCTCAAAATTCTCCAAGCCAGGTTTCAACAACACGTGAACCATGAACTTCCAGATGTTCAAGCTGGTTTTAGAAAAGGCAGAGGAACTAGAGATCAAATTGCCAACATCCGCTGGATCATTAAAAAAGCAAGAGGGTTCCAGAAAAACATCTATTTCTGCTTTATCGTCTATGCCAAAGTCCTTGACTGTGTGGATCACAAGAAACTGGGGAAAATTCTTTAAGAGATGGGAATACAGACCACCTGACCTGCCTCTTGAGAAATCTGTATGCAGGTCAGGAAATAACAGTTAGAACCAGACATGGAACAACAGACTGGTTCCAAATAGGGAAAGGAGTACGTCAAGGCTGTATATTGTCACCCTGCATCTTTAACTTCTATGCAGAGTACATCATGAGAAAAGCTGGGGTGGATGAAGCACAAGCTGGAATTAAGATTGCTGGGAGAAATATCAATAACCTTGGATATGCAGATGATACCAGCCTTATGGCAGAAAGTGAAGAAGAACTAAAGAGCCTCTTGATAAAAGTGAAAGAGGAGAGTGAAAAAGTTGGCTTAAAGCTCAACATTCAGAAAACTAAGATCATGGCATCTGGTCCCGTCACTTCATGGGAAATAGATGGGGAAACAGTGGAAGCAGTGTCAGACTTTATTTTTGGGGGCTCCAAAATCACTGCAGATGGTGACTGTAGCCATGAAACTAAAAGACGCTTGCTCCTTGGAAGGAAAGTTGTGACCAACCTAGACAGCATATTAAAAAGCAGAGACATTACTTTGCCAACAAAGGCTCATCTAGTCAAAGCTATGACTTTTCCAGTAGTCATGTATAGATGTGAGAGTTGGACCATAAAGAAAGCTGAGCACTGAAGAATTGATGCTTTTGAACTGTGGTGTTGGAGAAGACTCTTGAGAGTCCCTTGGACTGCAAGGAGATCCAACTTGTCAATCCTAAAGGAGATCAGTCCTGAATATTCATTGGAAGGACTGATGTTGAAGCTGAAACTCTGATAATTTGGCCACCTGATGCGAAGAACTGACTCATTTGAAAAGACCCTGAAGCTGGGAAAGATTGAAGGCAGGAGGAGAAGGGGATGACAGAGGATGGGATGGTTGGATGGCATCACTGACTCAATGGACATGAGTGTGAGTAAATTCTGGAAATTGGTAATGGACAGGGAGACCTGGCGTGCTGTAGTCCATGGGGCCTCAGAGAGTCAGACACGACTGAGCAACTGAACTGAACTGAAGCCATATTTGTGGTCAGCATAGACACAACAGTTTTCCATCTATGTCTTAAATTATCTTGGAAAGGTTGTTTAATTCTTTTTTCACATAATTAAAAGCCAGTTTTCCTTCTTCATTTAGAGCACATGTGTGTGTGTTCAGTCGCATCTGACTCTTTCCAACCAAGTGGACTGTAGCCTGCCAGGTTCCTCTGTCTGTGGGATTTTCCAAGCAAGAATACTGGAGTGGGTTGCCATTCTCTTCTCCAGAGGATTTTCGAGACCCAGGGATCAAACCTGCATCTCTCATGTCTCCTGCATTGGCAGGAGGATTCTTCAGCAAGTGAGCCGTGGGTGAAGCCAGCAGTAGTTTCAAGTAGGAGTCGTTTTTTGCTCTACTGGGCACTTGGCAATGTCTTTAGAGAAGGGTACCCCCAAACTGTTTTCAACTGATATATACTACAAAAATGGGCCTCCACTGCTAAATAAGTTGGACTGATAATGTCTTTACAGAAATGTTTCTGAGCCTTAAAATCTTGTGTGCTGTTATCCTTAAGGATGGGCTTCCCTGGTGGCTCAGGTGGTAAAGAATCTGCCTGCAATGTGGGAGAACCCATTCCAGTGTTCTTGCCTGGAGAATCCCAGGGACGGGGGAGCCTGGTGGGCTGCCGTCTCTGGGATCACACAGAGTCCGACACGACTGAGGTGACTTAGCAGCAGCAGCAGCAACAATGTGGGAGACCTGGGTTTGATCCCTGGGTTGGGAAGATCCCCTGGAGAAGGCAAAGTCTAACCACTCCTGTATTGTGGCCTGGAGAATTCCATGGACTATATAGTCCATGGGGTCACAAAGAGTTGGACACGACTGAATGACTTATCCTTAGGAATAAGGTCTACGAGGCAAAGGTTTTCAGTGTGGATCACAGAACTTTTTTCTCCTGGGATTTTTGAATTCCAAGTATTCCCTAAATCAGAACCTTCCTTGAGAAGGCTAGCTTTGAGCAAATATAATGAATGAGATGCACTCCTTTGTAAGGGGATCTTGGGAACCCAAATTTTCCAGTTCTGTAGGAAAACATTGGATTCCCATCGTGTCTCCCCTCAAGTATGTTACAGAGAAATGATTATGAGAGTAAAGCATGCTAATTCTTGAAATTTTGCAAAACTGATGGAAAAAGTAGGTAAGGTGTTCTCAGGGCACTCAAGGATAATTGCTCTTCATGTGGTGTATTTACTGCCAATATTTCTTCCATGCGTGGCAGAGTGTGTTCCAAAGATGGCCATACCAATGTCTTTTCCTTCCTACAGGACCTTTTGGCAAGGTTGTATGGACATTCTTCCAGTGAGAAATCTTTGCTCGCTCCTCTTGAATCTGGGCAGATCTGGATGAAGGTGATGCTGTGTGACCTATATGTTTATATACCTACAATATATCGTGACATGAAGGAATCACGAGCTTTCCTTCATGTCACGATATATTATCAATACAAGGATTTTTCCATGATGTTAAATGTCTTCCAAATCTTGATTTTTAAAATCACATCGTCACTTTTTTCCACTTATATCAGCTTGTGTCGCCAAATATCTAAATAAGTGCATATAAAGTAATATCAGGCATAACCCAAAGTCTTAGTGCTTTCGGTAATAACGGCAGCATTTTTCTCCTTATTCGCTTCAGGGACTGCCTTGAAAATTTGGACAGCTGTGTGCATTGTAGGGGAGGCAGTCCTTCTCCAGCAGCTGGTTGACTTCTACTTGTTTTATTTTAAATCTGGCCAGACGGGCCTGGTTCTTTGAGCAGTGATGCTTTATTTCTGAAAGCATAAATCAGCTCAAATATTTCATTTGAAGTGAGTTAATTTGATTCCCCCCTCCACCTCCTTCTCTCTCCCCATCCCGACCATGGTCATTTAAGGAACAATTCATATTGATGTAGAAGGTGAAAATTTCCACGGGCTCATGAAACTCACAATAAGAGATAGTGTCTATGTCAGTGGAGGCAAATATGAATTTTAGAGCAGATATGAAAGAGAAATTACTTCACCTGCTTGGAAAACTTCTATTTCTTTCTTAATAAGGCCATTGACTTTCAAACCAATGAGGTGTGGTCTGTTGTTATCACTCCACATAGGCAATGCCAGAAACTCCCCTGTTTTTGTAAATGCTGCAGCCTTCAGGGTGGTGCTCTGCTCTGTGTCTGCGGCACTCTCATATGATTATTACTCCTATTCAAGATTGCTTTGAAGATCTACATAGAGCACTCATGGGCCACACGTGGCTTTATTGAGACTATTTTGCCAGGCATTGCTACACACTATGGATGAAAATGAATTGCATGTTTCCTGGTCTTATGGAGTTCAGTCTTTACAGGGGATCACTTTTCTCTCAGGATCCTTGTATATTTCCCACAATGCGCCCATTACATGATTCCACGGCTCAGTTCCAATATATCTAATTTCTTTCAGGAGACTATGGTTTCTTTTTATGTGTACTGTCTCTTGATAGAAAAGCAATCTGATTATATACTGATTCTGCCTTTTAGATGATTCAAGCGGTAGTTATTAATGCTTGTCTTCAGGATGGTAGCATTCCTTTCTAATGACCCCCTTATGAGGATGATGGAATTGAAAAAGTCAGGAAAAATGTAGAATAGGGTTTTAACTTCATTATTTCTTAACTGTGGCATTTTGGGCAAGTCACTTTGGCCCGCCTCATCTGTAAAATGAAGCTGTCTAAAGAAAGATTTCTAGCTGGAGAGTTTATGCTTCTAGGTCTGCTATCTTAAAAGAACCACACAGTCCTGGGGATTGAATGGTGCTAGAATATTATGTCAATGAGGTAATGTAGTACTTCCTCTGACGAACTTCAGCCTGCTGTGGAGAGTGGTCTCCAGGCGTTTGGTATACCACCTTTTGTCCTACAGGAGAACAGTTTTGTGCTGGGTTTCACACTGTCATCACTGAAAATCTGAATCGTGTGGAAGATGGCACCATGCTTGGCAAGAATGGGATTTATTGTTGACCACAGAATATAAAGTTATTCATCAGGGAGAGATGTAATGTAGCTCTTAAGTAGGTTGCAGTGTACTAGTGAAGACGTGTGTGATTGCCAACTCTGATATTAAATTATTCTTAGTTCAAAGTTGTCGAGATAAAAAAATGATTTATTGGTTTTCAGCTTCAGATGCCACCCATAGGAGTCACCAGTAATTACTTCAGTGTCAGAACTCAGCTTTTCTCTAGATGGCTCATGTTCTTTGGTCTGTCTTGGTTAACTTTGGAACACAGCCCCTCACAATCTTTGTGGAAGTATTTTAGGTATTATCTATAGGATGATGGTCCAAATAAGGCAGTGGAGGCAAAGTGATCCCTCTTTGCTTCAGTAGCTCTTAGTAGCTAGGATGACGTCTCGCACATTATTATTTTAATTCACTGTTGGCTTTTGTGTACTGAGCTCTAGACGTCTTTAGCTGGAAACGATTGCGTCCTCATTTTGTTTTCTCAGTGACTCTTGGTACATAATAAGTACTCAGTCATATATATTGGTTGACAGAATTAACAAGCATCTCTATTATAATTATTCACTTTTAACTATCTGTTGAAAAACAAAGTGTAACTTAAACAAATATTTCATGAATATTGACTATATTTAGGGCACTGCAAAGAATCTATATAAGCTGCAGTTAATGATCATGGTTATGCCATTTCACGTGAAGTCAATGCCATAGCGTCATCAGTAGCGCTAAAGTAAATAAAAATCATGACCATTCGCTACTTCATTTAAAGACGAGGTCAAATGCTCTTGCGGGTGGAGCGCCGCTTTCCCCAGAGCCGTCTCACTTTTTTGAAAGCAGGGAGTGTCTATTATTTATATTCTGCTCCCTTCCCTGCTTTGTCTCGTTATTGTTGTTGTTCATGCTAAGTCATGTCCGACTTGTTGTGACCCCACGGACTGCAGCATGCCAGGCTTCTCTGTCCTTCACTACCTCCTAGAGTTTGCGCAAACTCATGCCCATTGAGTTGGTGATGCCAATCAACCATCTCATCCTCTGTCTCTCTCTTCTCCTCCTGCTCTCAATCTGTCCCAGCATCAGGGTCTTTTCTGATAAGTCAGCTCTTCTTATCAGATGGCCAAAGTATCAGAGTTTCAGCATCAGTCCTTCCAACGAATATTCAGGGTTGATTTCCTTTAGGAGTGGTTGGTTTGCTCTCCTTTCAGTCCAAGGGACTCTCATGAGTCTTCTCCAGCACCGTAATTTGAAAGGATCAGTTCTTCAGTGCTCAGCCTTCTTTATGGTCCAACTGTTACACTGATACGTGACTATTGGACAATCCATAGCTTTGACTATACGGACCTTTGCTGGCAAAATGATATCTCTGGTTTTTAATATGATGTATAGGTTTGTCACAGCTTTCCTTCCATGATGCATGTGTCTTAATTTTGTGGCTGGAGTCACCATCCACAGGAATTTGGAGCCCAGACAAAACAAAATCTGCCATTGTTTCCACTTTTTCCCCCAACTATTTGCCATGAAGTGATGGTGCAGGATCCCATGATCCTAGTTCTTTGAGTGCTGAATTTTAAGTCAGGTTTTTCACTCTCCTCTCTCATCCTCATCAAGAGGCTCTTTAGTTCCTCTTCGCTTTCTGCCGTTAGAGTGGTATCATCTTCATATCTGAGGTTGTTGATATTTCTCCCAGCAATCTTGATTCCAGCTTGTGATTCCTTCAGCCGAGCAGTTTGCGTGAAGTGCTCTGCACAGAAATTGAATAAGCAGGGTGACAGTACACAGCGTCGATGTATGCGTGCTCTGTGTGGGGCACCAGATAATGAAGTAGGTCAGTGTTTCTTTAGCCACTGACTTTCTCTTGACTTCAAAATAGGAGATTGGTTGGGACTTGAGGGGGTGGGGGTGGGGGAATCTGTTACTTTTCAGGTATTTAAGGGATTTAACTATCATTCTTTTTCTTTTTTTAAAATCTCAGCTCTAAATTATCATTGTACATTTGGAAATCTCTTTTGGAGTTTATATCTTTGGAATTTAAAAGATATATTTAAATGATATGACCAAGAGTATTTCTGTAATAAAAGATGCAAAGACATTTCTACCCTCCTACTTTGCAAATGGTTTAGTGCCCATCTTCAGCCCTTAAGGTAATTCACAGATGACCTTTCTGCTTTTCTTTTAACCTCTCCCCTTCAAATTCCCTGATACACAGTGCTTGTCACTTAAAGGGAGCTCAATAGATATGTGTTAAATAAATGAGTCAACAAATGTAGGGCTTGAACTTACCACGCCATCTTTCAGCTTGAGGATGTAAGGAAGTCTTACAAAATCTATCTTATGATCACACCAGAAGACTTTTGCAGTCATGGTGCATGCTAAGTCGCTTCAGTTGTGTCTGACTGTTTGCAACTCCATAGACTGTAGCCTGCCAGGTTCTTCTGTGCATGGGATTTCCCAGGCAAGAATATGGGAGTGGATTGCCATTCCCTCTTCCAGGGGATCTTCCCAACCCAGGGGTCGAACCCGAGTCTCCTACGTCTCCTGCCCTGGTGGTGGGCTCTGCACCACCAGCACCACCTGGGAAGCCCTATTGCAGATATGGCAGTGTTGTCTCTTCACCCAAGATACATGAGGTATGGAGAGCTTAAAAGAAATTGCTGGTCGTATTTAATTGATTCTGTATGAATTAAATGAGGGAAGGATGATGGGGGAGTAGTAAAGATTTTCAATGGTGATTTTCAGGAATTTATAATGAAGGATTATTTTCCCGACCTCAGAAGCATCATTACATCAATGTTCCCCTTGAGTGTCAGGATCATTCTGTCCCTGGTAAACCCACCAGGAGCAACTAGAAGAGAGAAATGGAGGAAGAAGCTGACACAGAAGAGTAGCTGGATGTTTGTATAACTGTCTTATCTCCTCCTATGAGACGTACATTTTTACCGCTCCTAGTTTGTGAGGAGTTTAGGTGCCCACCTTCAGCACTTGGAGCAGTACAAAAGTGACCCGTCTGCTTGTCATCACATTATGCTTTTCGTTATCTTGTTCTCAGTTTTCATTTTTTATTGACTGTGTTGCCTTCCAATGTCGTGTCAAGAGTATTTGTACATATACATATATGACATGCGTGCTCAGTTGCTTGGTCATGTCTGACTCTTTGCAATGCCACGGACTCTAGCCCATCAGGCTCCTCTGTCCATGGAATTCTCCAGGCAAGAATACTGGAGTGGGCTGCCATTTCCTTCTCCAGGGGATCTTCCTGACTTAGGGGTCCAACGCTCGTCTTCTCGTCTCCTGAATTGGCAGGCAGATTCGCTACTACTAGCTCCACCTGGGAAACCCAGATACATATCTATATTCCTCTAGATTTAGAGACAGGGAGAGACAGGGAGATGGAAAGAGACAGAGACACGGGGAGACAGAAGTAGAGGAAGTTTTGGTTATAGAGGAAGCTGACTCTCACCGACTTGACATTTCTCATGCCTGGGAGGAGGAGTTTGCCAAATATTCTGAGCCGGAGTCACATTTAATAGTAATAATTTCCACCTGCTGTCATGTCATCTCAGAATCTGCATGCAGGTGGTGGTTTTATTTTTTTCCATCCAAGAATCTTCAGGCACCCTCGAGACATTAATTAGGCTCTGGACGTCTTTGAAGTCGATTCTCTACCTATATACACATGATGAACTGCAGAAGGGGAGAGGTTAACTAGTAAGACCAAGACCACACAGAAATTCCATGAAAGAGTCCGGAAGGGGACGGCTTTCCAGTCTGGGACAAAATCAAGCAAACAGGGAGAGGAGATGCCTGTTGGCCAGTGCTTTAAATTCACCTGGAATTTCCACTCCCATTCATTGAAAAGTGAGCTCCCTTCTTCCCCTTTCCTTCCACAACCATCATAAAAGAAACCTTAAGAACTACTGACTAATGAGCTTCACTTTCAGGATGTGTTACCCTGCAGCCTACAGAGCTGAGATGTTCCCTGGAAAGGACTCTAATGGGTACACCGGACTTCCACTTTTCAGCCGGAGTCTGTGTTCCTCGTTAGAACTGCCATTTCCCTCTCTCTTCCAGTCATCTTCCCACAATGAAATCCAAGTAGGAAAGTAGAAAGTTCACTAAAATTACTCAAGGCAATGGTTTCATCTTCCTCCCACTTAAATTGCATAGAGATTAGTCACTCAGAGAGGCTGAAAACAGTAGGTGAAGAAAACAAGAAATGGAGGGTTTAGAAGTAAGAAACTTCAATGAACGCAGGGAAAAAACTGAATAAAAACAGTATCTTTCATATTGTTGAATTTATACTTGACTTTTCAGTAATGTCTCTTTTCTCCAAAATGTTCTGATAAGATCACTGAAGGAAGGACTTGTGAAGAAAATCTCTTTGCATCAGCCTGTATCCCACATAATTCCCTCTGGAAGGGAGTGCTCCTTTTTCTTTTTTTGGACTCTTAACCAGAAGCTTTACAAGCAGAGCTATTGACAGATGCTTGTGACAAAACCTGAACCCTGATCTAAGAGGGGAGGGCAGGATCACCTACAATAGATAGGAAACTCAAATAAATGCTTCTTGGAAGAGTTACCATCCAAAGCCACGGATTTGTGGCTGTGAAGGAAGCAGTCTGGTTTGGAGCTCAGAGAAGCTCAGATATGTAGCACTGGGATGCTACTGGAGATCGAGCTTGGAGCCTGGTGGGCAGCTGGGGAGGGTGGGCAGTTGAAAGCAGGCTGTAGCAAATCATTTTGAGAGTGAGGAAAGGTTTCTATGAATCCATAATGGGCAAGAAAAAAAAAGGAAGAAAGCAGACTAGACTGAAGACAAAGACAAGGAAAAATTAATTCTTTTCTAATGGAGCAGGAGAAAAATGTACCGTGAGCAGATGAAAAGCTTTCCTTCTTAAAGAAAAGCCCTCAGTGATCCGGGTACCAGGTTTCCTGGCGAGAGCACAACTCCAAGGTGTTAGAAGACTGATTTTGATGAGAGGAACCCAGCAAGACCCTACGAGAGGTCAGGCAGCGAGTTGGGGGATCGCTGGGGGTCCTCTTGCCCTGTCTTTTCTCCCGGGAGTTGAAAGCAGCTTCCCAGGGTGGGGCAGCCTATCTCTGGCTCCACAAGCCAGACCTTCTCTGCACACAAAGGCAGGCAAGGGCTCTGCCTGCAGCCACACAGCCGCACAGCTGCTCTGGGGAGGGACACAATGCCATTTTGGCTGAGACTGGATGCAGTGGCTGCCAGTTTCCTCTAAGTTTGCCCTCCCTTTCAAAATGCAGAATAACAGCACACAGGCAATCTCAGGCCCTTCTGGCCGCTTTCCCTTTCTGGAGTAATTAGCTGAAATGCACATTCTGTTCTTGCCTCGCTCTGAGTTTCCATGGAGCTGCAGCTGGTTCCCATAAGCGGAACCTGCCGTAGGCTGCCTTCAAGGGCCCCGTTGGTTCCTCGTTCCCTGAAGGCAGCGCTGGTCGGTCCTGGGGAGCTGGGGAAGGATGGAAACTGCTGTTTGTTTCCAGTTTGGGTCCTGCCAAGTGGCCGACTCTCTCTGGGTGCTCTCAGTTCTCTTGGCTCTAAAATTAGACAGCTTTGGGTTCCTCAGCCTCTTCCTAGGCATGGCTGGGGGAGTGATGGCTGCAGGTGGCTAGGAAAGAGGGCAGGCAAATATGGGGAGTCTGAAGAGCCCCACAAAGAGCTTTTGTTTAACCTGATCAATATCAGTAGGCAGGGATGCTTTTGAAGCAGACAGAGAACATGGAGGAAGCAAAGTTAACTAGGTGGGAGGTGAGTCAGGACTGGAGACAAGGGGCCAACTGGGAAGCGCAGTGAAAGGCCAGACACGTGGTACTGGCGCTGGACTTTGGTTATGGGTCTGGTGATGGAAGGGAAGAAGTGGTTATTGGAGGTTGGTCCAGCCCACGGTGCAGACTGGTGTTCTCAAAGTGGGGTCCGTCGGCCCCACCTCAGACCTGCTGACGCAAGAACTCTAGTTGGGGCCCAGCCATCTGTTTTAACAAGCTCTCCAGATGATTCCAGTGCAAGCTAACGTTTGAGAACCACCGTGTGTTGCCTTTGGGCAGACAGGTCATAAACACGGGGGTTGGGAGACCATGGGTTCTCCTCCAGTTCTAAAGAAATAACTCAATAGCGTTAAATTTTATATCACCGAACCTTCAAGAATATTAGTCTCTTCTGTCTGAAGCGTGAGTGCATGCTCAATCTCTCAGTCCTGTCTGAGTCTCTGTGACCCCACAGACTGTAAAGTCTGCCAGGCTCCTCTGTCCATAGGATTTCCCAGGCAAGAATACTGGAATGGATTGCCATGCCCTCTTCCAGGGGACCTTCCTGACCCAGGGATCGAACCCACACCTTCTGCATTGGCAGTATTCTATACCGCTGATCCACCCGAGAAGCCCTCTGTAAAGTGCAGTATAGCACTTGTGAATTGTGTTTTGCTGTGTACAAAAGAAAACCCCAAATTAACACAGTGGGAAGCCCCCAAAGCTTTGCTCTTTTGCACGAAAGGAGTCTGAAGTTAGGTCACCCAGGGTCCCCCAAGTCATCAGGGACACAGTCCCCTTCTTTCTGCCGCCCTCCTTGCTAGTGTACTGGCTTTCTACAGCTGCTGTAACAGATGACCATAAGCTTTGTAGCCAAACCAACACAAAGGTCTTCATCTTGCAGTTCTGGAGGTCAGGATTCTGAAGTGTGTCTCCCTGGGCTCAGTGAAGCTGTTGGGAAAGCCGCATTCCTTGCAGAAGCTCTAAGGGAGAGTCTGTGCCCTCGCCTTTTGTGACTTTCTAGAGTCTGCCCACGTTCCTTGGCTCAAGGCCCCTTCCTCTGTTCTCAGAGCCAGCGATGTCAAGCTGAGAACTTCTTACTAGGCCAGCCCTCTGGCTTTCTTCTGACTCCCTTTCCCCCTTCTAACAACTCTAGTGATTATTTGGACCTGCTGAGGGATCCAGGATAATTTCCCCGTTGTAAGGTCAGCTGATGAGTAATGTTCACTCCACCTGGAACTTTCATTTCCCTTTGACGTGTCATTCATTCCAGATCCCACAGATTTCGATGTGGACATCTTTGGTGGGGGGTGGGGTGTAGTGGTGGTGGTGGTGGCATTATTCCACCTTGCACCCTCAAGGCCACCTCATGGGCCTTCATACCTACTACAATTTATATTGTCATGTCAGGTTTCCAGGCAGCAGGAAAGAGGAAGTGGGGAAGGATGAAAAAACACACTTACCAGCCAAGCCAGTTCCCACACAAATCTCTGCCAACCTCTCCTTGGCTGGAACTTACTCATGTGGCCACATCTCCCTTGGCGGGAGATTGGAAAGTGTGGTCTTTTTTTTCCCTAGGGAGAAAGTGCTCTACTACAATGAAGATTCTCTTTCTATGGACAAAGAAAGGATGGTTATTGGGTGGGTAACCAGCAGCTTCTGCCATATACCGACTTGCAGAAAGGTCTTGGTTTTCTCCTAAGTTCCTTCATCTAATGATTCTGAGACCCTCCAGAATGAAGGAATGATGGTATTAAGTTGAGAAATGAGATGCTAGAGCAGAAGGAAGAAGGGAGTTTTTTGTTTTGCATTTCTTGCTTTTCTTCGGGGCCAGTCTCCTTCATCTATACATGACTGAGTATCTTAAAGGAGCTGGACATAGTGTATGCATTTGTCTTTACCTGTGTGCCATGCAATAAAACACTTTGGGTGGCTCATTTCTGTTAACTCTATGAAAAATGTTTTTGTTTTTGAACAAATAAATTGTCATTTCTAATTGCAGCTAAAGATGGGGACCAGAGAGCATTATAGGGGCTATGTTATCCCTGCCCTTCCATTTGTGACTGTGTCCAACTGTCTGGACCAGACCGCATGTAGGAACTGACAGGCTATCTTTCAATGACCATCTTCTCAAGGACTGGGGGCGTAGTCTTGCTCAACATTGTTAGGTATAGGCCTATGAATTGGAGATAAGCAGGTGTGCAAACTTTCATTTAAAAAAATGAATTAATGAATGTTTTATAGTAATCCATTGATGTGTTATCTTTATGTGGCTTTGATAGAAAAAGCTATTCTATGTTGTTGTTTAGTTGCTAAGTCATTTCCGACTCTTTGTGACCTCATGGACTGCAGCATGCCAGGCTACCCTGTCCTTCACTATCTCCCAGAGTTTGCTTAAACTCATGTCCATTGAGTCAGTGATGCATCCAACCATCTTATCCTCTGTCTCCCTCTTCTTGTCCTGCCCTCAATCTTTCCCAGCATCAGGGTCTTTTCCAATGAGTCAGCTCTTCAAATCAGGTGACCAGAGTATTGGAGCTTTAGCTTTAGCATCAGCCCTTCCAATAAATATTGAAGGTTGATTTTCTTTAGCATTGAATAGTTTGATCTCCCTGCAGTCCAAGGGACTCTCAAGAGTCTTCTTTAGCACCACAGTTCTTTGGCACTCAGCCTTCTTTATTTTGTGAGTCTTACTTAAATGTTAGCTTAAAGTTGTTCTTATTTATTTTGCCATTATACCTATGGGTTTGTCTGTAGGATCTCTATTTTGGAACATATTGACAGTTGATATATTTTCCATTTGGGGCAAGATATTACTTAGCTTTTTCTTGGGTCCTGATGGTTTAGCTAACCCACTCTAATACTCTTGCCTGGAAAATTCCATGGATGGTGGAGCCTGGTGGGCTGCAGTCCATGGGGTCGCTAGGAGTTGGACATTACTGAGTGACTTCCCTTTCACTTTTCACTTTCATGCATTGGAGAAGGAAATGGCAACCCACTCCAGTGTTCTTGCCTGGAGAATCCCAGGGATGGGGGAGCCTGGTGGGCTGCCGTCTATGGGGTCACACAGAGTTGGACACGACTGAAGCGACTTAGCAGCAGCAGCAGCATGGGACTGTCTAGCATGCTGGCTTTGGGCAGCAGCTGACAGCTGAGTCTGTCTGCACTTTCTTTCTGAAAGTGGGGGATTCCTGTCCGACGTGACAGCTCCTAGAGCTGATGGGCTGCTCATTAGGAAGTAGTTGTACTTTATGATGGGAACGTGGTGGACCAGCAGAGAGGGAAGCCTTCCACAGGAATGGTCTAATATAAACAACAATAACCATAATCATAATCTGGGCTTTTATGGGAGCTTTCATCCAGGAACCAAAAACACATTACGAGCATTAACTCATTAATCTTCACAGCGCCCCTGTGAGGGAGAATTAAGTGTAAGTAATCATAATTATTACTGTCATTATCCTTCAAACAATTCCCAGATGTGCTGTGGCTAAACTGGCGTACTTTGGGGATTTTTTTTTTTTTAATAGAGACCTTAGATTTTTGGCAGGAGTTCACATCTTCTTTTCTTTTCTTACTCCCTCTGACTTGCCAAATAAATATAGAATTCCAAAACTCATGGGGTCCCTGGGAGAGAAGGGTGGGAAATCATTTACAATCTCCCACGATGCCCTTCATTTTGGCCTTGGCGCTGTTGGAAATGTTAGATGGCTGCACTGGGTCCCAACCTAGGTTCTGGGAGCAGATCACAGATTTCATTTTTAAACTTTATGTGGTGCTTGTGATTTCAGCCTTATTTCTCTGGGTAAGAGCTTGAGGAGTTTCCTTCTGCATGCAGCCTCCTGTTTACCCTGATACCATTTAAGCTAGAACAGTGTCCTGAACAACGAGCAGAGAAGGCCTCGGTACAATTGGCAGCAGCCTCGATGTGTGAGGATAGGCCCTGCCTCTGTCCACAGGTGTGATCCTACCTGTGCTTCGTTCCTGGGGAAACAGCTCACCTCGGAGCTCCAGAACAATCACAAAGAACACAGGAATCTTCAGAGCAAGAGCACTCGCCTATGTCAGTAGTGGAAAATAGCTCGATGGCCGAGGAAAAGAGCCCCACATGGTCTTGTACCTTCTGTATGGTTTTTCAATTTTGCGTTTGTTTTATTATTACCTAAATGGTGTGCGTGATGGAAAATTCAGAAAATGTTGGTAAATAAAAGAAAAAAATAAAGTCGCCTATGAGCTCAGTAGTGAGAGTTCAATACTATATCCTCTGGTGTACTTAAAAAAAATCATTTTGGTACCCATATTAGGGCAAGTGATGGCAGGAGGACCCAGATGTTTTGTTGCAGGGGTTGGTGATGGCATGCCCGGTTCTTTGGTTTCTGGAGTTGGATATAACATGGAAAGTATTTATGAAACTTGGGATACGCAGCTTTGAAATGTGAAATATACCAGGGTTAGAGTGGGGAGGGCTGACCTCAGCCAACATGTGGCCATGGAACTGAAATCCTGTCCAAGCCCACGTGTGGTCTGCAGCCTGTCGTCACCTGCCTCCTGGCTGTCACCTCCTATTTTCCCCAGGGGCAATTCTGGTCATCCTTCTGTCCTTTGGATAAACTAAGCCTGTTCCTGCCACAGCGACTTGGAATTTGCCATTCCTACTTTCTGGAATGCTCTTCCTCCAAGTCCTGGCCTGGTTTTCTGTCCTCATGGCTGACTCTGTTCTCAGCTGACCTACTCCTATCTAGACTTTATGTCACTCCTTCAGACACGTCACCCCTGCGCATGCTCTTGCACTATCTGACGTGGTTGTCCTCTTCTCTGATCACCTTCTGTGACATTGTCCAGTTTGAGTTCCTTCTTGGAATGTGTAACATTCTTCAGTTATTATTAATTGGATTTTACGGGCATATTTTTTCTTTAATTGGAATATAGTTGATTTACAATGTTGTGTTAGTTACAGCTGTACAGTAAAGTGAATCAGTTATACATATACATATCTATTTTTTGGATTCCTTTCCCACATAAGTCATTACAGAGCACTGAGTAGAGTTTCCTGTGCTGATTTTCCTTTTATGCTTTTTGTTGTCTGTCTCTTCCCACTTGCAGACTCCATGAGGATGGGGATCTTAACTGTACTCTTTTGTCTAGCCTCTGAGTCTAGAAGAGTATCTGACACATAACCTGTGCTCAATAAACACTTGTATTTGAAGGAAGAGAAGACACATGAAGATGAAGAACTAAGAGAGAGCTGGAAAGAGATCGCCCAAAGGTATCTGTGAACACTTGCAGTTAGGACGTGAAAACTGCATAGCAGGGAAACAAGAACACATGTAAATCAGGGAGCTAATTATGAAATCTTAATATAGGTCTCTGGTTGGATGGCATCACCGACTCAATGGACATGAGTCTGAGCTAACTCCAGGAGATAGTGAAGGACAGGGAAGCCTAGCGTGCTACAGTCCACGAGATTGCAAAAAATCAGACACGACTTAGCCACTGAACAACAACAATATCAGCTTCAGAGGGTGGACACTAGATTCCATTTGAAGGGAAGGAAAAATAATGAGGGCACAATGTATTTGTAGGAGCTTGTCTGTGAGGCTAAAAGGAAGAATTGAAATGTTGAAAACACAAATTAGAGTAAGAAGAGTTTCGTTTGGGATTGGATGAAAAAGCACTTCTAAAGGCTGGGAAAGGAGGGGTAATGACAGCAGCAAATACAGATGAGCAAAGGAAAACTAGCAGAGGTCATTACTGAGCCACCTTGATGGGAACAAAATGGTACAGTTAGTGCTTTACATGCTTAGTGCTTAGAGGGAGATACGGGGCGAGGAAGAGAAGGATATTGGTTAGGAGAAAAGCAAGGGACGGTGGGAACTCTTGCCATGAAGCAACCATATTCCCTTTGAAGATATTGACAAGATCTTAGGTAAAGATGGAGAAGAGTGGAAGTGGATAAGAAATACAAGGAAGATCCCAGGCAGAGAGAGTCATCTTGGGTTGTAGGTGGAGGGTTCCATCACAGGGGCTATTTAGTAAGGAGAATAGCAGAATTAAAGAGAGAAGTTCATTGAGGTTTAGTAATTATAGTACAAACAGGACAAGATAAATATCTTCTCCATGTATTACATCATTGTTAAACCTCAATAATTTAAAATATAATTAACCTTTAATAATGCCTTAGATTTAATAATATAGCTATTGCATGGGAATTGTCTGCAAACCATTATAAATCCATTTGTTTGGGTTTACCATCCTGCTAATAAAATGGGTGCAAGGAGCTCATGTGGTGTGTGCACGGTCTGGGGTGTGCTGGTTGAGCATCTCTCTCAATGCAATTAACTGTAAAATCCATGTCAAATCACAGCAAATAAAGTTTGCAACTACTTAAAATTAAGATTTCTCTTTCAGTTATTATTCCCCAGTTTTTCTCCTTCTACTCTCCAAATGTCTACCCTAGGGGACTTTTCCCCCTCAACTTTGTCTACTTTAGGAATTATAAAATGTGATTCATCTTAGTAAACCAGTTTTGTTTCTAGAATCCTAAATACTGGGTCATAGTTTATTAAAGAGACAAAAAGTGTTCATCTTAAAGGTAAAAGAGCAACTTTCCTGGGGGTCTAATGGTTAAGACTCCATGCTTCAAATGCAGGGGCAGTGGGTTCAATCCCTGGTTTGGGATCCCACATGCCATGTGGTGTGGCCAAAAAAAATTTTTTTAAGGAGAAAGAGATCATTTTCTTGGTTCCTAACTTTTTTTAGGGACTTGAAGTGGGCTCCTCAAATATCAAAATGGTTTTCTTTCCTAAATGTTTTTGACCCAGACACCTGCAAACTCAAAACTGTATTGAGGTGTCAATACATATAGGTCTAAATGCCTATTTTCTGTTGCCAATTATGGTGTCTAAAAAAGAACCAAACAAAACCCATGTCTTTCCTCTTTATAATGTGTCAAGATGTTTTTAAATTTACTGTACAAACAAAATGCCCAAACAGAGAGATCTTTAAAGACTGAAAAAGGGTGAAAAGTGCATTGAAATACACCTTTAAGTAATTTTATAAATTTAATTTAAAAATTTAAACTAATTTCTCTTCAGAAGGCTTTGATATATTATTACAAGCATTAAGCTTAAAGACTGAACCATAGAATCTTATTATCCGGGACTTAGATGAAATGGCCTTCTCTCTGGTGGCTAGCGCAACGTGTATTTGTGTATTCTTGGGTTTTAAAAATTCCCCAGTTAATCTCTAATACAGTAATGTTAATAGATGTTGATAAGTGTAACTCATATAATCCAAGGTACACATTTAAGAATGTAAAGGGATGGTGAGACCAGAGGTTTTGAACACTGCTCCTGTGATGAATGACTTTTGCTTTTGTCCAGCCAGAGTCTCTCGTGGGTCCCATTTTTTGGCTCCATCATTCTGCAGAAGCTGCTCTTGTCACGATGACCCATGACCTCCATCCCTGCCCCACACCTGGACCACACTCCTTGGCTTTCTTCCTGCCACTCTGCTCACTCCTTCCCACTCCCCTTGGAGGGTTTCCCCTCTTCATCCTGAAATTATATCTTTGGTGTTAAAAGGGATCATTCCTTAGTTCCCTTTTCTTCTCTGTCAATTCTACCTTCATATGAATCTCATGCAGTCATGGTTTTAAATGTAAACATGCTGATGACTCCCATACTGACCCTGCCCACACAGACCTCTCTTATGAACTTCAGACTCAGAGGTCAACTGCCAATCTGACTTCTCTTGAATGTGCATAGAGACACAAACATACAACACATCCTGAACTAATGATTTCCCCAAATGCCACCAAAACGGAATCAGAGCTGAACTAGGAATTTACGCATCTTGCTTCATAATATTCCAATGCTTGTTTTATTTGCTGTCTTCAAACTATTTTCAGGATACTGCATTTCATCTGCTGCTACTGCTAAGTTGCTTCAGTCGTGTCCGACTCTGTGCGACCCCATAGACGCCAGCCCACCAGGCTCCCCCATCCCTGGGATTCTCCAGGCAAGAACGCTGGAGTGGGCTGCCAGTTCCTCTAAAAAAGCTAAATTCACAGAAACAGAGTAGCGTGGTGGTTGCCAGGGCCTCAGGCACAGGGAAAAGGGGGAGATGTTTGTCAAAGAGCAAAAATTCTAGTTCTAAGATATATAGGTTCTGGCACCTAAAGTATAGCGTGGTGACTAGTTAGAAATATTGTATTGCATTACATACATGAAAGTTATTAAGAGAGTAGATCTTAAATGTACCAAACACAAAAATGGTAATTATGTGAAGTGACAGAGCTGTTAATTAACCCTACTGTGGTCATCATTTCACAGCACATACATGCATCAAACCATCACATTGCATACCCAATACTCACACAATATTATATGCCAATTATATTCATTAAAGCTGCAAAAAGCGAGAAGAATACATTTGCAAAAATATGAGAACCTGTGTTTTGATTTTCAATGCTTGGGAGAAGTGATCAGCCTTTAAGAAATAGCTTTAACATTGTTTTTAAAGAAGCCAGACAGTTTGAAAACAGAAAATGCCCCCTTTTACCCTCCCCCCCCCAAAAAAGAAAGAAAACTTCTGATGTAGATGTGCCAAATATTGTCTACACTTAAAGGTTAGTATAATAGTGTTTTTGGTATATTTTACTAATTTGGGACAACATTTATGCTGTGTGTGTATCATGTTTTGTCCAAGAATGGTTGTAGGCATCACAATCCTGTGGAATCTTTACTTTTAGGGCACTTGGATACATAGTATGTTCAATGAGTGAGACTAGTGAGTTTGTAGAGTCTTTTTTTTTAAGATGTAGACAATTTAAAAAGTCTTTATTGAATTTGTTACAAAATTGCTTTTGTTTTATGTTTTGGATTTTTGGCCATGAGGCACGTGGAATCTTAGCTCCTCGACCAGGGATCCAGCTTACACGCCCTGTGTTGGAAGGTGAAGGCCTGACCACTGGACTGCCAGGGAAGTCTGTATAGTAATCCTTAGCATGGCTTAAGATACCATGAGTCATCTTCACTCTGCTTCTTTATTGACACTTATTCCTGGGATGGAGACTGCAGATTTGGAAGCTTATATATCACTAATTTTGTCTGTCCATCAGGCAGGCTATTTCCCTGTTGAATTTCCCAAGGTGATTTTATGCCAGGAAACCACTGACTTCCTTATTTACGGAGGCAGGTCCATTGGACCCATTTCAAACGTGTGAGAAGTTTATTGACTATTACTCAACATTACCTACCAGTTTCTACTCGCTGATGAGACTATGCAGATCAAATTATTTTTTGAACCAAGTATGAATGGAAATGAATAACTAGAAAAATGGTCACGAGAGGTATTCATTATCTTTTTGTTGAGTGGCTTTCAAAAGAAAAATATTTGTTGCTGTTTTTGTTCAGTCACTAATTCATGTCCGATTCATTGTGACCCCATGAACTGCAGCACACCAGGCTTCCCAGGCTTCCCTGTCCTTCACTATCTCCCAGACTTTGCTCAAATTCATGTCCATTGAGTTAGCGATGCTACCTAACCATCTCATCCTCTGCTACCCCTTTCTCCTTTTGCCTTCGATCTTTCTCAGCCTCAGAGTCTTTTCCAATGAATGGGCTGTTCGCATCAGGTGGCCAAAATATTGGAGCTTCAGCTTCAGCACCAGTCCTTCCAATAAATATCCAGGACTGATTTCCTTTAGGATTGACTGGTTGGATCTCCTTGCAGTCCGAGAGAACTTTAAGAGTCTTCTCCAGCACCACAATTAGGAAATATCAATTCTTAAACCTGCAGGCTTCTTTATGGTCCAACTCTCACATCCGTACATGACTACTGGAAATACCATAGCTTTGACGACGCAAAAAATATTTATTACTTTTAAATCAAGTTGAACCTTGAGAAAACCATACAGCTGCTTATATCCTTTATGATCTAACCCCCTCCAGGCCACAGGGCTCAACTAATTGTGGTAATGTGGTCAATTTGGGGTTGTTCTCTTCAAAGATTTGCCATATGAAAGTCTATTTTAAAAGCCTGGTTGATGTTATCACCTATTTACCACCATCTCTATTCTTCCCCCTGCATGGAACCTCCCATGCCAGCAGGAACTGTAAAAGGAAAGTATTTGAAATCAAAAGAAATCATCACCATTTTGGTCCCTAGGGAAGAAAGCGCAAAGAAACATAAGTAGCAATTTTTGTATTAGTGTAAAAGCTGAAGCAAACCACACAGTATGGTGGAAATCCCGTGGGTTTAGGATCAGGTTCCCTCTTTCAAAACAGCCATGAGATGTTGGGTCAGGCACCTTCCTTGGTCGGTCCCCAAGGGTCCGACAGTCAATTGCTGTATTCCTCTGCATTTGTAGGATTTTGGGGTACCTGCTTCTCAGGTGTCTCCTTTCTCTTGTGTGATGGTCCTCACTCAGCCCCTCTGGCTGGCTGGTTTGGGAAGGTGGGTCTCCAACAACCTCACTCTGTGCTGTCTGCTGACTCTTCCCATTCTGCCTTCTCACTTTGTTTTTGTCCCTGGAAGGAACAGGGAGTTTGACATTTGTCCTGGGCCATGTCCCAGCTTCCTTAAGCTGTTCTCTTCCTCATTCAGAGATAAGGGTGAGCTGACTCTGTGTGAATCAGTTCTGCCCCTGGGGCTGGTTTTCTTCTTTAGTTTGAGAAGTGGAATCAAATGGCAACAAGCTCAGCCACTCATCTCATACCTGAGTCACTTCTGCCGTATCTGTCTCTAAAAGTCTGATTATCCTGTTGTCAGCTCAGAACAGCCCTCTTGCTTTCACCAACTGACTCACTCCTTCTCACTGCCCTGCACCGCTGGGATTCAGCTCCAGCACCACCTCCCCCAGAAAGTCCTCCATCATTTCCCACCCCTACCCTCATCCTTCAACTTCAAGCTGGGGGTGGGAACCTCCTTTGTGTTCCCCCAATGCCCAGTCTAGGGACCTGTGATCTCAACTTACTGCACAGAATTCTTGACTTCTTCCTTTATGCTCATGTGCATCAGTTCATCTTATTACCAGCGCTTGGCGAAGTACTGAGCACTTAATTTATCTTTGTTAAGTAATTCATACTTCATTGAATTCAGTATTGGTGAGAATCCCTCTAGTGACCTGAGTTCTCTTCTTCTCAAAAATGTTCTTCTTCTCACGGCCAGAAAACCATTCTTTATGCTGAGCTGAAATCTCTCCTCTACCTGGGGCCCCACAAGACAAATAAAATCCCATCTGCACATGACGTTTGAAAAGACGTTTTAAGACACTGTCAGAGCTCCCTGGAGTCAAGCCAAACATCCGCATTTCCTTTTAAACATACTTTGCCTGAGTTTAAACCCTTTTTACCTTTTAGTAACTTTAAGTGTGCTAGTCTATGACCCCAGAAGAAATTTTAAGATGGGGTGGACAGGCATTTGCTGTATCTTTGGGTGGGAGTGAATGACTTTGGTTCTATTCATTCATCAGCCTTCTAGAATGCTCATTTAAAGGTGAAGATTAAATGAAATAATGGCATGTGCAGAGCACAGAGTATGTGGTCCATGAATGTTCATCATAATTGGACCAGATTCCAAGAGAGTAGAGGGGCAGACATCATTGTTCAAGTTGGTGAGGACTTGAAAGGACTTCTCAGGGGTGGTCTCTCCAGCTTTTGGAACAATGGAGCTTCTGATTGACCCAAGGTAATTAGAGATACTCTGCTGGAGGTAGTCAATTCTCTGAAATAATTTCAGTGTGAAATTTCATCTATGAAAGAAACAGATTCAGAACACCACGTGTCCCGAAATGGCCTTTCCCTGATGGCGGTGATGGGCATAGACCTTTAATGATCTTATCATTCATCCGCTATCACTAACCAAAGGATTCACAGCCCTATGTGTTTGCTGGAATTATTGATTCAGTTTGTTGGTGCAGAGCAGGAAAACCATTTCTCTGTAAAAAAGGTGACGTAAACATGGCTTAAAGCTCAACATTCAGAAAACGAAGATCATGGCATCTGGTCCCATCACTTCATGGGAAATAGATAGGCAAACAGTGGAAACAGTGTCAGACTTTATTTTTTCGGGCTTCAAAATCACTGCAGATGGTGACTGCAGCCATGAAATTAAAAGACGCTTACTCCTTGGAAGAAAAGTTATGACCAACCTAGATAGTATATTCAAAAGCAGAGACATTACTTTGCCGACTAAGGTCCGTCTAGTCAAGGCTATGTTTTTCCTGTGGTCATGTATGGATGTGAGAGTTGGACTGTGAAGAAGGCTGAGCACCGAAGAATTGATGCTTTTGAACTGTGGTGTTGGAGAAGACTCTTGAGAGTCCCTTGGACTGCAAGGAGATCCGACCAGTCCATTCTGAAGGAGATCAGCCCTGGGATTTCTTTGGAAGAAATGATGCTGAAGCTGAAACTTCAGTACTTTGGCCACCTCATGCGAAGAGTTGACTCACTGGAAAAGACTCTGATGCTGGGAGGGATTGGGGGCAGGAGGAGAAGGGGACGACCGAGGATGAGATGGCTGGATGGCATCACTGAGTCGATGGATGTGAGTCTGAGTGAACTCCAGGAGATGGTGATGAACAGGGAGGCCTGGCGTGCTGCGATTCATGGGGTTGCAAAGAGTTGGACACGACTGAGCGACTGAACTGAACTGAACTGAACTGAACCATTCTGGTTTCAGTCTTCTTAACTTTGTGCTATCCCCAGTGGAGACAACTGCCTCAGTCAGAAACTTTTGGACACAAATGATCTTTTGCTCCGTGGGAATTTAATTCTGATTCAACTTAAAAATATTCTAAGGGGTTCTTATCTCACAAATTCTATAAGAAGACCCTAAGATGGGGATTGAATTGGAAAAGGAGCCTCAGAGAGCAGCTGATGCGTTGGAGGAGAAAACCATGTGAGCTTGTTAGCAATGGGATGAAAGGGAATCACAAGAGAGCATCAGTGTAAGGAAGCCTGCGGGAAAGGGGAGCTATGTCTCCTAAAAGAGAAATGGGAAGGCCTGGGCTGAAGCATGGTGGTCAAGAGAAGATCCCTGTGAACAGCTTACAGGGAACTGGAGAGAAAACCAAATGGGCAGCGGGTTGATATAGTTCACAGTAGGAGACAAGAAGACAGAGTTAATCTTTTTAAAAAACGATTTAAAAAAAAAAGTTGGTATGTTGTATTTTCATTTTTATTCAGTTCAAGAAATTTTCTTTCTTCTTTTTTATTTTTGGCTGCAGCATGTGGGATCTTAGTTCCCTATCGAGGGATCGAACCCATGCTCCTTGCAGTGAAAGCATGGAGTCTCGGTCAGTGGACATCCAGGGAAGTCCCCAGAGCTAATCTTGATGCTTGTCTTTTTAAAAGAAGAGACCCACGCCAAGGTCAGGGTCATGTAGCCCTGTGTGGTCTAACAGCACAAAGGAAGGCATAGAGGGACAGAAAATTGTTTAGGAAGCTAACACGGACGAGTCAAAATAGGAGAAATACTGAACTTTGTCTGATTAGCTTGTGGGGAAAATTCATTTGGAAGCTAAAAAGAAATTCTACCTTAAAGACTGTCAGCACTGCCCTCAATTTCCTGCAAGGATTTGTGGCATTGCTGTAGGTAAGCGTGTAGCCTGTTTATGGAAATGTTCAAAGCCGAAGAAGTTTGAATCTTGTGTAATTCAATTAAAATGTGTATTTCAGTGATAATTGAACCAGAAAAAAAAAATACAAAGGAAATAGGAGAAAGGGTGTGAAGGAATTATGGTGGCGAGCCCACTGTGGATGGATTTGTTAGGAAGCAAGTGGGGTGTGGATGTTGATCCCGTTTCTGATGGGTCTTTTCTGAGTGGCCATCTGTCATTAACATCATATGTTCAGAAGCGCTAATAACTGATGGAAGGACAGGCATGGTGTCATCTCATCAAACTTTCCAAAGGAATAGTTACGTCAGGAGATGCTCTGGTTCTAATAGTGACTGGTAAAGAGTGAGTCTTGATTGCTGACCCCAGGCAGCACAATTTTGTGCTTTCTCAGGATTATCAACTCATCTTGCTAGTTTTGCAGCTGTCTTGATCTTTCCAGTTTTCCAAGGGTTGGGCTCCTTCAACACAGCGTTGCCTTGCTGTTGTCTGGTTGCTCAGTCATATCCAACTCTTCGTGACCTCACGGACTGTAGCCTGGAAGTCCCCCTTGTCTGTGGGATTTCCCAGGCAAGAATACTGGAGTGGGTTGCCACTTCCTTCCCCAGGAGGTCTTCCCGGACCAGGGATTGAGCTTGTGTCTCCTGCCTTGTTGGTGGATTCTTTATCACCAAGCCACCAGGGAAGCCCCATCACAGTTTTACCTTGAAATTCACCTCTTCTGTAATTTTTTTTTTTTTTTTGACTTGTTTCTAGTAGCAAAGCTGTCACTCCTATAGAGGAAACACTGAGACCCTGGGCTCTGAAGAATCAGATTTGAAAGACTGGGTTTCCTGCTCTGTAGACGGTTTTCCTTTAAAAGTAATTGATTACATGATAAAGCCATGTGGAAAGAGCTCTTGGGTTTTGTTTGGCAACTAAAATCTTAGAACTTGAACACGGTGAGCAATATGGGGTCCAGAGGTTTCCCACGATGGGCAACTTTCATTGTGAAGTCCAATCTCCTCTCCTCTTCTTATCCAACTTTAAATTGGATTTATAATGGCATGGGTCTTATGAAGTGCTGGGAATATTCGAAAGCTCTTTGAAGATAAGCAAATTTCCTTAATTAAAATGAAGATATCATCATCTCCAAATGTGTCTCTTTGATCTCCAGGGACCACTGCATCCTGGGGCTTGTAGTTTATGGCAGTTACTTCTCTCGGGTTCCTAAGCCAATAGGAATCTTCTAGCTTCTGGGAAATACTGAGGTCAATGACAATGGGCTCCAGCATGTCACAGTCAGCCAGGAAACCATTCGACAGATTTCTGAAAAGTTTCTTTTCATCATTACTTATCTTGTTTTTATACCACATTGGGTGGGTGGATGATAAAGGAACCTGAAAATTAAAGGAAACTGAAAATCTCCCCTGTCATCAAATAAAGCATTTACCCTGGCAAAGGTGACGATTAGCGCAGGAACCTCGTCCATCCTACCCCTCTGCCAACGTGTGGCTTCTCAGAAGCAGTGATCCCCTTAGAGCCTCCACAGACTGCAATGAAAGAAGCAGCTGTCTCTTAAAGGGTAGAACAATGAAAATAATATTTTAATGAAAAAGGTTTAAATGAAAACAAATGAATGATTTCGTCTGTGATTTACCTATGAAGGTACAGTAAAGGGACAGCTAGGATGGGCAGAGTAGAATTTCTATTTACTAGAAAAGATTTTATGGGAAAAGGTGCCTAACTACTTGAATCCTTTTCTAATTTCTTAGGACGATATTTACAATTCTTTTGGCTTGGGAATTTGATTTGGTTCTGAAGTAGATGGCTGGTGAGTGCCTACTGTATAGTAAAGGGGGAAAATAGAAGCTATGATCTTTATGACGTATATTGTTAACCTTAAAAATGCATTCCAATAACTTTGCAGACAAATACTGTTTGATTCCACTTATACGAGGTACCTAGAATAGTCAAATTAAATCCATAGAGTCAGAAAGTACATTCGCAGGGCCCTGGGGTGGAAGGATGTGGAATTAGTGTTTAATGGGGACAAAGCTTCCATTTAGGAAGGTGAAAACTTCAGCGGATGGATGATGGTGACAGTTGTGTAACAATGTGAATATGCTTAGTGCCTCTGAACTGTACGGTGAAATACAGTTAAAACAATCTGTTCTGTATTCTGTGATTTTTATCATAATAAAAAAATTAGAAAAAAAAGGGAAAAACCAAGAGCGTAAAGCAAAAGACTTTCATTTGGTTTTTTTTTAGATGTTAAAAAAAAATAACCTGTATTTCTTGATCTTTTACCACGTCATACACAATAAAGGGTCTATTTGAGAATTCTGAGATGGTTCTGCGGGGGCCACTGCCCATCAGGGGAAGGGAAGTGTTGTTCCAGTGATGGAGGGTGAGAGGGTGTGGACCCCACGGCAGAGAACGGGAGCGTTCTTCCCAGCGGACATGCCAATGTTGTTCGCTGCAGGCGGGCTGCGTTTCACTTGATTAGTCTCTCTGTTCACCAAAACTTTCCCCCTAATTAAAGGTACCCGTGTGAGGGCCTGTTTGACCTGAGTCTTGTCATGGAAACAGTAGGTTCTCTAAGCGACCTGGGAAGGCATCTAGTGTAACTCCTTCACTTTACAGGGGCGCAAACAATGTGCTCAAAATCAAAATGTCTGTGGCTGAGGCTCAATTAGCTGTGCAGGAATTCTGCCCCTTACAGAAGAGCCTCTTGATGAAAGTGAAAGAGGAAAGTGAAAAAGCTGGCTTAAAACTCAACATTCAGAAAATTAAGATCATGGCATCTGGTCCCATCATTTCATGGCAAATAGATGGGGAAACAGTGGAAACAGTGGCAGACTTTATTTTTCTGGGCTCCAAAATCACTGCAGATGGTGACTGCAGCCATGAAACTAAAAGATGCTTGCTCCTTGGAAGAAAATTTATAACCACCCTAGACAGCATATTTAAAAAGCAGAGACATTACTTTGCCAACAAAGGTCTGTCTAGTCAAGGCTATGGCTTTTCCAGTAGTCACGTATGGATGAGAGAGTTGGACTGTGAAGAAAGCTGAGCGCCAAAGAATTGATGCTTTTGAACTGTGGTGTTGGAGAAGACTCTTGAGAGTCCCTTGGACTGCAAGGAGATCCAACCAGTCCATCCTAAAGGAAATCAGACCTGAATATTCATTGGAAGGACTGATGTTGAAGCTGAAACTCCAATACTTTGGCCACCTGATGCAAAGAGCTGACTCATTGGAAAAGACCCTGATGATGCGAAGGATTGAAGGTGGGACAGAGAATAAGATGGTTGGATGGCATCACCGACTCAATGGACACGAGTTTGAGCGAGCTCCGGGAGTTGGTGATGGACAGGGAGGCCTGGCATGCTGCAGTCCATGGGGTCACAAAGAGTCAGACACGACTGGGCGACTGAAGTGAACTGAACTGAACTGAGACTGCCTTCTGCCTGCATTTGCAGTCCACCTGGGTGGCTATGTGCTTTCCCAATGCTTCCGTGAGTGATTTAAGGTGCAGGCTCTTCCAGGAAACAAGGGGATCTGGGAGCAGGGCTCCTGCTTAGTAGAGATGAATAGCAAGAAAAGGCACACCTCACTTACCTGGTGGTCCAGTAGTTTTTCGATCCCTGGTCAGAGAGCTAAGATCCCACATGACTAAGCCGAAAAACCGAAACATAATATAGAAGCAATATTGTAACAAATTCAGTAAAGGCTTTAAACATGGTCCACATAAAATCTTAAAAACTGTCTGGAAATATTCACCATCACCTTAAATTTATTCCAGTTGAGGGGGTGATTCTGAAAAAAAAATCTGAAACTGGACTGTCTCTCAATCAACAAATTGATACCTGTTGTACTGTTGAGTCACTAAGTCATGTCCAACTCTTTCAAACCCACCAGGCTCCCCTGTCCTGCATTATATCCCAGAGTTTGCTCAGATTCATGTCTGTTGAGTCGGTAATGCTATCTAACCACCTCATGGTCTGTTGGCCCCTTCTCCTCCTGCCCTCAATCTTTCCCAGCATCAGGGTCTTTTCCAATGAGTCAGCTCTTTGCATCAGGTGGCCAAAGCATTGGAGCTTCAGCTTCAGCATCATTCCTTCCAACGAATATTCAGGGTTGATTTCCTTTAGGATTGATATCTATAATATATGATACTTTTCCAGCAAGCTCTGCATTTGCCTGAGTGAAAAGCTAGCCATATACTTTCAGTCCATGGGTAGATGATTAAAACACGATTAGGGGTGGACTTTCTGCCCTTGGTCCTATTTCTTTACATTAAAAATGGTTATTATTTTAAAATAATTTTATTTACTTATTGTTTATTTCTGGCTGCACTGGGTCCTCATGTTGCGTGGGCTTTTCTCTAGTTGCGGTGAGTTGGGGCTACTCCCTAGCTGCAGAGTGTGGCCTTCTCACTGAGGTGGCTGCTCTCGTCGTGGAGTGTGGACTCTAGGGCACAGTCTCCATAGTTGTGGCTTAGTTGCTCAGCAGCATATGGAACCCAGATCAGGGACTGAACCCATATCTCTTGCATTGGCAGGCAGATTCTTTAACACTGGGCACCAGGGAAGCTCCTACATTAAAAATTATTAAAGAACAAGTGCCATGAATTTTAAGAATCTTGCATAAGGAATCACATTGTGAGTGGGAGGGTCTGGTGCAGGAGGAGGAATAAGGTGGAATTTTCTTTACGGGAAAAATATTTTCAGATAGTCTGTGTTTGAAAACAGAGCATTTTGTCCGAGAGCAGGCCTTTGCATTACTACTGAAAGAAACAAGGAT
This sequence comes from Ovis aries, assembly GCF_016772045.2. Lineage (NCBI taxonomy): Eukaryota > Metazoa > Chordata > Mammalia > Artiodactyla > Bovidae > Ovis > Ovis aries. The sequence goes on from NC_056066.1 coordinate 12,594,674, forward strand.
CATTTATGTTCACTCTCAATTTTTCCCCTTACGGATCAACATCAGAAGGAATACCTGATATCTACTGGGCACTGGATCCTAGGCACTGAGTCTTACATATAGTATTATCTCATTTAATCCCCGGGGACAGGATATTGCTGCTGCTGCTGCTGCTGCTGCTGCTGCTAAGTCGCTTCAGTCGTGTCTGACTCTGTGCAGCCCCAGAGACGGCAGCCCATGAGGCTTCCCCGTCCCTGGGATTCTCCAGGCAAGAACACTGGAATGGGTTGCCATTTCCTTCTCCAATGCATGGAAGTGAAAAGTGAAAGTGAAGACGCTCAGTCGTGTCCGACTCTTAGCGACCCCATGGACTGCAGCCCACCAGACTCCTCCATCCCTGGGATTTTCCAGGCAAGAGTGCTGGAGTGGGGTGCCATCGCCAGTATAAGCTACATATAATTTTTTTAATTGAAGTAGAGTTGATGTACACTATAAAAGCTACAGGTGTACAACATAGTGATTCCCAATTTTTAAAGGTTGTACCTCATTTATAGTTATTATAAAACATTGAGATATTCCCTGTGTTGTACCATCTATCCTTATAGCTTATTGAATGCCTAGGAGTTTTTACCTCTTACTCTCCTACCTCTAAACTGCCCCTGCCTCCTTCTCTCTTCCCCACCGGCACCGCTAGTCTGTTCTCTGTATTTGTGAGTGCATTTCTTTATTGTCATGTTCACTAGTTTTATTTTTTAGATTCCATATATAACTGATATCTTATAGTATTTGTCTTTCTCTGTCTGACTTACTTCACTGAGCAGAATACCCTCCAAGTCCATCCATGTTGCTGCAAATGGCAAAACTTCATTCTTTTTTATGCCTGAGTGGTATTCCATTCAGCAGAAGCTCTGCATCTTCCTAACTCAGTCATCTGTTGAGGGACACCTGGGTGGCTTCCATAAACTGGCAATTGTAAACAATGCCACTGTGAACTTTGGGGTGCATGTATCTTTTTGAGTTAGTGTTTTCTGGGGTATATATCTGGGAGTGGAATTGCTGGGTTATGTGATATAAGGCAAGGAAGGAAGGAAGAGAGGGAGGGAGGGAGGGAGGAAGGAAGCTGGGAAGGTAACTTACTCTGAGCATCAGAGCTTTGGTTAGTTGGGGTTGCTGATCTGAAGGCCTGATTGAGTTCTACATGTGGAGCTCTTCAAATTTTCACTAGAAGTTTGCATTTTTATTAACATTATATTATAAATATTATGGTCCACATAAACCTCACCAAACCCAACTCCTCAGCTACTCTGATTTTATTAAAAAAAAAAACAAAAACAAAAACCTTGTCCTAGAGGATGAACTGGCAACTTGGACTTGAAAATTTCCTTTCAAAATTATCTGATACTATAGCTCGAACTTTAAAACATTGCCTAGAAAGAACTCAAATCTCTCCCAAATTAATGACTCATATCCCATTTATGATTTTCTTGTTCTGCACAAACTTTATTCACCTATTTCTTTTCATTTTTATTTTTGCCATGCTGTGCAGCTTCCTGGGATTGAACCAGGGATTGAACCCAGGCAGTGAGAGTGCCAAGTCCTAACCACTGGACCACCAGGGAACTCCCAGTTTGCATTAAAAAAAAAAAAAAAAAAAGCCATGCTGCATGGCATGTGAAATCTTAGTTCCCTGACTAACACTGGTAGCATGGAATCCTAACCATGACCACAGGGGAATTCCCTCAGTTATTTCTTTTGAAGCCAGAAAAGTCCTCACAGGTCATCTACTTTAACACTCATGTTATCAATAAGAAAAGAAATGCTCAGAGAGATGGAGAAAATCACCCACTGTTGCTCAGCATTTGGTGGTGGAGCCAAACCAGCTCCCAACCCCTGGTCCAGACTTTGGGAGGCTTCTTAGAACAATATTGGAATTGACAGGCCCACCCTTAGGGTTTCCTAACACCTGCTCTGTGAGTCTCAGGTGAAGCTTCCCTGGAAATCTTGTTGGTGAACTTGCCAAGTAGTTGACATTCTTCCTCTTCATCTTTGTGCTTCATCACTCATCTGAGCTGTGATAAGCCACCGATTAAGAAAAAAAAGAGGACCAGCAGCTTCTCGGTATAATCTCCAGGATGAAATAACTTTTTTTACAATCTGTACACAGAGATTTGCTGATAGCTCTCTGCAGTCTTCTTTTTACTGCTGAAACACAATCCAAACACACTTTTGGGAGAGATGTGACTGTTCGTGGCTAACATTGGCTATCACTGAGATCCCATGAGGGGAGGAAGGAACATTTTCTGGGAACTTGTTCTTAGGAAGGAAAAAAAAAATTCCCCTGACACTCACTTTAAATGAGAAGCCACTGTGAGTTTTAAATGGAAAACTCCATCGCTGCTGAGGTGACTTAGGAGACTAAACCACTGTAAGTTTTGGGTAATTTAATGCACTAAGAGGAAACATAAAATTAGAGTAGCTTAAGGAGATTAAAAATAATAACCAGAGATTATACATTCGAAGGACTTTGTATTGTTTTAAAAACATTACCTAATTAGTCGGCAAATTTCTCTGTGAGGCAGAAGGTTTTCAGGTTTGGATGCGTACCGAAAGGAGGATTATGTGAGATTTCGGATATGTCAGGGCAGAAAGAAAGGATCAGAGAGAATCAGGCAGAATCTTGATGATGGATGGGACAAAAGTGGGTAGGACTGGGGTCTGCTCTTAGGGTAAATGGGGGATGTGAGAATATTCCTTGAGTGTTTAACGTTATGTATGTTTCGTAGGGTTAAATTGGAAGGAATAAGTAGGAGCAGTTAGAACAAGAATGTGGCCGTTGAGGATCCAGGAAGCTCACAGGTATTTTTTTCTCCTAAAATTCCAGAATTACTTTTTGTGTTTTATCTCCACCGAAATTCTCCCAGGGCACCTGCCTTGCCTTATACCTCTTACCTCTTACATTCCCCAGTGTATGATGCTCAGGATTACATAACAAGCATTTGTTGGGCAACTAATCTGTTGAGAAGCTGAAATCATAAGACGATTTTTGGTTGTAACTTACCTAGGAGACGTGAATTTTGAGATGAGGAGAGATGTTTCAAGGGGGAGAAAAAGAGTAAGAAGGGAAGAAGTGGATGGGCTGGGTGTGGTCTGGGGGAAAGAATGTGGGGAATATTGTCAGGACAGGAGCGCATTCCAAATTTTAAAAGAGGGGTATATAGGAGCGTCCCTGGCGGCTCAGACAGTAAAGAATCTGCCTGCAATGCAGGAGACCCCAATTCGATCCCTGGGATGAGAAGATTCCCCTGGAGAAGGGAATGGGTACCCACTCCAGTATTCTTGCCTGGAGAATTCCGTGGACAGAGGAGCCTGGTGGGCTACAGTCCAGGGGGTAGCAAAGAGTCAGACACGACTAAAACTTACAGGTGCTTTACATTGATAATGAGTCGACTATAAATTCAGAGATGGAGCCTGAATTTGTAGCATGTGAAATTTTGGCAGATGTGGTAACATCTGACCTTGTGGGTGCTGCCTAGAGGATTGATTGGCTCAGATGGCGGTTGTAGTCAATAGAAGCGCTGAGAAGGTGAGAGTGAGTAAAGTTAAAGAAGTCTCAAGATGGGGAAGGATGCTGCTTTCTTTCAGCCACTGTGACATCATCCTCACGTTCTCATCCTCTGATGTGCTGAGGTCTCAGCTGACTGTGACTCCACCTGTGCCCTCACCCAGTGCCTCCCAATTCCTGTCCGCACCTCTGCTTTGGAGCTGGTTTCACAGCTACTGTCTGCCTCCTCCACTTCCTTTTTATTTCACCTCTTTCTCTTCTGCCCCTGGATCAAAGTCAAACCCAAGTTTTTCTCTTCCCTAACATAGCTATCTGGGCTTCTCAGGTGGCTCGGTGGTAAAGAATCTGCCTGCAATGCAGGAGACATGGGTTGGGTTCAGTCCCTGCTCTGGGAAGGTCCCCTGGAGAAGGACATGGCAACCCACTCTAGTATTCTTGCCTGGGAAATGCCATGGACAGAGGAGCCTGGCGGGCTACAGTCCATGAGATCGCAGTGAGTTGGACACAACTTAGCAACTGAACAACAGCAGCGCAGCTATCTTGTTTACCATTTCTCTAGAAGTTGTCATATTTGTTGGGGTCCTTTTTCTCTAGACAGTGAGTTGTTTGTTTTTTTAAACTCACCCCCCAAATAATTGTATCCATGCATTGTATATATTAAAAAAATTTTTTTTTTGGTTTATTTATTTGGCTGCAGCAGGTCTTGGTTGCAGCTTCGATCTTCATTGCGATCTTCAGCTCCCTAATTAGGGATGAAACCTGGGCTCCCCCACATTGGGAGCACAGAGCTCTAGCCACTGGACTACCGGGGAAGCCCTGATGTATTATATTTTATATACATGCTTGCTTATTACAGGAGGAAAGGAATACGATTTTCTCTTCCCTCCTCCCTGCAAACCTGAAATTTTTAAAAAACAATTTTCCTTGATGACCACCCTCTTGCTTCTCTTTACTGTCATTTCAACACAATGACTCAGCCAGCTGTTTAAGGTACGTGGATTTCGTGGGAGAAATGTCTGCCTGCCCATGGTAAAGAATTCGCTTGTGATGCAGGAGATAAAGGAGGTGTGGGTTCCATTCCTTTGTTGGGGAGATCCTGGAGAAGGGAAAGGCAACCCACTCCAGTATTCTTGTCTGGAGAATCCCATGGACAGAGCAGCCTGGCGGGCTATGGTCCATGGGGTCGCAGAGTTGGACACACTGAGCAACTGAGAAACAGCTGACCCTGAACGCAGTTTGAAGTTGAGCAGGCAAGCAAACGGGCACGGCTGGTTCCTCAGTGGCTTCGCCTGCTCCCTTTGACCTGGTCTTGGCATCCAAGTCATCTCTTTCTTATCAGCTCCTTTCCTACCCCTCCCACTAGGTGCCAGAGGGAAGCAATCATGTGATGCCAGAATTACAGGTTGCCTCTTCCCCAGGGGTCTTGCCCAACAGCTCTTGATCAAATCTCTCCTCCGAGGGCTCTTCTTATTCTTGGGGGAAAAAAAAAATTCTCCCTAAGGTGCTGTTTGCTCTTTTCTGAGGGACTTGCTCTTGGTCACTTTACATTCCTTTGGGCTGCTCTGGCCCTCCTGCGATCTCTAATCACCTGTGATCTGAAGTTTCAGGAGCTCCTCCCTGCAGCCCCTTTTCTTTCACTGCGTTTCGTCAGCTTGAAAGAAACGTGGGCTTGTGGGAACTTGTGACCACCGAGCACTCAGACTGGACTGCAGCCTTCGAGAAGGAAGGTCCAGCTTTCCTAAGGGTCTCTGTTTTTCTGTCCATTGTGGGGCCAGCCCAAAGAAAAGGCTCAATTTATAATTTTTGAGCGGAAGAAATTTTTTTTTTTCCCTTACCATTCTTCCTCAACTCTGTTTACCCTGTTAGGTTCTGTTCGTTTTGTTTCCTGCTCTGTTCCCAGGGCCTGAATCAGTCCTTGGCTCGTACTAGGCTCTCTAATGTTTGTTGAATGAATATGTGAATAACTCGTCTCTGTAACCAGGTCTTCAGAATTCAGAGACTGGCCCCTGGGGGTGAGATTTACTTGGCTTAGTAGGAATATGAGCATATGTAAGACCCATGTTTATATTTCAGCCTTTTGATCCGCTGTTGGATAGGTGACTGTGGGAAAGTAGGGATCTTCCTGCATGTCCACCCCTTCTTCCCCTGTACAAGCACTTTCTAAGGTCTGTCAAGGGAACAGTTCCATCTCACCTTCTAGCATGCCTGGTTGGCATCCCAGGCAATGCTGAAGCCAAGTGGCCACAGATTCCTGAGTGAGGATGGAGTGAGTGCCTGTGGATGATAGATGGCCCATCAGAGGCTGGCAGACTCTGATCTGCTGTGATGAATTTGCCTTGGGTGTTGGAAAGCAAGTAATTGCAGAGTTGCCATGGTATCATGGGACCGTCCTTTCCCATCCCTGAAAAGGGGGTTCAGTGTCCCCATGTAAGTCCTTTATGCAGCTTGCTGTTCTGTCGCTTCTGGCAGGGCAGAGCCCTCTTCCAGTTACTCCCGAGGATGACTGCCTTGGATTGGCTCAACTGCCTTCCCTGTTCCAATTACAAATGAGACTTTAACATTTTCTTTTCTTTCTTTCATCACATATTTCAAAATCTTATACTTTTATTGAAATTATTTCTCTCTCATTTTTGATAGTTTCTTTGTGTATAGAATTTGGAGCTGATTTTTTTTTTCTTTTAAACATTTTGAAGCATTTCTTTGAGCATATTGTCTTTCTGTTTGCACAGTTTTGGATGAGGAGTCTGTTCTAATTAATTTTTTTTGCCCCTTTTTGCTGTGTCTTTTTTATTTCCTACCTGCCTTCTGGTTTTTTTTTTTTTTTTTAGTATCTATAGTAGTGTTAGTGTTAATTGCTTAGTCATGTCTGACTCTTGGCAACCCCATGGACTGTAGCCCGCCAGGCTCCTCTGTCCATGGAATTCTCTAGGCAAAAATACTGGAGTGGACGGCCATTCTCTTCTCCAGGGCATCTTTCTGACCCAGGGTCAAACCCTGGTCCCCTGCACTGCAGGCGAATTCTTTACCGTCTGAGCCACCAGGGAAGTCCATCCTTACATCTATGGTCAACGATGTTTAAAATTTAAGTAGCTATTTTTGGCTGCGCTGGGTCTTCCTTGTTTTGCTTGAGCTTTCTCTAGTTATGATGTGTGGACTTCTCGTTGCGGTGGCTTCTCTCGTCGGGAGCACAGGACCTAGGGTGTCTAGGCTTCCGTTGTTGCTGCACGTGGGCTTGGTAGCTGTGGCTCTGGGGCTTAATTGCTCTGAGGCATGTGGAATCTTCCTGGACCAGGGATTGAACCTGTGTCCCCTGCATTTGCGGGGGTGGGGTGGGGGGTGCAGATTCTTATCCACTGTGCCACCAGGCATGCCACCTTGGTGTGCCACCAAGTCCCCGATTTTTTATCTTTAGATTTCAGCAGTTTGAATATGATGCATTTAGGGGGGGTTTGTTTGTTTCCAAATTTTTCTCAAGTGCTACTATGAAAGACTTTCCTTCTTCACTTCTAGGAGGATGCTGTACCACTGGGGCCATGATTCTGACCTTTAATTACCGACAGCGGGTGTGGAATTTGTAAGAGCATTTTGATACCCTTCAGGGTGAAGGGTGCTCCATAAATGTAAGGCACGATTATTTCTTGACAGTTAAATATAAAAGTTCCACTACTTGCTCCTTCTCATTGTTGCTTTAAAGATATTAATTGGGCCTCTTAACTATACAATGCAGCTATAATCCTAATTGAAAATAATTGGTCAACACAGGAAAGGGAAAATGCCTGAAAACAACTGAGAAGTCACACTTTAAGAGTTAAGATGTTATGGGGAGGGAGGTGGGAGGGGTTCATGTTTGGGAATGCATGTAAGAATTAAAGATTTAAAATTTAAAAAAGAAAAAAAAAAAAAGAGTTAAGATGCCACTAGTTAAAAGTTGACTTGAGTTGAAAAAAGTCGGTTAGCTCTCTCTCTCTGGGTGGGTAAACATTTGAATGAAGTGAGAGATTGGAGAGAACCCATAATTAATCTTGAATACAATGGCTGATAAGGGCGAGAAACTTCAGGAGCTAGCTTACACATCCTTCCCTGAGCTTTCCATCAAAAATCTTTTTTCTGGCTTTGCAAATGCTGTTTTAACATCATTTCTGTGGAAATAAATTCAATGTGTCCACCCCCTTCACCAGCATCCCGCCTCCCCCAGCTTGTTGTAGGGGAGAAGAGGTTTCTGCTTTAGAAAACACTTTATGTTTTTGTTGTTGTCATCAGAGCTTCTCTAGGACTAACAAAGCTCAGGGGAAAAATTTTTTTTGAAAGAAAGGAGAAAAAAAGAGGGAAAACGTGAGCTGGAGATTGTGGCAAGCTTTACAAATTGGCACAGTCTTATCAACAGCATTTCACGGTTTTCTGGAATCCTTTCAAAGGAGACGTTGCTTTGTAGAGACGACGATTTCAGCTTTTTATTATTTAAAGCTATATTTGAGAGTTTCCGAAAATTGCCTTTTAGTTTCCCAGACTCTTAAGGCATCGATACTGATGTTTACTTCTTGTGAATTCCCTCTTTTCCGATGTGGCTTGCTCTGCATTTAAGCTCTACTTTCTACTTCCTCCCCTTCATTTGTTTTTTTCCCCCCCCGTTGGTCTCGCTACCTTAGGGGATTATCAGTTATGTCACTCGGGGCTCCTACCAAGGTTCCTTCTTCATTTACGCAGGAACAGAATGTGGGTCCCTGGTGGTCAGGGACCCACATCTCTGCTCTGTAAGGTGTCAGTTTCACCCGGAGAGGCAGGTGATTCCATGTCCAAACTTTCAGCTCTCTTCCTCTTTCACACTGAGACACCCACATGACAAGTCCCGTTAAAGAATATAATCAAGGTGAATAATCTTTCTAATTAAAAAGAAAAAACCAGAACAATCTCCAGCCCTGGCCAATGATTCACTTATTGAAACAATATTTGACAATGCAAAGTTCTTCCACCAAAGATTCAGAAACCTGCAGGGTTTCCAGCATAGGATTTTATCTGTAGAATTGTATACTATGTGCCCTTGTCCCGAAAGTTAGGAAGTCACCATCAAGATTTCTACATTTTGAAACATTTGTTTGGTTTCCAGTCTCACCAGCCTGCTCCACCGACCAAAATGGTGAATGAGAGTTGATTTTCACTGAAATTTTTAGGAGAATGGGATACGTAGCAGAAAGTGGGTTATTTAAGTTCTTCCTGGGCTGTTAACAAGTTGGGAGACCTTAGGTAAAGCATTTAATCTTAATAAGATTTAATTCTTCCTAATCTGTAAAATATCATCCCTGGAGAACTATACGTGTACGTGCGACGTTGCTTCAGTCATGTCTGACTCTTTGCACACCTATGGACTGTAGGCCCCCAAGCTGCTCAGTCCGTGGGATTCTCCAGGCAAGAATACTGCAGTGGTTTGCCATGCCCTCCAGGGGATCTTCCCGGTCCAGGGATCGAACCTATCTCTTTTGTTTCCAGCATTGGCAGGCAGTTCTTTACCACTAGTGTCACCTGCAAGAGTTGTGTGTGTGTGTATATATATATATAGTACAGGTTATATACTATCTATAGACATATACACACACTTATATGTATATAGACAGTACTCATTATTACTCCAGTCTCTCAAACCATATCTATCTATGTGCGGTCAGCCACAGAGTTGTGTCTGACCCTTTGTGACCCCATATATAGATGTATAAATATAGATATACAGATAATAGATATATAGTTCAGGAGACTAAATAAAAAATTTGTAATGCAAAATCTGTGTATACAGTGTATAAGGTGACCAGTTTGAGAGACTGATGCAATAACATAACTACAAAAAGAAAAATGAAAGAGAATTGCCTTAGGATTGACTGAAAGACAGCGACTCAGTGAGGAGAAAGAAGGTTGAACTAAGAATCCACGGAAAGAAAGAGTTTTGTAAATTACAGCCGTGCCTTTCTTGATAGAAGAGAGGCTGGTGCATTAGAGGTGATATTTTTAAAAAATGAAAACATTTGCTAAATGTGGCATTAGGATGGATGTGTGTGCCAATGAACAAAGTTTTTTTAATTATGAGAGAAATTAGCCACTGTTTTAATTACTTTGAAAGTGATTATATTGAAACGTTGTCTGGCCCCCCTCTCTTCTTGGGGTGTTGCTTCAACAATTTACTGTGATTAAAAACATATTTACAGAGAATAGTTTCTTTATAAATAGAACTCAGTTTCTAGAAAATTTCTGCTCCTCTCTTTCATGACAAATACCCATTCCCATCCACGAGAGTCTTGTCTAAACCTCATGTACCATGTGGTGGTGAAAAGTGGATTTAGTATCTGTGTAAGGCTCTGTGGAAGGCCAGGCGTATGATCTGTAATAACTACGATTTGTTTTGATTATTGTTTGGATTTCTAAACAAGGGTATTTGAGATATTTATTAATTTATCTGAAGCTCAAGATGCTAGAAAAACTTGGTAGAGATCATGGAAATAAGAATGTGTATTTTGCTTGAAAAAAATTTTATTTTAATTGGAGGATAATTGCTTTACAATATTGTGGTGGTTTTTTGCCATACATCAATATGAATCAGGCATAGGTATTTATGTATTTTGAAGGATTGTTCCCATGACTTTAAAACAAAGATGGTACAATCAGCCCTTTGTACATGTACATGCATGTACCATAGAAACACGTCATTTCGAACACATGGTAATACGCACCGTCTTCACTCCCATACTGTGAAATGCTATTCAAATGCTGTGTGGTTTCTGGGCTTTTTCTTTCTCCCAAGCTCCTTCCCCAAAACTGTCATATGAATGAGCTTCCAAAATTATCCTTAAAATTCAGACCTACCCACTGCTCCAGCATCGCCTTGGGGCCCTTTATTGTAAAACAATGAGGTTGTAAATTGCGAAAGCAATTCCTTGAAAATTCCAAGAAGACTCCTCCTTGGGATGAAAATGGAGTGTAGGAGCCTGGCATGTAAAACAGAAATTAACCAATTACCTCCTTAAATATTGTGGGACAGAAGCTTGACCCCTTAAGAGGCATTGACCACAATGGAGGTATTTTGGCTATTTGATATTCATGAGACCTGGGACGGTTTCGGGTGCGCTGAGGACTAAATACAAGGGGTTTGGCTTTTCTAATGTAAACACCATTATCATTTGGAAATCAATTAGCTCCTTGCAAGGAGGGAACCAGAAGACCAGCCCCTTCTGAACTTCCATTGTGAGCTGGGGCTATTTGCTTTAATTAAGAGGAGACAGAGTGGATTATTGTCTCAAACTAAAGAGTGGGGAAGTCAGAAAATTACACTTTACCCTGGTGAACAACAAAGCTCAGTCTCTCCATCAGGAGGGTCTAAAGCAAATTAGCTTTTAATCTGGAAACTTTCTGAGTCAGGACGCCTGCACCAAACAATTGGAAAAAAATGTCAAACAGAAGCCGGTCTAAAACACTAGGCTCCCCTTGAGAAGCTCCCCCTGTAACCCTATCAGGAAGACCTGTGTGATAAGTGTTTTCTTTTGCCCTTTAGTTGTCAAAGATGTAGAATTTATTGTAAAAATAATAATAATAATTTAAAACTGGATCTTCATTGTTAAAATGTTAGTAACATTAATGTGAAATCACTGTAATGAAACCTGAAGGAAAATTTATAGTCCTTGATTGGCTGAAAAAGTAAAAGTTTGGTAACTAGTAATCTCCAGTGTTATCTGTGTCCATAATCTTCTCACTCACTGGAACTTGGTGTCAAACCGAGTCAAGGAAAATGGTTGCAATTACTTTTCTCATTCATTTTTTCTATCCACACATCCATCCATCTATCCATCTATCCCTCCATCCATTCACCCATCCATTTATCCAACAGATAAACTTTAAAGACGAACTATGTGTCATACATAGTCCTAGGTCCTGGGAGATCCCTAGGAACAGATGTCATGTTTCTTTGGGGAGAGAGAGAAAAATGAATTATTAGCTGCTATGAGCATATGGAAGTGCCTTGACTTTGGAAATCAGGAAGGAGCCCTGAAGGAGAGGCAAAAATGGCCAACCCAGAAGAAGGAAACATAGGCTAAGGCCAAAAGTGAGTGGAGTTTAAGTACTGGGGAGCTGACCCTGGAGAGGTGGGCATAAGGTATGTGAGGCATGTGGAAGAAGAGCAAGTTAGATGGGAGAGGTAAGCAGGAGCCATGTTCTGGAGGTTTCTCCCTGGCAGGCTAACTCCTCAGGGCATGGGAAACCTCTGAAGCAAGTGAATGCAATGAGATAAATGTACCTATTTTAGGAAGATCATTCTGATAGCAAGGAAGCAACTGGTTTGGAAAGAGCAAGATCAGAGATAGAGAAATTCCAGGACTGTTCTGGTTAATTCATGGGAGATATGTCTATGACCTGGATTGCAGTGTGGACAGGATGTCGGGCTGGATGAAGCACAAGCTGGAATCAGGATTGCAGGGAGAAATGTCAATAACCTCAGGTACGCAGATGATACCACCCTTATGGCAGAAAGTGAAGAGGAACTAAAGAGCCTCTTGATGAAAGTGAAAGAAGAGAGTGAAAAAACTGGCTTAAAACTCAACATTCAAATAACTGAGATCATGGCATCTGGCTCCATCACTTCATGGCAAATAGATGGGGAAACAATGGCAACAGTGAGAGACTTTATTTTCTTGGGCTCCAAAATCACTGTAGATGGTGACTACAGCCATGAAATTAAAAGATGCTTGCTCCTTGGAAGAAAAGCTATGACAAACCTAGACAGTATATTAAGAAGCGGAGACATTACTTTGCTGACAAAGGTCTGTCTAGTCAAAGCTATGGTTATTCCAGTAGTCATGTATGGACCTGAGAGTTGGACCATTAAGAAAGCTGAATGCAGAACTGATGCTTCTGAATTGTGATATTGGAGAAGACTCTTGAGAGGCCTTTGGACTGCAAGAGGTCAAACCAGTCAATCTTGAAGGAAATCAGTCCTGAATATTCATTGGAAGGACTGATGCTGCAGCTGAAGCTCCAATACTTTGGCCACCTGATGAGAAGAACTGACTCATTGGAAAGGACCCTGCTGCTGGGAAAGATTGAGGGCAGGAGGAGAAGGGGATGGCAGAGGATGAGGTGGTTGGATGGCATCACCGACTTGATGGGCATGTTTGAGCAGCTGCAGGAGTTGGTGATGGACAGAGAGGCTGGCATGCTGCAGTCCACAGGGTCACAAAGAGTTGGACACGACTGAGCAACTGAACTGAACTGAGTGGGGACAAAGAAAAGAGGACTGATGACAAGAGGGACGAATCAATACAATTTTGTTGCTAATCATAAGCATGGGGATGAAGAATTTGGGGGATACAATGAGGATTTCTGGTTGGGGCAACTGCCTAATGGGGATATCTAACATTCCCTGAGACAGAACATTCTGGAAGAGGAGCAGGATGCTTGGTTGAGGTTAGGTACTCAATGAGATGCAGTTTTTAGTGTCCTGGAGGTAGTGTGAGTGCAGAGGCAGAAAAGAAACTGAATTATTATCCTAATGTCTTTACAGTCTTTTAAAGCTCCTTATGTTTGAGTGCTTGAGATTTTATATGTGTATGACCATTTGATTTTTTTTTAAGTTTCTTTTAGTTGTTGACCATTTTAAAAGTCTTTGTTGACTTTGTTACAATATTTCTTCTGATATATATATATATATATATATATATATATATATATTTTTTTTTTTTTTGCTCACCAGACATGAGGGCTCTTATCTCCCTGACCAGGGATCAAACCTGCACTCCCTATATTGGAAGGCGGAGTCTTAACCACTGGGCCACAGGGGAAGTCTCGAGCTCCAAAATCCACACATGCACCACACCAGGCTGAAATTCTTCACGAGTAGATTTTCAAGCACGTTTCCCATGTTTTTAACTCTATCAGTAGTTCTGACTCTGTTAGGAGTAAATATGTTTCATTTGCTATTTATAATAATTTCTTTCTCTGATTGCATTATAAGACCTCCAAAGCAAGAAGTAGATCTCCCAATTTCCTAGTAATTCGCCCAATACTGAAATTATTGGTGGGAAACAGTCAACCCTTGATCGATGAGCAGAGTAACAAGGTTAACTCTAAGGAGAGGAGTAAATATTAAAACAACCGCACCTTTGTGAGTTGGGCAATTTTATTTAATCCTCCTACCAATTCTACAAGGGGTATAGGGATTATTGTTATTATTTTTTGTGCTAAGTCACCTCAGTCATGTCCGACTCTTTGTGAGCCTATGGTCTCTAGCCTGTCAGGCTCCTCTGGCCATGAGATTCTCCAAGCAAAAATGTTGGGGCGGGTTGCCATGCCCTCCTCCAGGGGATCTTCCTGACCCAGGGATCGAATCTGTGTCTCTTCTGTTTCCTGCATTGGCGGGTGTGTTCTTTACTGCTAGCTCTGCCTGGGAAGCCCATCATTATTTTTTGAGTTACAGTTAACACACAATATGATATTAGTTTCAAGGGTACAAAATAGTGATTTGATATTTTTACTTATTATAGCATTGCACCACAATAACACCAGTTACCATCTGTCACCTTCCAGAGTTGTTACAATGTTACTGACTTCATTCCCTATTACATACATTACACCCACCTCCAGGACTTATTTATCTTAGAGCTGGAAGTTTGTACTGCTCAATCCCCTTCACTTATAGATGTTATTATTAGCCCCATGTTACAGATGAGGAAGGGGCTTCCCTGGTGGCTCAGACGATAAAGCATCTGCCTGCAATGCTGGAGCCAGGTTCGATTCCTGGGTCAGGAAGATGCCCTGCAGAAGGAATTGGCAACCCACTCCAGTATTCTTGCCTGGAAAATCCCATGGACAGAGGAGCTTGGTTGGCTACTGTCCATTGGGGTCGCAAAGAGTCAGACACGACTGAGTGACTTTATTTACTTACTTACAGGTGGGAAACTGAGGCATAGAGAAGTTTAGTAGTTTCCCCAAGGTCACCAGCCAGTAAAGGATGCAACTGGAATTTAAATACTGGAGTGGGTAGCCTATCCCTTCTCCAGTGGATCTTCCCGACACAGGAATCGACCTGAGGTCTCCTGCATTGCAGGGGGATTCTTTACCTACTGAGTCATCAGGCAAGTCCAGCAAATACAGATCACTAGGACTTAAAAACCTGGGTATGCTTTCCTGTATGTCTGTATTTTGCAAATGTGAGATGCCAGTGGGTTTTAGAAGAGCCTGTGGGGACTGGTTTTCACCTGAGATCTGAAAACAATCTTCATTTCCCACAGTTGTGCCTTCTCTATGCAGTGTGGATACAAAACAAAGATCATTTAACACAAAGATTAGAATGCTATTTGGAGTGATTTATATTTATCTGCTGTTTGCTGTTAACTTGTGTGATTTGTATTTATCTCCTGTTTGCTGTTAACTTGTGTAATCTCATCTTGATCCAAATAAACCCTTATGAATTCGAGGCTCTGACCTTGGGCTCTGTAGAAAACTGGTCACTCTGCCCTAGACTTCACGTTTCTCATCTCTAAGACTAAATTTGCCCTGTTGGCCAGCTTTGGTACCCAGTCATAAAATTAGGAGACTCCTTCAATCCTTAGCTGATGTAACTGAGCAACCAATAGGATTAAGTAAGGAGATTTTAGTCTCCCAACAATTCCTATCCCTCCATATGTCAGCTGAAAGCACAACTTTTCTTAATTAATTAAGGTGAGAATCAATATTTCCATTTATGGTAGTCCAGGAGTATAAAATAATCTCAGAAAGAGAGACTTCACAGTCTGTAAAGTATCGATTACTGTAAACTACTTCTCCAGGGTACAATATTCATTGTTATCTGTCTGCTTTTTTGAATTCTTGACATATGTAAAACAGCTCCAGTCAATGCCACAGGCGAATTGGAGATCCTTGCCCAATCCAGGCTTTGAATGACTAACAATACTCTATCCTCAACATCCCTGGTGAGGGCTTATTTGATTTCTTCCCTCAATCCATTGTAGAGAGACCTTCTGTAAATATAATAGAAGAATTGCTGTACTGTCAGATTGCCATGAAAGTTTCTAAATGCTTGCTCTCAGTTTTTGTACTAACCTTGCAGTTGACTGGTTATAAATAGTTCATGAATGAGCCACACTTTGAGAAGCACTAGCCCGAGGATCCCCCAGACTCTCTTTAGTAATGCACAGGCCCTTGGTCATTGTTTCGCAATTGTATTTTAAGAAACACAAAGGCCTCCTTACTATACACTTTCTTCTTTTTTAAGAGTTGGGTATTCCCAGACATCTGGGTTACATGACAGTCAAGAATGGTACATTTACTGCTGGAAAGATTGCTCCTCATCTAGAATTTGCTTTAGGCTCTCAATTGTTTCCAAGAAACAAGGTTGGGGCTTCATTTTCCTTTAAGTAAATGCTACACTAAATATTATTCTAGTCATTCCCAAGAGAAGTTAGCCATCCTTTGCAAAGTTAATCACAGCTTCCTCCAGCATCTCATCGCTCTCAGGGAAGATTTTGCTATTGCTGTGGCTGAAATTTCAAAGATAAATTTTATAAAAATGTTGGAATTTTTAGAAATATGGACTTGCCTTCCTTTTGATTTGTTAGTAGGAAAGAGTGTAGGAAGACACAGGGTCAAAAGCAGGTGGCCGCAGATATATATCAGTTGACATAAAAATGTTGCTATTCTTTAATTTGATAATTATGATTTCTGGGAATTTACCCAAAGAGCAGATCTGTAAAATGAAGATCTAAACAATGAAGATATTTGTTGAATTGTCGCTTGAAAATAGTAGTAATAAAGAAATGGAAACAACCTGAAGATATAACTCTAGGGAAATGATAAGTCAAGCAGAGTTCATGTACATAATAGAACAAGGCATAGCTATTTCAAATCATGATTATAGATGCTATGGAGAACATGCAAATGTTTATATAACTGCTAGGAGAAAAAGTACAATTCGGCATGATGCCTTAGCCCTGAGCAGGATATATGGGTTGGTCCTTGGTCTGCTTGCTCTGGCCTTTGGCCTTCTCTGCTCTGAGTGGAATGGGGTGCAGACCCCCACAATTTCCCCTATCAGCTAATTTCTAGCTAGATTCCATCAATGCAGGCGTGGCAGAAAATGGGTGAGTGGGAGGCAGAGAGCGGCCTTTGGCTCTGGCAGCTGCCTCTCCAGGACTCTGGGACTCCTTCTCTCATTGACCAGCCCACTAGGGTTCAGCTTCTGCTGGGTGAGACCGTGGCCATGCCTTCTGGTCACGTTGCTTCCTGCCTTATTTTTCCGACCTGAGGCTGCGGCACTGTTTGGCCAAGGATGTGAGGGAACAGCCGGGTATTGCTTTTCTACAATACCCTGCAAAATTGCTTTTCTGCTTTTTTGCTCTGCTATCAAGCTCAAGTGCTCTTGTCTTTTTCAGCCCTGTTATCACTTGTGTAGCCAATTATCTGCATTAATTTTCACTATATTTTAAATATACATGAGTGTTTCCTTCCCTCCTTCCTATCTTTCTTCTTTTTTTCTTTTCTTTCTCTTGTAGTTGGATCTGGAAATATACCTGCACCTTGGAGTCTGGTGGGACCATTGGGGAAAGGTTTCCTGAATGCATGGTTGTGTAGTGGAGGACCAAGGTTTGCGAGAGTGAGCCAGCAGGAATCTTGGGGTTTAGTGATGGTGGTGCAGTAAAACCACTGTGGGCTTTGGAACTGGGAAAGGGTGAAACATATTTAGCAACCCACATCCCCTGTATTCTCATCAGGGCGTGTGTACAAGAATGTGATAGCAAACCAGAGTAATAGTTGAGATCCTAAGACCCAAGAGGCTGGCAGATCCATGTAATGGTACAATATGGATGGGTGGTGGTCAGCTTCCAAGATGGAAATTCCTGGTATTCACGTCCTTATGGGGTCCCCTCCCACATTAAAGAGAGCTGACTGTGTAACTTGGAAGATGTTAAGGAAGTGTCGGGGTGAGCTCTGAAGCCAGGTCTATTGTGACATCTGCTTTGCTCTCTCTTGGGTCACTTGCTCTGGGGTAAGCTAGCTGCCAGGTCATCATGCCACTGGCATTTAAGTAGCCCTATAAAGAGAGCTATGTGGCAAGAAGCAGAGACTTCCCACTAACAACCGGCACTACTTGGTCAGGGATGTGGGGCAGCCATGAAGTGTGGTTTCTCTTGCTCTGTTCCAGCCTTTGGGTGAAGCCACCTCCACCAACAGCTTGGCTGTTACCCTGTGGGACCTGAGCCAGAACCACCCAAGTAAGCCATTGCTGAAGTCCGACCCGCAGACACCATGAAAAGTGGAAGTTGTTCAACTGACTCTTTGCGACCCCATGGACTATACAGACTGTGCACTTCTCCAGGCCACAATGCTGGAGCGGGCAGCCTTTCCCTTCTCCAGGGGATCTTCCCAACCCAAGGATCAAACCCAGGTCTCCCGCATTGTGGGCAGATTCTTTACCAGCTGAGCCACAAGGGAAGCCCAAGAATACTGGAGTGGGTAGCCTATCCCTTCTCCGGTGGATCTTCCCTACCCAGGAATCAAACTGCAGTCTCCTGCATTGCAGGCGGATTCTTTACCAACGAGCTATGAGGGAAGCCCATAGACAAGGTGGGAGATAACAGATGTCCTTGCTGTTTTAAACTGCCCAGTTTTGGGGTAATTTGGTAAGCATCAAAAGATAGCTAATACATATTCTGTGTATTTGGCACACAATTACTTATTAATTCAGATGTTGGAACTCACATATTACATAAACTGTTCGTTTTATACTCTTTTCTGCCAGGTAACTTGTGATGTCTTTGAAAGAAATACTTCCCTGTTGCTGTGTAGTTTAAAGTCACAGTGACTTGGGATTAATTCTTTTCTTGTCCTTCTAATTTCCTCCTATAAAGCAACTCATGGAAATCATAAGAATGCAAGATGAGTTACTTGAATTATGTACACTATACCATGTGTTAAATAGCTAGCTAGTGGGAAGCTACTCTAAAGCACAGGAAGCTCAGCTTGGTGCTCTCTGGTGACCTAGATGGGTGGGATGGGGGTGGATGGGAGGGAGGTCCAAGAGGGAGGGGATATATGTATACATGTAGCTGAGTCACTTCGCTGTACAATAGAAACTCACAGAACATTGTGAAGAAACTCCACTCCAATAAAAAAGATCTATTTCACACCTCTGACCATTTAGAATGGTAACCTTCCCATAGCTGAAAGTTAAACTAGTCTTTAGATTTTTCAGAGATCTTAGGGATTCAGTTTGGTGACTGAACAGTTTCATTTCAGCCAGAACATCCTTAAGACCGTGTGGAAACAGGATTGACCCTATGTCAGGAGACACTCTACATTAAAAACCATTCAGAGGTGTGGGAAAGACTGCCCCAAGCTGACAAGCCGGCATTTTCTCAGGCACCATCAATGCTGGGTTTCTTTTGATTAACTATGTGTATATTTCGTCTTAATCCCAACAGCAGCCCCCTTTGCTCGTCTCTCCTGTGGTCCCCATCAGGAAATCCATACCCATAACCTTTCCCGGCCTTTCAGCGGCCTCTGGAGATTCAGAGAAGCCACTAGGACTCTTGTTCGCTGGGCAACTGAGCTTGTCCTTCAGTATGTGGAAGCGTGGTGGGCGTCGCTGACCCCATCAGCCGGCGGGAAGGGAAAGCACCGGGTATTGTGTCTCCTGCCCCAGGTTAGTGGCCGCCCCTCCCCTGGGAGGCTTGGCTGGGGATCAGTGCTGTTTGCAGTACTGTGTGTAACCTTGGCATGCAAGCAGCGGAGAAAATATTCATTATTGCCTGACTGTCTGCTGAAGACAATTTCAATTATTCTGGCATTTCAATGGATGAAGAAGCCCTTTAGGCTGGCCCAGGAGATTAGATTTAAAGGCTCTGTAAATTAGGAAAGTTACAATCAGTGTATTATCTGGCAGGCAGCTGTGGAATACACCACGGCGAGCAAAGACAGACAAATTGCTATATTCCGGTTGTGGTTTTGATATATCAATTTACTAGTTTAACATACACATTTGTGAAAGAATGATTTTGCATTTCTTAAATCACTTTTAACTGCCTGCCTTCGAAGTTTTTGAACCTGAAACTTGAATAGGCTGTTGGCATTGCTGACGTTTTGTTTTAAAGCCCAATTTCAGCCAGGAAAAAATACTGCTGAGGACAGAGCTTGGGAATTAATCTTTCCTAAAGTTATTCAAATAATATAATATATGGCAGTTAATCAGAAAATTCCATTTGCAGAAATGTGAATAATGTCCCATATAAAGGCTTTTTCTTTTAATGGGATGTTTTTCATGTCCTTTTTTTTTCTAAATTCACTCTGTTGTGATAATTATATCTATATTTTTAATATATACTATTTGGCTACACCTGTTTGATGTGATAACTTTGAAAATAAAAATACTTACTGTAATAACATATCACAATATAAACAGCTGCATAAATGAGGTTTATTGATGAAGAAGTTTTTCATGGTGCTTCAAATTCTTTCTAAACGTTTTTGGCATCTTAGAACTCTGCTATCATTCAAACAATAGATTTTTTTATTTGACCTTTGTAAAAAAGCCTTTAAAGGGAAACACCTTTTGATACCAATTAATGCTTGTAGGTATACTTAAAATGAAGTTAATATTTCTTTGGTAGCTTAAGCTATTTTTCATTCTTGGATTTTAAGAACAATTGTTTAGCTTTTTTTTTTTTTAACTTGAAAATTGTTTTGGTTTTGAGCTAGATCATTAAAGTGAAAACAGTTAATATATTAATTTACTTAAGTCCTTTGTTTAAAAAGTCAAGAGATATAAATAAATGTTAAAGTATAGATTTTTAATAGTTTTGAAATTTAAATTTATTTTTAATTGGAGGATAATTTCTTTACAATAATATGTTGGTTTCTGCCATATAGCAACATGAATCAGCCGTATGTATGTATGTCTCCTCCCTCTTATACCTCCCTCCCACCTTCTACCCCATAAAATATAATATTTTCAAAAAAGTTTCCTAAGTAGCTCATGGCTTCATTCACCTCTGAATACCTTCTATTTTCTACTGCTCATCTATGCAGTCCACAAGTACATCTCACCCAGAGGAAGTTTCTTTGCTTTGGAAATGTATTTTCTTGGGTAAAGTAGATGGATTGGTTCAGATAGATCCTTATTCTCAGTTTATTTATAAAAAAATATTTTTAGAATTTTAACTTAAAAAAATTATGTTGGGTATCTGTTCAAAGGTCAAAGATTACATTCAAATGACATGTCCAACTAGCTTTTGACGGAAGCCCTTGTTCTCAGGGTTGAATTCTAATCAACTGTCCCTATATACCTTGTCAGAAAAGGGTTTATCAATCAATAACACAGAATTCTTTTTTTTTTTTTTTCCTTTCTTTCTTGTTTACAGAACCAGATTACCCACCAGGGACCATGCTTGTCTGGTACAATAGTTCAGGAAGTGCCCTTCATCACAGACACTGAAGTTTGGCTGTGGCCTTACACAGTATGAGCTGGGCTGATCCATTTTCTCATGGGAACTGCCAGGCTAGTTCAGGCAAGCACCTGCAATTCTTAACTGGACAGTTTCAGGTTGAAGAATTTAAGAGACAACCAGATAGAGTTTTAATGCCCTGTAAGATAATAATGAAAGACATTTATGAAAAAAAAAAAAAAAATCCAGTTAGTTTGAAAGCCGGGGCCCACACTCCGTATTTTGACAGCAGATGATGGCTAGCTCAACTAATCCCAGTTTACTTTCTGACTTGGATTTGTCTCACTGGTCCAGTGAGATTGTGAGGGTTTCCTCCAATCTGGTTAATGTTCAGAACTGATGTTTGAGTTTTAGACTAATTATGGGCCAACCACTGACATTTTTTCTATAATGTGAAGACTGGTGCCAGCAGTAACTCAGTGAGATTTAACATAAAAGCAAGATAAAACAATTAAAGTGGAAGAATATTTGATTAAGTGGATCACTGATTTATAGCGGGGTAAATTGAAATTGAAGGGAGAGTGAACTTTTTATGGCAATCATATATTACGTTCATTATCAGAGACTCTGGGTTCTTTGTGCTTTTGTGATTTAAAAAGAAATAAACCGGTTGAAGGAGAGTAATCCTGGCTGGCATCACTTTTGTCTTCTCTTGAGTTATGGTTTCTTTTCATTGCAAAAGTTAAATAAATCATATTAAAGTAAACTCATTGCAAAACATGCAATCCATCCTCGTTTAAATAGACCAAAAGAAAAAAAAAGTGTAGTAACAAGGCTGCACATGGAAAAACACACACAAGCACTTTTGCTTTGGTGACAGAGCTTGACATAGACTTCAATCATCATGTATTTGGTATTTGCAAAAATCGTAGCCATGGCAACATCCCTTTAGGGGTCCTGGGCCCGGTGTCTAGAGAAGCAGAACGCCACGAGATTTGGTATCAGACCTGGGGAAATTGTGAAACAGCTCTGTCGCACATGTCTCTTCTTGTTCCATGACTGGCTCTGTTGCAAGACTCTCCTTTACTTGGAATGAAATTGTTCCTGAAGCTTGCTTTAGCAGGTGCCTGCAACAGGGTGCTCCTGACATCCCATCCACAAAATTTCTGGCCTTTCCTTTACTTAAACCGGCATTGCTTTTTTTTCCCCATAAACTTTTAATTTTGTATCAGAGTATAGCCAATTAACAAACACTGCTGTGATCCTTTCAGGTGAACTGTGAAGGGACTCAGTCATACAGATACATGTATCCATTCTCCCCACACTCCCCTCCCATCCAAGCTGCCACATAACATTGAGCAGCATTCACTGTGCTAGACAGTAGGTCCTTGTCATCATCCATTTCAAGCAGAGCAGTGTGGACACGTCCATCCCAAACTCCCTAACTGTCCCTCCCCGCCACCCTCCCCCCTGGCAACCACACATTGGTTCTGTAAGTCTCCGAGTCTCTGTTCTGTAAGCTCATTTGTATCATTTCTTTTTTGATTCTGCATATAAGGGATGTCATACAATATCTTTCCTTCTCTGTCTGACTTACTTCACTTAGTATGACAGTCTCTAGGTCCATCCATGTTGCAAAACAGCACTGCTTTTGCAGAGGTAATGTTGGTGATGTCAGAGAAGTGAGCATTGTGGTCTACCAGCAAATAGATGAGGATGGGTGAGGGGGAAGAAAGAGCAGAGGAGGGTGATTAGGGAAATTCAGAGACCTTTGTAAAGAAGGGGAAAAACCCAGCTGAGAGTTCATTTTGTTTTCCTGTGGGTATGCAGAGGGAGGGCTGGGGAGAGGCTGGCCCTCTGATGTATAGATGGACTGTGAGAAGTATCTATTTATATCCCACAGTCCACTTTTCAAGCTGATGCTCTAACCTGGAGCTCCAAAGAACTGCAGAAATCAGGATGAAAAGGACTGCTGCACCAAGAGAATGCGCAGGGACTCCCTTGATGGTCTAGTGGTTAAGACGGCCTTCCAATGTGAGGGGGTGTGGGTTCGATCCCCGGTTGAGCAGCCAAGACCCTACATGGCTCCTGGTCAAACCAGCCAAAACATAAAACAGGAGCAATGCTGTAGCAAATTCAATAAAGACTTAGAGATGGTCCACATCAAAAACAATCTTAAAAGAGAGTAAGTAGCACGCCAAATTGTTCAATGATGGTCTTGATTCTTTGATGGCATGTCCGAATCACACGCATTCATGTTCACCAAAGTGTTATACTGCTGTTTGAAAATTGTTGTATAGGAAAAGGCCATTTGAACAATGAAAGATTCGAGTTAAGTTCTGGCGACCACGAAGTCCTTCTCCAGGGGTGTAGTCTCCTGAAGGGCTCATGCCCCTGGTCCCTGTCTTCCTCATTTGTAAAGTTGGGGATGTACAGGTGCTGGCAGTTTCTACAAAGCTCTGGTGGGCTCGTGCCCCTGGTCCCTGCCTTCCTCATTTGTAAAAGCTGGGGATGTACATGTGCTGGCAGTTTCTACGAAGCTCTGATGGATGATGAGTTTACGAGTCTTGCTTAAACTGGAGGAAAGAGAGTTTCTACCGACAGCAGCATTCAGGGTTCACATTTCTGTGTTTCCCAAGAAAGCTAAACGGGGACCAAGGTAAGTAAGGGGAGAGAAAGTTTCCACTTTCCAAGGAAGAAGTTGTTGAAATTCCTGTCACCGGGCACAAACAGATACATGGTGGCGATCTGGGTTTTGTTGCTGTTGCCAAAGGAGGGAGCAAAGAAACCAACACCGATTTTGTCAGCGTCCTTGTTGTTGCCAAGCGTCCTTGCCCCGGAGTTACAGGACCCCAGGCACCATCTGTTCGTCCATTCAGAGACGTGCTTTTGTAGGGCTGCTCTGGGACATTTCCTCCCCCCGGAATCAATGCTGAGGACATCTGCTTTAGAGACATTCTAAACCCACGCGTTGGCTGAGAGGTGAGAAGCCAAGAGAGTGGGGCGGATGGGGGCGTGCTGACGGGGTAGGAGGCAGTGGGAAAGAAGGGTGGCGAAGGCTGCGTCTATGGCACTGCTAACTGCACATTTTGCTCATAAAACTGCCTTTTCTGAAACAATTTTGCCTCAATACAATTGGGACAGTGAACATTTTTAATACTAGGAGATTCAGTCTTTAATCTGGAGAAGGCAATGGCAACCCACTCCAGTACTCTTGCCTGGAGAATCCTAGGGACGGGGGAGCCTGGTGGGCTGCAGTCCATGGGGTCACACAGAGTCAGACACGACTGAGCGACTTCCCTTTCGCTTTTCACTTTCATGCACTGGAGAAGGAAATGGCAACCCACTCCAGTGTTCTTGCCTGGAGAATCCCAGGGACGGGGGAGCCTGGTGGGCTGCCGTCTATGGGGTCACACAGAGTCGGACACGACTGAAGCGACGCAGCCACAGCAGCAGCAGCAGCAGCAGCAGTCTTTAATCATACACCTTCCCATTGCTGAGATATATAGATAGATTTATATATATATATATATATGTGTATATATATATATATGTATATAACATGCTTGTTAACAGGGCCCTGCTTAATTAATCTATCCAATTCACCTGAGCTATTAACACATGTGTGTTGCAGTCCTACTATGTGACTTGACCTGTGTAGTTCGCAGAGCTGGCAGCTGACACAACTTAACCCTTGTAGCTTGTGAGAAGCTAGGGTCCCTGGAATAGTAACTGCATCTCTCTCAACAGGCAAGATGGGGTGGTGGGATTTTATGAAGCCACACTGAGGATGAAATAAGATGATGTGTCAGAGGGGACTGTCTAAATCATATGTCGTAACGTCTAAGAATGTGACAGGTATTTTTTCAGATGGACAAGTTCTCAAAAATTGTATTTCCCATGAAGCTATGGGAAGACATGTTCTCCAACCAAAATGAGGATCCTGAGAGAGGGGAAGGCCTGAGGACTAGGGAACGGGGACCCCAGAGAGAGGTGAAGGGATGCTCTAGGCCCTGTATGGTCTGCACCCAGCTCTTCTGTTTCACCTCATGTCACTTTCTCCTTCCCCCCCCCCCCCCCCCCCCTTGTTGTTCCAGTTGTGGAGACTTGCCATGGTCTTCTCTCTGCTTGAAATCTACTTCTCTTCCGCCTAATTTACCTCCGAGTCATCCTTCAGGTAAACATCAAAACCTCAGGGGAACCATCAGCAGCCTTTCTCAGTCAAAATCTTCTTTTTCAGTTTCCATAGCAACATCTTCCTCTACTTTGTTCTCTGACAACTGCAGTGCACTCTAGCGTGTGTGATCATTTGGTGAATACTGGTCTCCCCCAATGGGGTGGAAACACCTGGCGGGCAGGAACCATGTCTGAACAAGCAGCATCTCCATTCCCCAGTCCAGCGCCTGACCGCAGGTAGTTGCTTGGTGATGAATAGATGAGTGAGGAAAAGGACCATGTGCATCCTCAGAGATGGGATCAAAGGTGGAGGATGTCTTCGATTGCTGATAATGGTGGTGATGGTGGTTTGCGGGCTATCTGTGTGCACAGAATACTTAGATGTTTTTACAGCAAGCTGTTTTCCCTCTTTGCCTCTCTGAGTCACCTCCCACTACAAGCATCTTGAGTTGTGTGCTTACACACACACGCACTCACACACACTCACACGTGTGCTCTGAAGCTCTGGGCGCCACCTGTGACACTGGTGATGATTCAGCAGTTCGCCATGGCAGGCATTCCTGCCAAGATCAGTTTTCTGTGAATATTGATGAGTAGAAACTTGCCAGAGTAGGAGGTTGGTGAAGGTGTGAGGGAGGGTGGGGAGGAAGGGGAGACTTGGCTGAGCAACCAAGTAGCATGAACAAAGCCTGTTAGATGTTCAAATATTTAAATACATATTTCGAGTTCTTGAGATAATTAGCCTTCAACTTTCAAAGGTGTTCTGTCTTGAAAGTTTGGGTGCTGGACTATTGAATTCCTAGCTGCTTCTTACAAGCTGCATGCTAGTTTTGAAGTGTGGCTCTTGTGGGTAAGATACTGACTCATATTTTTAACATTACAAAAGAGCCATTCCATCTGAGCAGCTGTGAGCGCAGCCTCTGACTTTCTTATACGAAGGAACACCAGTCTGTGAAAAATCAAGTTATTGAATTGGCTCCTCTGTAAACATAGAGCTTTCCTGTTCCTTGCCATTGGGCAGAAATTACTCCCCCACAATTTTCAGAGTAAAATTATTTTCTATGGCATCGTTTTTAGAACTGTTTGTGGTCAAGACTTTGGAGTCGATGTTAACTAGTTCAATGTGATTAATCCGGAAACTAAGTAATTCATCCGTGTCGAAAATGTGTGATTAGTTTTCTCAGAGTTAAATTTAGAAATCCAGAGATTCAAGTGGTTTAGAGGTTTGGATGTAGAACAAGAGCATGTCACAGCAACCTCCTCTTTCACCCAATACAAAACAAATTGTGAGACCTTTGTCTAAGAAGGATTTTCAAAGCATTTATTTCTTTTTTCCCCTTAATATCACACCTCTGCTGATGCAGAAGGCTCCACGTCTGCAGCCTCAGGACTTTTAAGCTTTTGGGTGGTCCATCCTCTGTAATCAAATAGTCATAGTGAAAGCAAAGCATGCCTTTCCTTTGGATAACTGTAACTTCAAGTCTTTCCTTCTGGCTTGTTCTTGGTTAATAACATTAACAGTCCATCAAAGACAATGATAATAATAAGCAGGACAAGTGAATAATAAACTCTTGTTCTACTATATACAGTGAAGCAAACCTATATAGTGGATGTTCTTATCATCCCTTTATACTGATGAGGGAAGTGAGGTGTAACAAGGTTATGCATCTTGAAATGAAGTGGAAACAGTGGGACTCAAATGATTCAAACTCGGGGATACCATTTAGAGCCCTCCCAAACATCACCATACTGACCCTGACCTTTCCAATCATTCTACTCTGGACAGTTAGGGTAAATTCCGCACTGGTCTCACTGTTGCCCTCCTATAGCCTCTCCTGGTTCAGGGATGAGCCCCTGTGAGGAGGAAGTAGGTCTAATCCATCTTTCTATCTCTGGTGTTAACTCAGCGTCCAGCACAGAACAGCTGCCTAATAAATGTCTGATGAATGAATAAAAGTCCTAGGAAGAGACGAGGAGGTTGATGAATCTCTGATTCCCTTTACAATGAACCCTGCTTCCTTCTGTCTTGGAAGGGCTCCTCCTGCTCTGCTTGTTGGACCTATGCGTATGGAAAGTGACAAGATCATGATTAAATTGTAGAGACTGAGCCGTGACTCACGGAACAAGTGGTGGCATAGAAACTATTGAAAATATTAGAAACAAGCAAAGAAATCTACTGTGTTTCCTCTTTGCGGCTTTGCGGGATAGCTCTCATCTGTTGGTGTGGACACTCTGTGAACACAGTTGAGGTGATTGCTTGATGGGCTCCACATTCACTTGGTTTGATTTTTTTTTTTCAATTTATTTTTTAATTGGAGGAAAATTGCTTTACAACCTTGCATTGGTTTCTGCCGTACAATAACGCAAACAGCCGTAATTCACTTGTGCTTGTTAATCCAATTCTACCATAACTCATTCCCCAATTCTTGGATATTTATCTGCCTGTGAATCCTTGACTTAGTGACTTGAACTATTAACCTTTAGAAAGAACCACAAAACCACGTGTTCACTTCTAATCCAGGAAAGAATGGAATTTCTAGATATAAAGAAAAATGGGTTGGTTTGAATTTGTCCTGTTTTAAGAGAAACTTTAACACAGTTGAGAAATAATTTCATTAAGGTCGCGTGAAGGAGCCTGTTAGAAAATTTGACAGATTTCTCTCCCTGCTTCCTTTACTTATATTTTCTAGTCTGCCTTCTGTGGTTACCTCTCACGTTATCATGACTGCCTTTCTATCTCTGCCTGCCCCTCTGTCTCTGCGTCCCCCTCTAAAAATCCTGTAACCTGGCTTCATTCCTCTCTTGGGCACATTTTATGCAGGATTTTACCTTTTTATTTTATACTGGAGTGTAGCTGATGAACAATGTTCTGATACTTCCAGCGAACCGCAAAAGGGCTCAGCCATATATACTCATGTATCCATTCTCCCCCAGACTCCGTGCCCATCCAGGCTGCTGCATGACATTGAACAGAATTCCCTGTGCTATACAGTAGGTCCTTGCTGGGTATTAATTTTAGGTATCTCAGTGTCTGGGATAGACATACACACACTGCTATATCCAGCCTTTTAGACGAGATCGGGGATGTTCAGTGTGGTATGGCCATAGACCATATCCAGCCTTTTAATCACAGACATGGGCAGCCCCCAGATCCAGCACATATTTCTGTTTCATAGACAGTGAAATCAAATCAGAGAGGTTGAGTGACTTGCCCAAAGTCACAGAGCCAGGCCAAGGCCAGACTCATACTGGACTCAAGTCTATAATCTATTTCCCTAATTACTAAGTCTGCCTCTCTATCACCTTATTTACATTTGCATTCTCTTCTGATTAATCTAAACTCTTAGTATGAAACAATGTAGAAGGGAGAACTTAATTTGATTTTAACTTTTTAGCTGGAATAACTGGATAAGTAAGACTATGGTATAGTGATACCATAGTTTAATTTATTTCTATATGACTATTTATTATTCATATATATTATATTATTAACCATTATATTATTTATAGACATGTTTCCCTGATATTACCTTTGAAATAAGTTTCTGTTTAATATTTTGAGAAATAAAAACTAGATTTTAGGTCTTTATGTATTTGATATTGTGACACGCTGCTGTTGTCTTTTTCAAAGTATTTTTCCTTTTTCTGCCTCATCAGAACGCCATGATTTAGCTGTGTATATTGCCATCCTCTATAAAGACTACATTTTTCAGTTATCTTTACAGCTTGGGGTGACTGTATCTCTAAGTTCTACCTAATGAACCCTGAAAGGAAGTATCAGAGAACCTCTTTCTCCTTCCCCATTTTTAAAATTAATTTTTATTGGAGAATAGTTGCTCACTGTTTTGGCTGAAATGTAGATATAAAGTCTGGCACTTGGGAGTTGTTTTGGACCATTAGGCAATATGCTAAATAAAGGTGAGCAGAGGAGAAAGATAAGGAGTTTGGGTCACTGTTGGTCATGGAATCACCGTAACAGCCTCGGTCTGCCTACTTCCAGACTTCTTTTTAGGTGAGAGGAAAATAAACCTGTGTATTGTTAAAACTATTACCATTTATTAATTTATTATATGCAGCTTCACCAAATCTAAGTGATATGGTAGGCTAAATGACTAGAGTAGCATTGTTTTAGAAGGTGTTGGAGAGTTCATGAATAAACCATTCTACACTTGGGGCAGGTAAGCCCCTGAACTCACTGAAGAAGGTGAGTACCTAGACTTTCTGAATTCCTGAAAATTTTAACCAAATTATGTAATGGCTTTCATGAATAAGTAGAAGACAAAAAAAAATGCTTCAAATAAAACATAAAAAGCATTCTAATTTGCTTTAATTTTATTTCCCTGAAAAAGGATCTTTCAGAGGAAACAAAAATGATGCTGTGGTTCTTGGGTCTTTTCTGGGACTTTCAAGGTAGTCCAAGATTCCAAATAACTGAAAGTGAATGAAGGCATCGTCAATCCCTTGTAATTCATAAATAATATTGTCATAGTCACTTAATAATACACAGCTGACATCTGGATCTAAACAACAACTGGTCTGAATGACATTCAAATGTTTTTGTTCTAACCAAATCCACACCCAAATTACTTCCTAGCTTCACATTTTGATGTTAGCAGTTCTTTAAAAATTGTCAGAGGAGATGAAAGCCAAGAGATCCACAAGGATACTTTGTTTCTAAGCCTTAAAAGTTCTTCTTATCAGCATCAAATCTAAGGAATGATATTACGTTTTAATTCTGATTTTGGAATTTGGTGTGGTCAAAGTACTTTGCCTCCATGCAATCACCTTAATTGTGTTGCGCGGAGGCACTGAAAGTTGCTGTTATGCACTGGGGTATCAGTATTTCTGTGGTCTTGTGCAAGAGGAGAGCATCTTATAGCTTCTTATTCTGCAAGGCAGAGCTTGGGGCAGTGTGCGCTCCTGAAAAAATTCAAAGGAGCTTGAAGAATCCTAAGGAGGTGATTGTGGATTCCTGGGAGCACCAGGGATCCCATGCTGTCTCTTCACTTCTCAGCTGGTTTCATGGCGGTTCATGGCCATCTCTGCTTGTTTTATACATGAACTTGGAAGTGAATTATATCTTGCTAGATTGGTGACTTTGCTTTCCAACTCTGTTTTATGAATTATTTAGAAGCCTGTGAACTCTGAGCTGATGGCTGACTAGATCAATGAAATCCTTCCTCTGAAGAACCTACTCCTAGACTCTTTGTGGAGAGCTTGTGGATGAGAACTATATAATCCTGAGGTCCTTTAAAAGAATGGAAATGATTTCTGACGTTAGCTTGTCGCCTTTTAGTCTTGCATACGCAGGCTCAGGCTTTTTGTAGATGTCATTAGAAAGACATTAACCCTGGAACTGACATTGAAATTCACTTCCTCTCTTGGACTCATCTGAGTGGTTCTAGTTTAATTGACTTTAAGAGTCAAGGTAAAAACCACATTTCCTTTCCTGGCTTACCAAAATGGAAAACAATATGGTATTCCAGAAAAAATTTCATGAAACATGATGAAACCTTCAATGTTAAGTATTAATATTTTTTGGATGGGATACAGGAGGAATGAAGAAGATACGGCTCTGGATGCGTTACAGTTCCCTAATTTTTCGAAGAAGAGAGGGAACTCCAGTAAACACACGTCAGTTGGCTGCAGTATATTATTTTAACACTTGTCGTGTTCTACTTTCAGAGGCTGTGCGGTTAGTCATCACCGAGAAGCAATTCATGCATCAGGAGCGTTCATTACCCAACAACGTGCATAACTGACTCACCACACCCTCAAATTAACCATTTGACGCTGGTGGAGTGAGGCCTTTCATCTGTTGCAATCATGACTGGCAGGGTCCGTGGATGCCCTTGATACCCACCAACCCTCCTTCTTCCAGGTGTTTTCTTGACTATTTACAACTGGCAAACTTATTTTTGTTGAAGAGGTATAAAGATTGGCATTGATGGCAGTCTTCCATCTGCTGGGAGAGCTTCTGCTTTCAGCTTTCCTGGGTTTGCTTGATTTTCCAATCAGATATATTCAATGGGGTTGCCAGCTGGAGGCAGTGGCGGGAAGACCTAACCCAGGAGTACAAAGACCCTGCTGAGGCACTGATCAGTCCTGAACATCTGCCTGGGAGAAATCCCATTTATTCTGTTGGAAGAGTGGCAAGGACTTCTCTTTTCTCCCTCTTGTCTTTGCATCAAAGGGCAGCCTCGTAATGTGCTTGTGATCTGGCCATAATAGGCAGACCCGTGAGTGCAGCTGGGGTGGACGTGCGTGTCTTGCAGTGGGTGATGCATCAGCTGCTCTTCCATGGAGAGCGTCTGGAGGCAGTTTCTCCGTGGTTGCTAGGGATGCGTTCAATATCCCAATGCTCTGTGCTCGAAATGGGGAAAAACTGACATTCTGACTTCCCCTATGAGAGTGGAGTACGTGATTCACAGCCCTTCTGCAGCATTAATCAAGCCATGTTTACATGGAATGAAGCCAAAACAGCCAGAGCCAAGAGCTGCGTTAGGGAAGCCAAGTGGTGATGTCACCCGGGCAGAGCAGCCCCGGCAAACCACTTAGCTGGCTTAGGTGCCTAGTATTTAGCCATGGAGCAAATCCCAGTTAAGTGTCAGAGGAACACCATGGCATTTGGCCCCAATCTTGGGATTTACATGGTTGTACTACGGTTTGTTTATCAAATAGTGAAACATCATTTGTTATTATCTCAAGTGAGAAACAGCCTGATCCACTGGTGATGGCAATAAGAGAGTTCTCAGTTTTGTAGGGAATAAGCGCGTGTGTGTGCGCACACACACACGCACACACACTCAAAGGAAAGGATGCTATTGCCCTTGGTGAGGTGATACACTGTTTCTTATTCCAATCATATTTCTTCTTTTGGTATATGTGTTCAATTTGCCACAAGCTTCTCCCAAGATGGAATTACTCTTAGCACAAAGAATTTCAGAGGAGAACGTTGGGCTTGGGGGGGGGGGGGGTTCCCTTGTGGCTCAGCTGGTAAAGAATCTACCTGCAATTTGGGAGAATCCCTGGATTGGGAAGATCCCTTGGAAAAGGGAACGGTTACCCACTCCAGTTGATGAGTGCGGTGCTTTGTCTGTGCAGCCCCTCACTATTATTAGAAACCTACTTTTAGCTGAGCCTCTAGAACCATAAAATGCATCCTTAGGGTATTGTAAGGCCCTGCCAGGCGTCGAGTGTTGAGATGAATCAGGCGTTAAAGCCTCGGTCGTGGAAGCCATGGTGTGGTTTTCATCTGGAAGGGCTTTAGTTCACACAACCTGTCAATATGGTAGTTTTTCTCTGAGCAGCACAGTGGAATTCGGCCATTGTAGGGCAATCCTATTAATGCCTGAATTCCAGACATTGCTTTTTCAGGACACCCTTGAATTAGCTATTCTGGATGAAAATCAGATGCTTCCAAGTTGGAATTGCGGTCCATTTCTAAAGGATTCATGTGTGTTAGTCACTCAGCCGTGTTCGAGTCTTTGTGACCCCATGGACTGTAGCCCTCCAGACTCCTCTGTCCATGGAATTCTCCAGGCAAGAATACTGGAATGGGTAGCCATTCCCCGTAAAATCATCAAAATGAGGAGTTTTTCTTTCTTTCTTTCTTTTAAAGCAAGCAACACCAAACCAAAAGATTCAGAATCAGGTTCATCCAGAAACTGACAAATAGTCCTTGATTAATTGTAGTTAGTTTTACTCTGTTTTGTATACAAAAACTTAGAATTTTTGTTTTGAGCAAAAAAAAAAAGTGAGTGAAAGAAGAATTTGAACTTTTTATTTGAGCCAATAACTCAATTTAAAGGAGAAATTGTACAGCTATTATCCATTGAGGGGTATAGATAGCAGTTTCCTCATGGAGCTCTGGGGCCTATACTGGGGTTGTCAGTGGGGTAGGGACCTCAATGAGTTAGTGAAATAGTCTGCAAAGAATAACCAGGTCCAACTGTCTTTATAAGATAATTCTTGAAGAAAAGTTTGCTCTCAGGGTTAGACAAACGACAAGGCAATGGCAGCAGGCTTGGAATAACCTGACTTCTTGGAAGCAGAGATTCCACTTTCTGATAGGAGCTGACACAACACTTAATCTTCTGAGGCAGAAAAAATGGAGTTTCGTGCAATTTAGGAGACTTTCAGAACAGTTCTTTAAAGCAAAGGTCCTTTCTGCTTTGGCTTGAGGTGGCAAGCCCAGTTTCTTGGGGCTCTACTTAGGTTTTCCCAGGCTGGGATTCCATCGTGGCTTTTTCTTAAATATATTATGAAATTTCATAACATGACAGGCTCATCCAACCAGCTCCCCAATTATGTAGCATGGGAAGTTAGTTCCCTCCCTTAACAAGAAGAGCAGGCAATTCCCTTACTTCTTGAATATGTGTTCGACAACCACCTCCCAAGAGGTGTCTGGCATTTTGGTGGGGAAAGAAATGATTTGTTCAAGATCCTTGACAACAACCTTGCTTCATAAATACCATATCATTTTATGAAAACATACTTCCAATTGCCTTCTTTTGTCAGAGAATATTAATTGTGAACCTGTGAAGATTAAGAAATATTGTGATCTGTGGCTGCTAACCACTCAAGCCTCAAACACTTTTTTTTTGTTTGTTTCAAGTCATATATACTTCATTTCCCCCTTATTAAAATTAAAATGAACTGCATGGCCCCAATTAGATTTGGTCATTAGCCACATAAATTAACCAATGAGGATGATAAAATCAACAGTTAGGGTGCCACAAGAAACTTTTGGGTGCCTGTCTGTATAAAATTAAAAGGGATCTTATTAACTAGTTTTCACTTTGGGCCGTGAGAGGCATGACCATATAACATTCTTTAAAGGAAAATGTTTTCATTTTTGGAACAAATGATAATATGAGTACAAGCAGGAATCAGAATTGCAAAATTCATCTGTATAGTTGTGAATGAAGGAAAAAGCAACTCTCTTTCTTAGACATAATTATGGAGCATGCAGCTTTACTTAACTTTGAAATCCTTTTATTGTCACTAGGGAAATGTTTGAATGACTGTTGTGGAGTCTTTCAAACTGTGCCATATGACTTCTTCAAAGAGCTTTAAGAATAGTGCATGCTTTCAACCATACACCCTTCAGATGCTGGTTTCATAGCACTGGAGCAAAGCATTGGTTTGGGGGATGGTTCAGGTATGGCACTCCATGAGATATTTAGAGATTCACAATAATACTGAACCAGAGTTTCCCAATATGTCTATCACCTTTGCCAGTAACTGCCATTTCAGTCTTTTCCCTTTACCAGAAATTCACAGCCCCTCCTCCAAGCAGAGGTAAAAAGCGTTTGAGTGCAGCCAAAAAGGAGTCCCCACACCCAGCCCCAAATCGCCACAAAATCTTCACCCAAATTCCTCTCCACCCATGTACTTGTTTTGAAGAACGTTTTCTCCCAGGTTCTTACCAGCTGATTTGGGTTATGTACAAGTGCCAGTGTGGCGAGAGGTGAGAAAAGACAGGGTTTGGGGTCAACTCTTTTGACCCTGTTGTCCTGTGGAGTGAGGGTGGCAGGATTATTAATTGACTGAAAGCCTCACATGAACAAACCAGGAACAAAATAATTAGAAGGGCCACGTCTAGGCATAACAAAGGGTTGTGATATGAATAGCCCAGGGGAAAGTCGTGTCTTCTGTCAGGTTGGGGTTTATTCAGAGATAGCTCATCTCACAGTTATCAGAAACAATTGTTGAGGCGTGAAGCAGTCAGCCCGGTCCTTTCTCTTGTGTGGGTGGCAGGAGCCGGCTGTGGCTCAGGTCTCTGGTGGGGCTCACGTCCCATTCGCTTTCGTAGACTTTCCCTTTTTGCATCCTTTTGTCTTTAGAGTGGGAGTACCATCTCCCTAGTGTCTGCGGCAGCGTGTACCTTAGCTTGGCTCTGCCTGGGCACTTCCAGAATAGGAAGAATCAGGAAGAGCTATTAATAGCTAAGTGGAGACCAATTTTTGGAGGGCAGTGGCTTTTGCAAGCTCTAAATCACACCCCAAGCGCCACAGAAAGAAAGCATCTATGGGAGCCCTCCACTGGAATGCCACTCATTTGGAAATTATAGGTCAGAAGTTCAGTGTTTTGGGACTTTATTTTCCTTCTGAATGTGAAAGCATTAGTCACTCAATTGTGTCTGACTCTTTGCAACTCCATGGGACTGTAGCCTGCCAGGCTCCTCTGTCCATGGAATTCTCCAGGCAAGAATACTGGAGTGGTTGTCATTTCCTCCTCCAGAGGATCTTCCCAACCCAGGGAATGAACCCAGGTCTCCCACATTGCTGGCAGATTCTTTCCCATCCAAGCCACCTGGGAAGCCCATTTTTCTCCGGGGTACCCAGCATTTAAGCTTAGGTTACCGACTGGGTGTTGAGCAGAGACTCTTTTCTTTTTTTAAAATGTTAACTTTTATTTAATTTGAAAAAAATTTTTTTGTCTATGCTGTGCAGCATGTGGAATCTTAGTTCCCTGACCAGGAATTGAACCCATGCCCCCCCCCCCCCCGACCCCCCCACCCCCTGCATTGGAAGTGTGGGGTCTTGACCACTGGACCACCAGGAAGTCCTCAGAGGCTCTTTTAAAAAATTTTTTAATGTGGTAGCCAGGTATGTTTTTAAAGTGAAAGAAAAAGCAATGAATGGGGGGAAAATAGAAACACAAAATCGAAGGATGATATAACGTTCATCTTTTCAGCTCTTTCATGTAAAGTTAAAAATCATGTCATCAAGGCCACAAAACATCTTGTAGGGATTTTTTTATGGCTATTATTTATTTATTCATTAAAATGAGGAGAAATGACATTGTGACAATACCAAGAATTAAAATACTGATAATTCTTCCAACTCTTATATGTGTTGAAAGTGAAGTCACTCAGTCATGTCCTACTCTTTGTGACCCCATGGACTGTAGCCTACCAGGCTCCTCTGTCCATGGAATTTTCCAGGCAAGAATACTGGAATGGGTTGCCATTTCCTTCTCCAGGGGATCTTCCCAACCCAGGGATTGAACCCGAGTCTCCCGCACTGCAGGCAGACGCTTTACCCTCTGAGCCACCTGGCACCTTCACCCATTTATTTAAAAGGCTTTTCAGAAATAGTCTTGCGTATCTATGTGTATATATATATGATAGTCTCGCGTGTACATCATGATATATATTGTGAGTGTGTGCTCAGCCGCTTCAGTTGTGTCGACTCTTTGCGGCCCCATGGACTGTAGCCTGCCTGGTTCCTCTATCCATGGGACTCCCCAGGCAAGAATACTGGAGTGGGTTGTCATTTCCTTCTCCAGAGATATATGGTTTGTAACATATATTATATATTTAGACTTATTCCTAGGTATTTTATATTTTTGTGATGTTATAAATTGTATCTCTATTTTTAAAAACACTTTGCCTTTTCTTTTTTGCATTGAAGTATAATTGATTTACAATATTATGTTAGTTTCAGGTGTACAGAAAAGTTATTCATATATATATTCTTTTTCAGATTCTTTTCCCTCATAGTTTATTACGAAATATTGAATATAGTTCGTCGTGCTATACAATAGATCTTTTGTTGGTTATCTATTTTACATATAATAGTGTGTATGTGTTAATCCCAATTCCTAATTCCCACCCCCCGCCCCCAGTATGCTATCTTTAAGCAAATTTAATTTCCTGATTGTTTTTGGCATAAAGGCATAAAATTGATTTTATGTATTGATCTTGTATCTGGCTATGCAGGAGATGAAAGTTTGATCCCTGGGTCAGAAAGATCCCCAGGAGAAGGAAATGACAACCCAC
Organism: Ovis aries; assembly: GCF_016772045.2. Lineage (NCBI taxonomy): Eukaryota > Metazoa > Chordata > Mammalia > Artiodactyla > Bovidae > Ovis > Ovis aries. Next base: position 12,631,587 of record NC_056066.1, read on the forward strand.
TCCAGTATTCTTGTCTGGAAAATCCCATGGACAGAGGATCCTGGCAAGCTACAGCCCACGGGGCTGCAAAAGACTAGGACACGACTTAGCAACTAAACAACAGCAAAGGACAATTTTAATGTCTTTCTAATCATCACATATTTATTTATTTTCCTTGCTTTATGACATTGGTTACAATATCCTGCACAAGATGTATGAAGAGAGGTAAATAGAGGGCCCTTTTATCTATCTTGTGTGCAATCTCAAAGAGAAAGATTTTAGTTTTCCCTTTTCTCTTTCTATTTTTTTGTGGAATTGTTTTACTAACAGTTTTTAAATATCACATTGGCTTTTATGAAACATTTTCTGCTTTTTAAAAACTAAATATGGAGCTTTAACTGTGGTTGACTTTTGAATGTGAAAGGAATTTTGCGTTCTTGGAATAAAGTTACTTGGTTGTGATGTGTTATTTTCTCAAAATATCTCCAAATTTCTTTGCTAATATTCTGGTTAGGATTTTTATATCCCGTGCATGGGTCAGTTGGCTTTGAATTTTCCTTCTTGTCGTGTCTTTGCAGGACTTTGGTACCCATGGTATGATGTGTTCACAGAATGAAGCTGTGAGTGTTCTTTATGGTTTTGTGCAGAATTTGAGTAGATTGGCATTATTTCTCGCTTTGCAGTGTTGCTATCTGGGCCTGGTGTTTTAAACTATGGGTCTTCTTTCTGTAATAGGATCATTTACATTTTCTGGTTTTGGGGGGGTCAGTTTTGAAAAGTTGTATTTCTCTAGGAATGTAGTTTTACTATATTTGAAAGTTTATTGGCACGGAATTCTTCATAATATCTTCTTACTCTTCTTCCAAAGTTATGCAGGATCTGTGATCTGCCTCCTCACCACCCGTTTTTAAGTTCATGCTGTGTTTTTAAGACATCTCTCTTTTTCCTGGATCACTTTTGCCAGAGTTTATCAAATTTATTAATATTTTCAGAGGACTAAGTTTTGGCTTTGCTAATTCTTTCTCTGATGTACTTGTTTCCACTTCATTGTTCTCTTCTGTTAAATTTATTTTATTTTATGTTCTTTGAATCTCACTTGTTTTCCTTCTTTTAACCTCTTGAGATTGATGGTTAGTCATTGATTTTTAGCTTTTTATTATTTTTTAATATATTTATTTAAATTTATAAATTTTTCTATAAACACCATCCCTGGCTTCATTCTGATATACAGTATTTTCTAACTCTTACCATGATTTCTTTTTTAACTATAGGTTATTTAGAAGCATATTTCTGAATTTTCAATTAATATATATTTGAAAATAATGTACAAAAATGTTTTGGTTATTGATTTCTGGCCTAATTATATTATGGACAGAAAATATATAATTTCAATCTAATGAAATTCACTGAGATTTGCTTTATAGTTTGGCATACAGTAGGCTTTTGTAAAAGTTCTGTATGTGCTGTTAAAGTTGATGTCTTTTGTGCTCATCAGATGAAGAATCCTCTGTTGGTCCACTGGATCAATTTGCAAATTATGTTATTCAATCTTCTATATATTTAGTGATTGAACTTTTCTGCTTTTCCTTTCAAATATTTCATTGAGAAATATTTGTTAAATTCTCTTAAAATGATTGGGAGTTGTCTGTTTATTATTGCAGTTCTATCAATTTTTTTGTTCTGAAATAATATTTATAAATTCATTGCTAAATACAGCAGCACCATCTCCACCAATAACAGCACAGCAGCAGCACACCAGGACTCAAATAAGCTGTGTACTCTTTGCCATCATAAGGGGTTCTTTGATTAAATAAGACTATTTGGACTAAAATTTATATTTTTTAACCATCATACCATATCATATCATAACATCTTTTTGACAGGTGCAAAAATGTTCTTAATTGGTGTAGAAAGAATAATCTTAAGTGTGTGAACCACATTCAGCAGGGTCTAATTGAAACCCTGCTTATGTTATACATAAACATATACATGTTATGATTGTTACTTCCAACTAACAATCAATTAATAAATATTATCTGTTATTTATCGTGTGCTCAACACTCATCTGGGTATTGGGAAACATGAAGGTTGAAAACCCAATTCTCAACCAGCTGTTATTTTTGATGAAGAAATAAGTGCATCTTTCTATGATGTTTTTCTAACATTTCTACTTTCTTATCAGAAGTTTTTTAGTATAAATAATTGTCTTAGAATAGAGTGGGATGATAGTAGTTGCCACAAAAGTATTGTCTTTTCTTTCTTCTCCTCAAATATATAAAAGCTGCTCATTCTTGTTCAAGGTTCATTTGAAATACTCTTCAAAGCTCTCTGATCATCCTGATCCCTAGCTGCCTCTTTCTCTCAAAAATCTTCAACAAATGTTAGCAAACCAAATTCAGCAATGCATAAAAAGGATCATACACCATGATCAAATGGGATTTAACCCAGAGATGCAGCGATGGTTCAATATCTGCAAATAAATCAGTGTGATACACCACATTAACAAAACAAAGGATAAAAATTCACATGATCATCCCAATAGATGCAGGAAAAGCATTTGACAAAATTCAACAGCCAGTCATGATAAAATTTTTCAAAAACCTTGGTATAGAGGGAGCGTGTCTCAATGTAATAAAGGTCATTTATGATCAACTTAACAGCTGATATCATATTCAGTGGTGAAAAGCCGAAAGTGTTTCCTTTAAGATCAGGAACAAGACAAGGATTCCCACTCTCACTTCTATTTAACAAAGTATTGGAAGTCCTAGCCATAGCAATTAGACAGGAAAAGGAGCAAAAGTATCCAAATTGGAAGAAAAACTGTCGCTGTTAGCAGATAACATGACATTATAGTGAGGAAATCCTGAAGTCGCCACCAAAAAGCTGTTAAAACTGAGAGATGAACTTAGCAAAGGTGCAGGCTACAAGATTAATATCCAGAAATTTGTTGCTTTTCTATACACTATTAGTAAACTATCCGAAAAAGAAAATAAGAAAATGAAGAATAAAATACCTAGGAGTGAATTTAACGAAGGAGGTGAAAGACCTACGCTTTGAATTTGTACAGCAGTTTGGCTAACTAGTACACTAGTGATAGTAGACTAGTGTATGCTAGTACTTGACATATACTATCTTTGGCTCAAATAATAATTCGTTACTTCCTAGGCGTCTGTCTTACATTTTAGATCAAATGTTCCATGTGGGTTATAATTATATCTTGCACATCATTGTCTCCTCAATGACAGCATTTTGCTTTCAGTGAATTCAATAAATATTTGTTGATTGGTTAATTGTCTAGATTGGAAAATAAGCTATAGTCTTATAAGAATCAATCATTTGATTGATACCTAGTAAATACATTCACGATCTTCCCAGGTGGCTCAGTGATAAAGAATCTGCCTACCAATGCAGGAGACATGGTTTGATCCCTGGTCCAGTAAGATCCCCTGGAGAAGGAAATGGCAACCCACTCCAGTATTCTTGCTTGGAAGATCCCAAGAACAGAGGAGCCTGGTGGGCTACAGTCCCTGGGGTCGCACAGTCAGACATGACTGAGTGACTGAGTATAGCAACAACACAGGCACCTTCATAAGTTCTAATGCCTTCACATTTCACCTTAATGGGTTGTTCAATTTACATTTGTTTGGCTGACATATACTACGAAGGCTGCTTATGTATCAGTTGGTAAGTAGACCTTTGCAAGCAATATCTTCTCTAAATCACTCTTATGTTTTTATATACCATGAATGCACAATGATCATTCTGGATTAAAGTAAGGCCTTTATTTTAAAAGTACAAATGTCACTAAAATCAGCCGAAAGTTGATTAAGTTAGAATTTCTAACAATGTATACAACGTGTACTGAGGGTAAGTGCTCGTGTTTGAGGTTATCGTTGGGTGTGAGGCTTTTCTGCAGCTGAGACTGAAGAGCCCTGTGTAGTTCCCTGCTGTTGTTTTCACCCTATGCCCATGTGAGGACGTGCCCTTGGTTTGTGGTTATGACCAAAGAACATATAGAGACTGAGGTGTTTATCTTATGCGCGGCATGATGCATGAGCTCTCAGTAGCACTCCATCTTCAACTGCCGCTTCTTAACTTGGTCCACCAGTTGCTTCTACTGTTCCCTAGCATTCTACAGCTCAGCCATATGGCTTGCAGTTGTGAAGCAGTGTCCTTGGGCCCTCTTTTAAAATACATTTACTCTGAATAACATCTAGTGAGTGACTACGATGTGCCAGGAAATTCTGTAAAATATCTTTCATTGCTTCCTCATTCTGCAGATGAGAAAGGCTGAGGCTCAAAGAGTCTCTGAGATTCATCCAAACTAGCTAAGCTATAAAATGGAGGAGATGGGATTCATGCTCAAGCTCCTGGACTCCGAATTCTTTCTTTCTCACACAGGGAAACACTATTGTGGCATTTCCATTTCAGTTTTATATGAATAAAACAGTAAAAACCCCACATAATTTATCTTTATACATACAATTATTTGAAAGTCTCTAATCAGCTGTTGTTCAGTTGCTAAGTAGTGTCCAACTCTCTGTGACCCCATGGACTGCAGCACACCAGGCTTCCCTGTCCTTTGCTGTCTCTCAGAGCTTGCTCAAACTCATGTCCGTTGAGTCAGTGATGCCATCCAACCATCTCATCTTCTATTGCCCCCTTCTCCTCCTGCTCTCAGTCTTTCCCAGCATCAGGGTCTTTTCCAATTGCTGACTCGTTGCATCAAGTGGCCAAAGTATTGGAGCATCAGCTTCAGTATGAGTCCTTCCAATGAACATTCAGGGTTGAGTTTCTTTAGGATTGACTGTTTGATCTCCTTGCAGTCCAAGGAACTCTCACGAGTCTTCTCCAGTACCACAGTTCGAAAGCATCAATTCTTCAGCGCTCAGCCTTCTTTGTGGTCACTGATTAGAGACTCTGCTTTAAGTATCTAATCAGTGACCAAGTCCAAAATTCTAGTTCTTTACGGCTTCTCCTGTGCAGCCCTTCCCAGCTCCATGGCCCACTTTATCTCAGACTCTTACCATTTATTATCTGGAACATCAAAGTCAAGCACACCCTCCACCCAGTGCCAGAGAATCATTTACTAACAACTATTGGATCACATTTGTGCACCAACTTTAAATCATTTTATGGTTTCCTATTGACAACTGAAAGAAGTCAAGCCTTCTGAATGGAGCACACCAGGCTGGCCCTTCCCAAACCTGTCTAGTCTTACATTTGCCACAGCCTCTTTTATACCAAACTACCATCAAGACCCACTATTCGATTTTGTGTCTCTTGTATGTCACCTGCCCTTCCTCTGCTTGGTAATTCCTATGCAATCCTCATCATGCATTTCAAGTGTCACCATTTTGAAATAGTTTTCTAAAACTCTTATGAGAGTTTACCACTCCCTCCTCTATGCCTCTACTCTATCCTGTTTAGAATTCCATTAAAGCCCCTGTGATACTTAAGGATACTTTATTTATTTACTCTTAGTGTCTCTCTTAGTTTCTTGGGCTTCAAGCTCCTTGAAAGCACAAATGATGCTGTAAATGCCTTTCGTGGGTGCCCAGCAGAGTACCTGTCCATTAGTGAAGTCGCTCAGTCGTGTCCAACTCTTCGAGATCCCATGGACTATATCCTACCAGGCTCCTCTGTCCATGGAATTTTCCAGGCAAGAGTACCTGTCCATTAGCTCTTAATAAATGTTTGCCCAAAAATTTAATTAACTTTCTCAAAAGATTTTACAAGGACAGAAAACAATTCTTTACATCCCAGAGAGAATACTTGGAGGGGAGATAAAGACAAACAAAAGCAAGGAAAAAAGTAACATTACTCTATATTTGGTATTTTAAATTTGTGGTGGGTTGCAAGAGGAGAAGGTGAAAAGAGATTGGAGTTCAGTGAAGATTAACCATCAGGGGATGAAAAGCTCAAAAGGGATGAGTTCAAGGGGGAAGAGACAGATAAGGACAAGGAGGAGAGATGATCTGATTGGGCAGTTATGATGAACTTAACACAAAGGTCATGTCATAGCAAAGTAGGTGCTTTATTTTAATTTTGATCCTTTATACTGTATAACCAGAGGATGCAAAGCTGTCAGCCATTGATCCTTGGCATGGGAAATTTCAGGGCATGGACTGGGAAGAGCGTAGGGGTGGGGAGAATGTGGGTCAAAGAGAGAACAGGCCAGGGAAGTGTTAGTGGGCTCAGTCGTGTCCAACACTTTTCAGCCCCATGGACTGTACCCTGTTAGGCTCCTCTGTCCATGGAATTCTCCAGTCGAGAATACCAGTGTGGGTAGCCATTCCCTTCTCCAGGGAATCTTCCCATCCCTGGGTCTCCACACTGCGGGCAGATTCTTTGCCATCTGAGCCACCAGGGAAGCCAGAGAAGGGTGCTAAGCAAAATCATCCCACAGTGAACTCTGCAAGGCTTTAGAATATCAAGATGATCCAGGTATTTACTTCCGTCTAGATAGGTATTTAAAAAGTAAGAATGAAAGTAAATCTTCTAACAACACTTCCAATCACCCCTTTTTCTGATCTCATCAATATTTTAGTTAATTTATGAATTATTTACTTTGTAGGACACCCAGTAAGCTTTCTACTGCTTGCTAGACTTTCATCTGCCACATTTGGCTTTCATGAAATATTCTACAAATTCACCACAATTAACTTAATTAATTGTATTTCATGACTTTGGTTCAGAATGCCAGAATTTCAGTGCCAGTTTCATTATGTTCATTAAATCTCAAGAGTATCTTTCAGATATTGGCTTTCAGACCTCTCTTTTTTAATACATTGCTATTTACTTACTATGTGCCAAAGCCACCATGTCAATGTAATTGAAAACAAGCAAAAAAGAGACTGGAAGGCTCAGATGAATGGAAATGTGATATACACCCTTTCACCCACAGCCCATTGGCTGGGATCCAGGAGAGGCTGATGGGGACGAGGAGTAATTACCATCTGATGGCTGGACAATGGTCTGTGTGAAATGAGCTGGTTATCTCAAGTCTAGTTCCTCATGGACAGGTGCTCATTTTGCAGTTTCCACCTTCACTGACAGCAGCCGTGGGACCGAATGAGTCAGAGAGACCAAAACCACCTTCCCTATTATTTGAGATTGGACGCTCATTAGTGATACAAGCAAACTTCTGGCTCTTGCCTTCAACTTTTCACCAGATAAGCAGAGAATGAGATGGTGAATATCTAATCAAGCTCTCTCCCTCTCTTTTTCTTCCCATGAGGGTAAAAGTTATTTGTAAAACAAGGACAAATGTTAGGCATTTCCCATTTGTCGATTTAATTAACATGGATGCTATGGTACCAAAGGAAAAACACAATCGGGGGAGTAGGGTGGAAAATGAGAACAATATGACTTTTTTTTAGCACTATAACAATGTGCCCTGAACCCTTAAAATTCCAGTTTTGCCTTATAAACCCCTGCAAAATAAAAATAAGGAGAACTCACCCTCCACATCTGTTATGACAGTCTTAGAAAACAACCCAATTCCATATCAATATTATTAACCATCCTGCCAAAGCTGAAGAAGATTTCCCCTACTCATTTGAGCAAAAGATTTTCCAAACTTTATAAATATTGTTATGTCTCTCAAATGCATTACCTCACAGGTCTCTTCTGAAAAGTATCCAAATTCTGCATTAAGGCACTTGTGGGAAAAGTAGAAAAAATAAATGGTTTACTTTAAATGGGATTTGGAAAGGGTATGATTACGGTCTGAAATGTATCGCTCTGACATAGTAAAACTGAACTTCCTAATGGATTCTGAAATTTTGAGTAAGCATTAAATCCATTTATTGAACTCCTTTCTGTATGTCTAAAAGTTACAATAAATACATATATATGTTTTCCCCTGATGGGTTTTCTGCAGTGAAGGGCATCATACATTAGTTGCATAGGATGCTCTTGAAGGATGCTGAGGGCACAAAGCTGAAGGCTGCATCTGAGTGCAAGGAGAGAGGCAAAATGCTTTCCAAGTGAACAATTAGGGATGTGAATAGAGAGAGATTAGCTTTGCCGCATAAAGAAGAATCGCTAAACTACGCAGAGCAAAACGTCCTTCAATAGACTTACAAATGCACCCCTTCTCTACCCACTGTGTTTTTATGTCATCAGGTAACCAGAGCTGAACTGTGTCCAGAAACACATTAGATCTTGCACTTCGGTGGTGCCAGGCAGACAAATAGACAGAAGGACACACAATGGCAAAATTCAAACATGAATAGGGAGCTGGATTTTCATTGTTTGCTCATAATACCTCTTGGGTGGAAGGAAGGAAATAGGCTGTATTGCCTAATAACTTGAAATGCCCCCAGAGAAAGAAAAACAGACAGATTCCCATTTTGGTGGTGTACGAGCTCGGGTGGCCAGCCGTTCCTGGTGATAAGTCTGCAAAGTGCTATTTTGCAGGTCCTGCTGCAGTTGTAAAGCCATAAACCATCCATGGAGTCAATGAGTCCGTCTAGCCAGGAGGGAGGCAAGATATGATTTACAGTGTCTGCCAAGGAGACCTCTGGATGGGAAAGTTTGCTGGAACACTGTGTATGCTAGAGACCCAAAGATGGAAGAATGGTGACAAGTGATTGTTTCTCTGCTTGATTCATTAAATAGGAAAAAAGAAAATATTTTGGAGCTTGTAAAAATTATGTTTGGGCTCTTGGTACCAGTTCTAATAGGGATATATTTACGTTTTGGCGATGGTCAATGAGAGCCAGTAAACAAGAGCTTTAGGATAAAAGCACAGGAGAAGTCATGCAACCTAAAAGCCCACAGACATGCAGATAAAGGCTAACCGATCCCAAGCAAGTTGAAGGCATCTGCTCCTTGGACTTGACAGACTAGAATGAGCCCTTGTAGGAAGACTTTTCAGTAGCTGTTGGAAATTTGTTATTTTCCAGCGTTCTGTGATAAGCAATTATAATCTTATCAACATAGCAAAGGTCAATGATGTTCAAAGAATGTCAATCCTAATTTTTATAGGTTTTTACTTTTAATTTTCCCACTCTCCTCCCCCTACGATGGTTTTGCGTGACACACAGAGGGGCTAATTTGGCTTCAGTTTGTTTCAACACAGGTTTTATGGCTTTACAGGGTGAGCTAATATGGGAGTATACAAGAGCCTGTTATTTTTCTGACCTGTAATTAAATGAACCGTCTGAAAATAGGCATTGTATGCTAATACTACCTTTATATTCATTGAAACACACAGTTTTGGAGTGTATAATGTCTGCCGAATAACTGGGTGATAATATCCCCTCATTAAGATTCGCAATATATGCAAACATAAAACATGGATAAAACTTCTCTTGAATCCTTATTCAATTGAAAAATATTAACCTCTTAAGAGGTAAGAAAAAAATACAAGAAACTGCCCTTTAGATGTCTATCTTGTAGCAGCCATTTCTGGAAATGAATCATGAATTCTTTGCTTATAACCTCCAAAGGCTTGATTGGGTGAGCAGGTCTTTCATGCATCACAAAATCAGAAGTAAGAACACCTTGCATGCTGTTTTGTAACAGGTTGTCTTAAAAATCACTGATGTCATTGACAGACTTTGGCTCCTAATTAAAACTAACTTCGTGTTTTACATGTTCAAAGGCTCCGTGGGGATGGTTTATATCAACGTTTTGAGCTACATATGTACATAAAGTTCTGATCTAAAGATAGCGGATGACAGATAAGCAATTAGAACCTGTATTATGTGTATGTGTGTGTGTACATATAGGATATTGATTTATGGACACTGAAAAAAACACACACACAAATGCATCAGTTTGTTGGTAGAGCCCAGAAAAATGTATTTGCTCTACCGTATCACCTACGAAGAGAAATCTGTTTGATTTGCTCACTTTCTACCATCATTTCCATCCACATAAAAGAACTCTGCTTCTTTTTTTTTTTCACTGCCTTTAGTTTGATACTTGGAACGGGAAAAATGAGTGAGTCAGAGCCCTGATCACTTTTAGGCAAGAGTCAAATTCAGCTTTTCTGAGGAAAGCCATTGAATTATTTTCAAAATGAGTAAGACTCTCGGATCTTTAATTTAAATTAGCTTTCTTTCATATATGCCCTCAAAAATACCTTCCTTTTCACACACACACCACGTGTTTACAGCTGGCATTTGATTTCTTCAATTTATGAACACTGATAAAAATTATAAGATAGTCTTGAATGACAGAAACTAAGAAGTTGGGTGTCCTCAAATGTAACCACTAACTTCACTCCTTCCTTAAAAATCTTGTATATTCTTCTCTCTGAAGCAACCCTAAAACTTTAGCATAGTTGAGGTGGATGCATGATTTTGACCATATTTTATGACTTTTGAAAGAATGATCCAACAGATTAAAAAGAGACAAAATAGATCAAAAAAAATTCATATACTCTCTGAGAAAACACCTGAAATGTGCTTGGTGACATTTCAAACACTTGCAAGCTTAGATTGGAAAAACTTCTAATAGCATATGTCTTGCAAAAATGGTAACCATATCAATATTAACAAATAAATAGCTACATAAATGTTGCTGGATATAGTTCTTCCACGAATTATAATACCCTTTTTAAAATAAATGAACCAATCAATCATTTCTTATTTACTCTTTCTGAGAAGTTCCGAGTCAGAACAGCTTGACTGGTTAAATCTGATCAGTGGCCGTTCTTTTTATTTTTGGCCATGCTGCAGGGCATAGGGGATCTTAGTTCCCTAATCAGGGAGCTTCCACTTGCACTGGAAGCACAGAGTCTTAACCACTGGACCCCCAGGGAAGTCCCTATAACACCTTTTTGATGTAATCAGTAAAGGAAACAGAGAAGCTGCTGCTAAAAAACGCTGACCTTTTTGCAACCTCAGAAAAATAGTGGTCTATTTCTATCTGGACACAAAAGTTACAATGGTATGGTTTCTATACGTTTTAAAAACTATATCTTTTAATTATTTTTAGGTTTTACCAGTGAACCAATTGTCTCTTCCTGACCACATCGTGGCCCTCCTCCATTTTCCAGTTGACATGAATGGTTCTAGACTAGGAATAGAAGCCTGGCTTCACCCACCTGAATCTGTACTATGGAGGGTGAAGAATCCCAGGAGTTTGTGGGTGGGTGTGGGGAGGAGCAAGAGCAATCTAGGTCCTAGGAGCAGTCAGGGAGGGATGGGGTACTCTGTCAATGGTGCCTGCGGGGCAATTTTCCACGGTCACTCAGATAGACAGAATGGCTTGTGGCTGGAATTGGTCCTGCAAAACTGAGGCTTCGAGGGACGCCTGAATGGTTCCCATGTGTAGACAGTTATCAAACAGGCTGCCGATGGGAGGCACGGGTCACCTCTGGAGCAAGTGTGGTCCTCCTTCCCAGGCACAACAAATAGCACTAGCCTACGTTCCTATAAGTCTGCTCTAATTGCTTTTGGAATATTAATTGCTTTAATATCCCAGGTCTTAAATATGCCTTCAGGTCGAACAATGGCTCAGGGCACCTGTGTGTCCCTTCCCAAATGCATCCTCCTCTCCGTCCCTTTCATGTTTCCCTTTGTCCTCCCTACGCCACTCCCCCCGCCTCCCCACCTCAGAGGAAACCCGCATAGGATAAGAATCTAGCCTAGAGTTCATAAGCTCTCTTTCTATTGGTGCCAATCTTGAAAGACGAGAATCAGAAACTGCTAGATGAGAACCCAATGCCTTAGTGAGGAGAGATGAGGGAGAGGGGGGCGGAGAGGAGCCAGATGAAACAGACACCGCTCAGATGTCCTCCATTTTTCCATATTCAGGAGGGAGGCTGTGGTGCTGAGCTGAAAAGGGGTGGCGTTGTGATCAAGGAAACACACACACACATGAGCACACACACACACACACACAACAATCCCTGCTCTATGACAGCTGCTTTGTTCTTAGGTATAATTTAAAAAGCAATCAAACAAATCAATTTACAATGGCACTTTCCCACCTTTAAAGTTGTTTGCACAGATACAGGGAATGTAAATTGGCCAGCCGGTTGGAGTGAGTGGCACAGAGCTACAATTAGAGGTTGTAACCGTGTTAAATAAAAATATAATGGAGGCCAGAAAAAATAATAGGAAACGTAATCACTCACTTCATCAGAAGATTACGTAATAAATAAGCTAAACAGGAAATGATTAAGGGCAATATCATCAAAGGATGTCCCTTGGATGCTGTGTCATATAAAAAGCACAGTCATCCTGTGGATATCCCAAGACTTTTTGAAAATTCCAGGTTTAACAATAAATGGTAATTTAGAGAAAAAAATTAAACTTAAAAATCTGTTCTTATTTTTTAAAATCGAAGTACAGTTAATTTACTATGGTGTGTTAATGGCTTCTCTACAGTAAAGTGATTCATACACATACCTACATTCTTTAAAAATTTTGTCTTTGATTGGACTTTGTGGGACAACTTCATTTCTCAGCACTTGAGATTTTAATTTTAAGATGCTTTCGGAATTCCCTGATGGTACAAATGTTGGTACTGCACACTTCAGTGTAGGGGGCAAGGGTTTCATCCTTGGTTGGGGAACTAAGATCCCACATGCTGTGTGACATGGCCAACATTTAAAAGAAAATTAAAAGTAGCAACATGCTTCCAACTTTGATGAAGCTACACATAGCTGTGTGGGATCTGTGGCTACAGCTGGAAGTTGGTACAAGTCCGATTTTCAATGTGTAGATTGACGCAGTCTTTATCTGCCTGTTTGGGCTTTAAGTTTCTTTGTTTACCGCTGCTGGATCCAGGCAGTCCTTACACTAAAAGAAAAAATCATCCTTATCCTCTGGCACTGAAGTGACAAATACTGTAGTGTGAATTCAGGGGCCTGTGCAAGTGGTAAATGATGTTGCACAGTTTCAAACAGGCAGGTTAGTAACGTGCCATCAGCAAGGGGCAATTTTGCATTGTTTGTGTTGCGGTGGGCGATTGTGTTTTTATATTTGGCTGTCTATCTGGGAGGACTTTTCTATGTCAGAAAATTAGTCTAATGTCTACAAGTGACACTGCCTTCTTGTGGCTAAGGGTGTTCCCAAACACGTGCAATTGAACGATACAGGTATCTTTCCAGATGGTATCAAGCAATAATCCATTCCTTTACTGTTTTCCCAGAGCAGTTACTTCCCACGACGACGATCTTGTAGTGAAAGGCATTTTGAATAGTTCTATCCTTCCGCCTCACGTCAGGAGTGCAGGAGTTCGCACAATTTGGGAATAACATGGAAAGAGACTGAGAATGGAATTCAAAATACAAAAGGACAGGAAGCCATACATCATTCCACAAAGTAACGTTATGACTTGGTGGCCTTAGCAAGGCCTTCTCCAGGGCTGTGAGCTGGAGCCAAAAATACTGCAAGAGCTGGAACTTTGAAGCTTGACTGTAAACTTGTCTTGAATGGCCCCCAGACACCCTGGCCTTTGTTTATAGAAGTCTTTGTTTTCCCTTGACAGTACCAGGAACCTAACATTTTCCTAGTGAGGTATATTTCTGTATTCATTGTCCCTGCAATGCCAGGTTAGGTTGACAGCTTGACAGCTTGGCTGCATGAACTATTCTTTATTGACCATCTTCCTTATCCTTTTTCTCTGCCTATTAAGTTGAATTCAATTTTATTTCATTTTTTCCTGGCCAGCCCAGCCTAGGGCTACACCCTCTAGGAAGTATCAGAGAACTGAACTTGGTCTAGGCAGCTGTGCTGAATTTGTGGTGAGTCAGGAATGTTCTCTCAGGATGAGAGTTATAGCGGTTTGGCTCGACACAGGTTATTCGTTTACCAATCCCGGCCTGTCTGAAAGCTTGCTGTGTGACTTTTGGGTAAGTCATAACCTTTCTGTTTTTAGTTTCCTGAAAAGAGGAGATAAGGCCGCAAGGCTTTTCATCCATCTCCCTTGGAGGAGTTTTGTGAAGGTTAGTTAATTAATTGTCAAGACGTCGGCATATGGGATGCGTAAAAGGAATGTCAAGTGATAGGTCACGCCAGGCAAAAGAGAAACGGGGTGATTGTGGAATAATTGCTAATTTTTCAACATCTTTGAGTTTCTAGGGCAGTTGTCAGGAAAAGTTCTTATATTTGATGGCTCTAAAAAACACTGAAGTGTCAGAAGAGCTATTTCTAGCTTCATTTCCTTCTATAGGATTCTGCGTAAGAGGCTGTAAGTTCAATGACTGTCTTTGAAGCTAAGGAAAGTGGAACGATCTTGGGAGATGCTTTTACCTATAAATGTGAGCTTCATTTGACCATAGCTTTAGGGATATATTCAATCAATATTAATGCAAAGGAAAAGATGAAATCATTTTCTTTGGGTGTCTGATTGCCTCTGGCCACGCTGGCAAACTTTGGAAGAACTGAAGAAGTTGGAACAGTAAGAAAGATACCACTTCTTGAACACTTAATTTTCTCCAGCAACTTCACTTATGCAACCCAGTGAGGGGAAATAATGGTTTCTGGCCCCTGATGGCTCTTTATGCATTTCTTTGGCAACAATGTCTACAACTGTAAGACTGTAGCCATGGGTCGTGACCTGTGGTCTTGGACTGGAGAGGTATGCACTGGCTCTAAAACCTGTGGACGATTCTGGCCACTTTAGTGTCACTTTCTGAGCCATTGCACTCACTGAGAACAAACATGGGAAACATATAAGCAAGAATTAAGTTCAACATAAGTGAATGTCAGCGAGCTCTGAAAATCCCAGAATCTCATTCTTACAAGGTAGCATGGGTTGGAATGTATATATATATACACAAAAACAAATAAGACCTCCTTTTGGTTGCCTTTGTAGTTTCAACTGACACACACAAATATATATATATATATATATATATATATATATATATATGGCCATACTGCATAGGATGTGGGATCTTGTTTCCTCACCAGGAACTGAAGCCAAGACCTCTGCAATGGAAGTTTGGAGTCTTAACCATTGGACTGCCAGGAAAGTCCTGATATTTTAGTTTTGAGCATATAAATATTCCTCAAACTGGAGACATATTGGAGGAGGGAGGGGAAAGGAGAATAATGGAATCTGCCAGAGCAATTGTTTTTTTTTTTTTACTTGTAGACAGGTTTGGTGGAACCAAGAGAAAAGATAGGAAAGAGTGTGAGTGTGAGTGTATGTGTGTATTTGTGCATGTGTGTGTGCGCCTGTGTGTTGCTTATTTATCTTGTGCACCTTTGGGTAAATGGGAGGAAAGTCTGGACCAGAAATCTGTCTTCCTTCTCATGTGAAAAATAACCAGCGACCTCACACCACTCGTAATGATTAATGCCCAAAGCCTGAGCACTGGATCGGGGTGATCACTGTAGCCTGCTTTTAGGTGGCCCATTCATGCCCACAGGGGTTAGTGACTTAGCCAGAAATGGGAATCCACTTTCCTGACTCTTGACATCCAGACTATCACCTCCTAAAAGCGAAAACAAAGTTCTTTACCAAGTGGGGTGAATTAAGGTGGTTTGTAGACAATGTGGTCTCGTAGATCAATATCCTATAAAATCAGTGTATAGACTATTGAGGAAGAGCTTTAAAACAGAGCAGCTGGTGTATTTTTAGACACATGTAAACACACCAAAGAATGATGGTTTCTTCCTTCCTTCACCAAATGCTGAGCATCTCTTCAAGGCATTTAAGAGGAGGCCTTGCTTCCAGAGTTGACAGCGTGGGTGGAATACCTCCAGAACTCAAAGCTCAAATAAAAATAACAACAACAACACACACACACACACACGCCCAGCTCTTCTCGTCACTCATATGTTGTGGAAAATGTATGCGTGGGGGCCGTGACCTGCCGCGATTCATGTGGGAGTCAGAGCCGCCTGGATTGCTAGGTTCGAGGCCAGTGTAGGTAACAGCACAAAGCCACATGCGCTCATCTATTTATAGCGCTCGGCGGTGAAAAAAGTAAAACCAAAATGCAGCTTCTACCTGCTGTTTCCCAACTGACGCTAACACAAAACGGATAAGACCTCCTTTTGGTTGCCTTTGTAGTTTCAACTGACACACACAAAAGTGATGACTTGGGTTGTCCCCACTTCTCGACCACCCCCTCCCCCCCAAACAGGTGAAACCATCAGAGAGGCAGCCCCTGAACCCTTCAGTCTTCCGTCTGGTCCAGAAGGCACCTCTAGCCCTGCAAGAGGCAGAAATAGAGCAAATTGTTTGTATTCCCTTCTTCCTTGCAAGAGCTGTCTCTTTCGGATTCATCCGAATGAATATCAAAGTACTACCTAAAAACATTTATCTTTCAGGAGATCTTTTCCCCCTCCAGCTTGTGTGCAAGACACACACACACACACACACACACGCACACACACACGCACACATACTGAATTGCAACTCTTCCCCAAATAACCACAAACAAAACCTAACCAGTAAGAAGGCAGAATCGTGCCTTATAAACAAGAGCTAATTGCAGAAGAGGATGTAGTCAGCCTTTTGCTGACATTCACAGGCCTTCTAGTCTCCCTGGATCCAGGTAACTGGATTTTAAAGCCCTTATTAGCATCAAAAGTTAAAAAGAGGTCTTTTTCTTAAGGAGGTCTGCAAGGAAGGGCTTAGAATGCCCTATTTGTTGACCAGAGCTTTTGAGGATCTTTTTATTCAAAGGCAAACCTCTGAAGAGGAGAGAAAGTAAGACCCCTTGGCGGTGCAGGTGGAGGTGGGGTGCCGGTGGCATCGCCCCTCAACCGTGTGGTCCCCGCGGGGCGCTGGCAGCGACCCAGCGCGCGCAGGTTAGGCAGGAAGCTGCGGCGAGGCTCAGCGGCTCAAAAGCTACTGGAGCTAATAGATTGTGGTCATGAGGAAAGCGCAGTATCTCGGTAGTGATGGGAACACGCAAAAGCATCGTCAAAACAGTTGCAGAAACACGCTGAGCTCTGCACTCCGAAGCCGCGCCCCCTGGACTCGGCTGGAAGCTGCAGGCTCTGGGCGCTTCTGCAGCTTGGCCCCGCTGTCCCTACTGCATCTAGTCATCCCCACTCCGGATTCGGCGGCCGCAGAAGAGGGGGCTGAGTTTCCAGAGAGGCTGGAGCCTCATCCCGAAGCCAATTGCTCCTTCCCCGATGCTCCTCCCTTCCCCAGTCTTGCTCTCTGTCCATCAGACAGACCCAGAAGCTTCCACAAAAGAGTGTATATCTCCACCTTGGGACAATTAAAATAAGGCATTTTTAACTTCCTCCCTCCCCACCTTTTTTTTGGTAAGGGGAAGGAGACTACAAAACTTGATGGTGTAAGAATTTGAATTTTGGCATAAAGATTTTTTTTCCCCTTTTTACTATTTTTATTTTGCACTATGAAAACAACAAGGACGACTAGGAACATTGCTTTTTTTTCACATACATATGAATTTTAGGAAGTTACTGCCTTTTCCCCTGGAGAAATAACCTAGAGACAAAAAAGAAGTAGCATCACACTAAGAAATCTGCAAATCCCACGAGTCAACAACTCGAGGAAAACCCCCACGGGCAGGGAAGAGCACAAGTGTCACCAGAGAGACCAGCACATATAAAGCCAGCAAGCTGAGGTGACGGCCAACTCAATGCCACTGACGCAAGCAGGGGGGTACCCTTTTTCCCTGGGCACCCACTGCCACCACTTCCAAGGGGGTGATTTCAGAGAGATTTTTGATGGTTAAAATTACTTGGACCCATAAAACTTGAGAGGACCTTAGTGACCCTGTCATCCAAACTCCTTCATGGGATGATGAAAAATAATCCTTAAACACAGAAAAGCCACACAGCCAAAGAACAATTAAATTCATTCCCGCTGCAGGGAAATGGCATTCATTCATTCATTCATTCAGGCAGTAAGTGTTTATTGAACACTTACTATGGATCCATTGTTTTATGTCTGCTGTCCCCAGAGCAAGAAAAACAGGCATAAATCCCTGACCTCATCAAGCTTGTCAATGCCAGACTCTGCTCTGAGTACTTCACAGGTACAGACTTGTTTAACCTGTGAACAGCGCTGAACGGTGTGTGATGGTGTTATCCATGCTTTAGAAATCAGGAGGCCCAGGAAGGAAGTGGCAAAGCCTGGATTCAAATGTTGACAGTCGACCTCTTAGTGGGTGAAGCAATATTACCTCTGTGTGTTCACACATGCATGCGTATAGTTAAGCATTTATTCATCCTGATAGCCATGATCTCACACAGGCTGATTGACACTGCCTCCAAAGCTCTTCATGTCATTTGATACCACCTCATGTGTTATTGGAGAAGGCAACGGCACCCCACTCCAGTACTCTTGCCTGGAAAATCCCATGGACAGAGGAGCCTGGTAGGTTGCTGGATGTCCAAGGGGTTGCTGAGAGTTGGACATGACTCAGTGACTTCACTTTCACTTTTCACTTTCATGCATTGGAGAAGGAAATGGCAACCGACTCCAGTATTCTTGCCTGGAGAATCCCAGCGATGGGGGAGCCTGGTGGGCTGCCGTCTATGGAGTCACACAGAGTCAGACACGACTGAAGCAACTTAGCTTAGCATGCGCCTTATGGAGAAGGCAATGTCAGCCCACTCCAGTTCTCTTGCCTGGAAAATCCCATGGGCAGAGGAGCCTGGTAGGCTGCAGTCCATGGGGTCGTACAGAGTCGGACACAACTGAACCGACTTAGCAGCGACAGCAGCAGCAGCAGCGTGAGCCTTAAGGAGGGCATAGCAACCCATTCCTGTATTCTTGCCTGGAGACTCCCATGGACAGAGGAGCCTGGTGGGCCACAGTCCATTGGGTTGCTAAGATTCATACACGACTATAGCAACTTAGCATGCACACACGCATGTGCCTTAAAGGGGCTTCCCAGGTGACCCTAGAGGTAAAGAACCCACCTGCCAATGCAGGAAATGTAAGAGATGCTGGTTCAGTCCCCGGGTTAGGAAGATCCCCTGAAGGATGGATCCCACTCCAGTATTCTTGCCTGGGAAATTTCATGGACAGAGGAGCCGGGCCAGCTATAGTCCATAGGGTCCCAAAGAGCTGAACATGATGAAGTGACTTAACATGCACGTACATGTGCCTTAAAAAAAGAGGATCTGTGTGGAAGATGGTCTTCTCAGGAACCTGCCCTGCAGTCCGCATCTTTCATGAAATAGCTAGACTAGTTCTCAGTGGCATCATTAGCATGACAAAGCAGGTTTGTGGACTGTCTTTGGGCTTCAGCACTGTTGAAGTAGGTAGCATTGCCTCTGCTCGGTCACCCAGTAAAGTGGGAGCCATGCCCAGGCTTTCTGTCTCTGAGCCTGGAAAGGCCTTTCCTGGTAGTAACAGAAGGTCTGTTCATTCACAGAGAAATAAATCGGCTCTTCCTGTATGAAGACAGAGTGTTCCCAACCAGGATGGAGCAGACAGTGAGGACAGTGCATTGCCATCTGTATGCCAGTTTATAACACAATTCCCAGCATTCTTTCTTATTCCTTTTCAAATAGTTTTAAAGAATGTTTCCCCCTGGAGATGCAGGAAGATTCCTTGACGTGTACTAGGAACCTGGGAACATTAACAAAGCGAAGCATTTTCAGGTAACCTCTGACTCTATTACTTTTTGTTCTTTCTTGCTCTGAACTGCAGAGTTTGAGAGAACAGAGCAGATGTGAATTTGCTTGTGCTTTCCTGCATTAAACACATTTGTGGGAAAAATGTGGTTGCAAAATGATGAGGCTAGATTCTTTGTTATAACATTCTCCTGCCAAAGTGTAGACAACTATCGACTTCCTGGCAGCATAATTATTAGCTTCTGTACAAACGAGCTGTGAAGAACCTTTCTTTTTTCCCCCTCCTTCTTTCCAGTTATTCCCCCTAACCCCCACCAAGGGCTTCCCTAGTGGCTCAGTGGGAAAGACCCTGCCTACAGATGCAGGAGACCCAGGTTCGATCCCTGGGTCGGGAAGATCCCCTGGAGGAGAAAATGGCCACCCACTCCAGTACTCTTGGCTAGGAAATTCCATGGACAGAGGAGCCTGGCAAACTACAGTCCATGGGGTCACAAAGAGTTGGATACGACTGGGCCACTAAACAAAGACCAATAACAACCCCCACCAAGGACCATTTCAGAAAAAAAAAAAAAGTTTGATGGTGCTATTTTGCTCATTCGAATTTTAAGAGGAGCTTTATTGGGTCTCATGGGAAGGAGGGAAGTATATTCTTATGATTTTTTTTTAATAAGAACACAGTGAAATATTTGAGCTTTTTTTTTTTTAGTTACTGAACTATTCATATCTAGCTATGTATGAAAAATAGTCAAAGGAAGTCACTGCCTCTTACTTGGAAAGGGAAGGTTGAAGCACACGGATTATTCATCGTGGGTTCCGGTGCCCCAGAGACGATTTGGAGCCCGCAGATGGAACTTGAGGGGCTCAGCGGGGAGAATCTACCTTTATCCCTGACTGACTAGGTCTGCCTCCTCTGATTTCTATTGAGTGGCCCCACTGTTGACTTTTAGTGACAGTGCATGTATAGAAATAGTTCCACCTGTGATCTCACGGCAGAAAAGCACACCTCTTAGAGAACCCTCTAGAACACTTCAGGGCAATAAGAGCTCTGGCCTTTGACATTAAACAAACAACACTAAACAAACCCCTTCCTGAGTGGGTGTGACTTTGGAGTTCCTTCTGGGTTCTTCGAATTAACTAACCTGAGCCAAGTTCTCAAAACGTGAATGTCCCCCAAGCCCCTTCAACAGGTTTCATTGTTTTGTTTACTACACTCATCACCAGTACAAGTAATTCACTTGATTTTGTGGTTAAAAAGCACGTAACAGGAATTGCCCTCTTAATAAAATTTTAGGTGTACGGTATTTTTATTATGACCACGATATTGTACAACAGGCCTCTAGCAGTTTTTCATCTTGCATAACTGAAACTTATACCCATAGAATAACATCGGCCCACTTCCTCTACCCTTCAGACCCTGGGAATCACGGTTCTATTCTCTGCTTTTTGGGGTTTGGTGATGTTGGATTCCTTGTGG
Source organism: Ovis aries (assembly GCF_016772045.2). Taxonomy (NCBI): domain Eukaryota; kingdom Metazoa; phylum Chordata; class Mammalia; order Artiodactyla; family Bovidae; genus Ovis; species Ovis aries. Next base: position 12,652,527 of record NC_056066.1, read on the forward strand.
AAAACGGTATGGAGGTCCCTCAGGAAATTAAAACTGGAACCACCCTCTGGCCCAGTAATCCCACTTTGGGGTGCAAGTAGTTTAACATATTTAATGTTAGCCCTCTGAAAACAGCATGTTCACGTTCCATGGATTTGGAATGACCTCTGGCAAAGCTGACAGGTTCATTTCAGGGGGTTAGGAAGTTTCACGGCTCAGACTATAAGCAGTCAAATACCTTTAAAATAATTTTATGAGGGATTTCTCTTAACGGAAAGGGTAAGTATTGTTTCATCAAGAAGATGTTAAAACTCCAAATTAGAGAGTACGGAATGAAGAAACAGTGGTCGTGGCATGGGTCCTCATGCAGGAGAAATGAATCGGATATCAAACGTTCCGACTTTATGTTTTCTGTGCCATTCAGGGATGATCTCAGCTGGCCTTCTGTGGGTTTATAAGGGATGTCACGAGTTTATATCCATATATGTGAAAAGTCATTCACTATGGGTTTGTTATTACGAGTGAATGACCCTCAGCTTGATCTCTCCATGGAATGAGTGCTATATTCCTCTCTCAGCTTGAAAAAATTGTTTAAAAATAAAAGCATACTCCCTGCCTTCTCTTCTTGTGAAGAGACGAAGGTATGAGTCCCATTTGTGAGAGTAAAGAGAAAAGGCATTTTGGTTTCCCCTCTCAGACCACTTCCCACAGTTAAAAATGGATTATGCACCTTCCCCTAAACACCTGTGTTGCCACAATCACATTCTTTTTTTTTTTTTTAAACATTCATCCCTTTCACATCTCTGCTTCTTGTGGGTATTGTTTCAGGAAGAGAGAGTTAACTTTTACTGGTGCTTTCCATTTGTAAGTTTTCTCTTTAATTTCCTTAGAGTCATTTTCAGAGTCATAAATTACTCTGCGACCCTTTCCTGTTCATCCACCAGTCTCTGTTTAGAACATGCATCTTCTCCGTAGTGCACAGCTGTCTCTGGTCTGAGTTCTTTTCCACCCCTGCTGCTCACTAGCTGTGTGGCTTTGGACAAGTGACTCCATCTTCCTGGGTCACTGTTTTCTCATCTCTGAACTCTCTGGGTGTTGGGCTAGAAAGGCGATGTCTAGACTTAGACGTCCCTTTGAAGTCTGAAAATTGTTGTCATGCTGTGAAACCAGGTGTTCATTAGAGCTGGGGATGAGAACCTAGCACCAAGGACACATCTTCACAAGATCTTTATTTCAACAACTGGACCATGTGGGTAAGTTCTCCAAAGAAAAGCTTAGACAGAGGGCACAGTGGATGGATTTCTGGAAGAATTCAGTCAACTCTTCATGTGTTAGATGGCGTTTTTGTCACCCTCACTTGGAGCAGGTAGTCTGCATCTTATGTTTCCAGTCATTTTAGAAATGTAGCAATCATAGTCAACTCTGGAGGCATCTAAATCAAAATGGGGGGACGGGGAAATCCGTCAGAAGTGTTAGAGAGCGTTTGAAACGCCTCTGCTGATTTGAGAAGGTGCTCACAGGTATGCTATATCATCAGTATCCACCTGGAGATGGATTACTTCTTCTCCAGCCCTAGAGGGGCCATCTCTTGAGTGGTCAGAATGGAAATTGAAGTGATCGTTAATAATTTTTGACTTGAATCAACATAGACTCATCTGTTTTCCTTAAAACCTCATTGAAAGGCTATAGTTTACTTTTATTTGAAGAGGAAGGAGGCAGATAGAGGGGGAAGTGGAGGATAATAATTCATTGTCCTTGTTAAGTATTGCTGCTGCTGCTAAGTCACTTCAGGTGTGTCCAACTCTGTGCGACCCCATGGACTGCAGACACCCAGGTTCCTCCATCCATGGGATTTTCCAGGCAAGAGTACTGGAGTGGGTTGCCATTGCCTTCCTCCTGTTGTTAAGTATTTTATTCAAATATCATTTCCATGAATTCTGTATTACTCAGTGAAAGTGAAAGGAAAGTTTTGTGTCCTGGAGAGTCACTTTAGTATTTGGGAAATTATTGGGCAGAATTTGATTTGTAGACAAGCCTGTCTAAAAGTAGATCTTATCAAGGGATACAATGAAGTTTGATTAATTCCTTGGTCTTGAGCACAGCATGACTGCTGCTGCTGCTGCTAAGTCTGCTAGCAGACCTTAAGTGAAAGCTTAGATAGTTTCTGGATGCAGTTGGTTTGACATTTCTTTGGGATTGGAGGTGTGATTAAATCCACACAGAGTTTAACTTTGTTTTGAAATGGAAAGCAACATGGCAGAGTGGGAAAAGTGTGGTCTCCAGCTCTAAATTGAAGAAATAATGACCAGACGTCTCTTTGTAGGATTAATATCGTATTTATCGCATAAGAGAACTGCTGTGAGAATTAAAGCGTTAATATTTGTAACAGCTCAAAGAGTGTTATTCTCCTTTCATAGGGAAAGAAGCATAGGTAGAAGTCTGTGGACCAGAAATCTAGCACTTAGATATTCTGATTTTGTATTTGCTAATCCGTTTGCTTGAGACCTTGCTCTCCAGGGTTGCAGGAGAAGGGTGAATCACAGATCCTGTTGGTACCGCTGGAAATTAATGTCATGAACCTCAAGCGGGGTGTTAGAGCTCTGCCTTGCTCAGGTGTTTCCTGGGTCACCTTGTTCTACTTTGCATACTGACTATTTCAAATGTTTTCCACTCTCAAAACCCTCTTATCCTCCTTCCTCACCTGCCCCATCTCATGCTGTTCCTTCTGTTTCAACCAGTGACCCTGACTCTTGTATCATAGACAAAATGGAAGCTATCACATGGCAACCTCTCCATTTTCCTGGTGTACAAACATGAAAACGTCTGCCTAAACCTGTTCATTTTTTCCATCCCTTTAGTTCAATAGCCTGTCTTCCAGCTCAAACAAATCTCCCATCTTTGCTCTTCATGCCACCCTGTTCTACGTTCTTGGGAAACATGTTATGTCTGATCTCTCTTCTCCCTGGTGTTTCAGACAGCAAAGAATCTGCCTGCAATGCAGGAGAGCCGAGTTCGATCCCTGAGTCAGGAAGATCCCCTGGAGACAGGAATGGCAACCCACTTCAGTATTCTTGCCTGGGAAATCCCATGAACAGAGGACCCTGGCAGGCTACCGTCTGTGGGTTCACAAAGAATTGAACATGACTAAGTGACTGACACTTTCTTTTTCTCTATAGCCAACATCTTCCTCTGTACCAGAATCTTTTTGTAGGTGTTGAATTACACTCACTTCATAGCTCATAGGGCTTCCCTGGTGGCTCAGACGGTAAAGTGTCTGCCTGCAATGCGGGAGACCTGGGTTCGATTCCTGGGTTGGGAAGATCCACTGGAGAAGGAAATGGCAACCCACTCCAGTACTCTTGCCTGGAAAAATCCCATGGATGGAGGAGCCTGATAGTCTACAGTCCATGGGGTCGCAAAGAGTTGGACACGACTGAGCGACTTTACTTCGCTTCATAGCTCAAAATCTTTCCCGTGAAACTCCCCATCTTGTCCACCCTTCCACCTCTTTATACTCCATTCTTGGTACTCCGTATTCACCTACTGACTCCCAAACAAACCTCATTGCTTCCATGAGTCAGCATTCCTTAAAGCTGCCGGTGACCCTGATAAAGTTAAAGCCAGTGGTGACTTTTCTGTCATTCCACTTGAGTATCTCAAAGACCCTTATAACTGAGCACACCCAAAGCTGAACTCCAGACCTTCTCCCCCAAAACCTGCTTTTCTCCCTTGCTTGTTCTTACTGTGCGGCTCCAGTGCCCATTATTTTCCTCTTGTTGAAAATACATTATCATGTTCCTTTTAGTTTAACCTTCTATATATATATATCTTGGATCCATCCACTTTTCCCCATCCCTGTATCCTTCTTATTGTCTCATCCTCTCCATCCTAGGTTTTCACAGTGTCCCCCCATCTAGTCTCCGTGAAGTATCCCCTCTGTTCTCAGCAGTGGAGCCAAAGTGATGTTTCTGGAATACATGTTTCATCATGATAACCTCTTGCTTAAGACATAATGGCTTCTCACTGCTCTTAGGATAAAGGAATCTGCTGTTGCCTTTGCTTTGGATGCCCTTTTCCCTTCTTGCTTCTGTCAGTTGATTCTTTGCAGATATCACTTCAAATAAGACTTTGCTGAGCCTTTCTGGACTCACCAGACTAAACTTGGTTATCACTGACTTGATCACTGGGGTGGTTTCACATTTTGGTGATGATTGGATGTCTTTAGACAGACATGATGCTCTGAGGTGGATTTAAGTATCTTTGGCTCATCACTGAATCCCCACGAAAGAATAACTAAATGTCTGAATAATATAGATCACGAAAACTGCACACATCTTAAGGACAAAGACAGAAGAAAGAGAACACAGACATCTACTTAGGATTTCACTAAAATGGGGTAAAATTGTCCTTTTGCAGTAGAGACATTTCACTGACCACCACAAGTTCATGTCACCCTTCGCTGATACAGAGTGATTGCTCAGAGGGGGTGTTGCTTTGCCAGATGTTCCATTTCTTAGTCCCTTTTCATTCAGCTGTGGTCATGTGATGAGCTCTTGCAATGAGATATGAGTGGAAGTTATGAGTTTAATTTCCAAGAAACAGTTCTGTCTTTTGTCCCTGCTCCCAAGTGAAAAGACAGGAGTCTGAGGGCCTAGGGAATGGTGGAGCTGCAGGACGAAAGCAACATAAACCTCGATCTTACAAGGGAGAAAGATGCCAGTAACCAATGGCATCTGTATCCATCATTACATGAGCAAGAATCCATCAACCATCGTGATGGTGGGGAATGCTATTCTGGCCCTCCACTTCTTTTTGTAAATAAAGTTTTATTGCAACACACAGCTTTGTCCACTTGTTTACCTAATGCCTATGGCTTGCTTGCATTGCAAGAGCAGAGTGGTTGTAACAGAGACTGTATCACCTTCAGTGATTAAGACATTTATTATTTGGTCCTTTGTCAAAAAAGTTTGCTAATATCTGGTCTCTTACATTAAGTGATTGTAATTTGGAGTTTAATTGTTGAGCAACCAGCATGCCCTTAACTAGTATATTTTTTTAAGCATAAATATTATGCCGCTGCTGCTAAGTCACTTCAGTTGTGTCCGACTCTGTGCAACCCCATAGATGGCAGCCCACCAGGCTCCGCCGTCCCTGGGATTCTCCAGGCAAGAACACTGGAGTAGGTTGCCATTTCCTTCTCCAATGCATGAAAGTGAAAAGTGAAAGTGAAGTTGCTCAGTCGTGTCTGACTCTTAGCGACCCCATGGACTGCAGCCTACCAGGCTCCTCTGTCCATGGGATTTTTCCAGGCAAGGGTACTGGAGTCCCAGGGTGCCATTGCCTTCTATAGCTTTCCATTAATTGATGCATTCTTTTCACTACTAGTTCTTGATCACCTCATGTGTTCTTGGTAATGGGGACACAAAGGTGACTAGGATGTGATTCCTGCTGTCAAGAAGCTTATAATTTTGATAGGGAGATAGAGGAATGAATTGGCAATTAAAATATGAACACAGTGGTGGAAAATACAAGGATACCTACTGACCCATGTAGGAGGGTTTCTTATCCCTGGCTTGGGAGAGGCACATGCTGAGGTCAAGTCCTCTGAGGTGGATATTCATGTGCTGGAAATATATTGTGGAGTGTTTTCAGGAGCAACATCTGTGGAGAAGGGAAGGAAGCAGGAATAGGCAGAGGGGGAAGTTGGGTGTTTTCACAACAATGGCTTCAACCAAGCGTGCAAGGGAATTCTGAACCTTAGGTGGCCCTTTAGAGTCGGGACAGGGGACATGACCTCTTCTTGCAAGGAGGTTCTCTTTAGCTGAGTACTGTTCCTGAAGAGAAGGTTGATGCCATTTCTCTTAGCTGGGGAAGCGTTCTTCGGTCCTGAGGGGCCATCCAGGGGTGCACACAGAGGCCACCATGGGACGGTTCCATGACAATCCTTGGGAGGCAATTAGGTCTAAGTTTATATCTCAGTGTTGAGTGGGAATTGTCACCTTGAAAAAGGAGAGAGCAGGAATGGCTAGCGGAGAGCACAGCAGGCAGAGGGAATAAAATGTTCAAATCACTAAAACAGAGAGAACATGGGAAGATTAGAATGAGTGACCAGCAAGTTTTCTGTGTGCGCTTTCTGCTTTTGTGTGATGCAGAAAGATGGGAAAACTACCAAGAGATAGCCCTCTAATTGATTTGAAGTTGTGCGATATAGTCATCCCTGGGTATCTGCAGTGAACCGGTTCTAGGACCCAACCCCTCTACCCCCAGCACTCCAAACTTCCTGGATGCCCAAATCACTTATGTAAAATGGTGTAGTAATTGCATACAATCCACACACATCCTCCCAGACTTTAAATCATCTCTAGATCACTTCTAATACCTAATAAAGTATAAATGCTAACACACCCAATGCAAGTGCTATGTAAATAGCTGCTGGTGTGGCAAATTCAAGTTTTGCATTTTGGAATTTTCTGGATTTTTTTTTTGTCTGTGTGTGTGGAGTATTTCTGATCCATTCGGTCTAATTCACAGATATGGAGCCCACAGATGCAGAGGGTTGACTGTACCTCTACATTCCAAGAAGCTCCAGGTTGTAATTAAATTTATCTTACATGTTTTAAACTAAATATCCTGTATACAGGGACAATTTAACTAAGCCTGCAGCATAGGAGAGCTTTATGAGATCTGTACTAGGGATGTGATATCTTTATTCATGCATAGTTTGAGTTAATTATCTTGAGTCAGTGGTTTTTCATCCAAATCATGATTTCTCTATCTCCTGGAATTCTCCATTCCGTTCAGAAACCTATCTGGTACTTACCAAGCAGCCCTGATTGACTAGTGCAAACATGAATGGAATAGTCAACCCCTCCATCCCAAAGGAAAACAGATTTATAAACACAAACATATGGTAAATTTGAACAATTAAGCAGAGTAAATGGTAAGGTGATTGGCTCTATGGATCAAAACTGCTAAATGTGGTTTGGTAACCTAGAACAAGAGTGACTAACTCGAGAGCAGGAATGTTCCTCAATATGTGCCGTTGCACACGCCCAGAAAGGATCTACATTTAAAGTCCCGCATTTAAAATGCTGTACACCTAAACATATTAGCCTACCAGATTTTTGGAGCTGATAAGCAGTGAATCTCTTTGTTAACTTGTGATCATCATTTTCTGTCTTTTTGTTTTGTTCTTGTATTACTAGTTCATGATATTCAGTTAAGATAAAGAGATTGAAATTTGGGGATTATGTATACATTAGTGTTTTTTTTTCTTAACAGAATGTTCAATACTATGAAATAAACATATGGAAATTTAAACATGTTGACTGTGTGTTATTCATAAGTATAATAAGCTAAATGTAAGTGCAAAGCACAAAAATGAAAACAAATATCCTCTAACTGTTCACTCATCTTAGGACCAGAATATTAGAAATTCAGGCTTCTTCCCAATTCCACCCTGATCTCTATCCCTTCTCCCCAAAGTAGACATGACTCTTAACATTTATCATTTTTTTGTTAGTATTTACCCAATTAATAATTTTTCTCGTCTTGAGTATAGGAAAAATAATGTACTAAATTTAGTCTTCTGCAGAATTTGAAAAAGTTCAGCCTCACGTATCTGGGATTCATCAGTGCTTTTGCACATTTAATTCATTCTCACTCCTGTGTAGTATCCTGTGTGAGAAAAACGCAATTAATCCATTTTATTTTTTTACATTTCTCAAAAATTTTTGTTGAATACAGTTGATTTACAATATCGAGTTAACTTCAGGTGTACAGCACAGCTATTCAGTTGTATATCTATAAATATAATATATATATATATATATTCTTTTTCAGGTTCTCTTCTCTTACAGGTTATTACAAAATATTGCGTATAGTTCCCTGTGCTATACAGTAGGTCCTTGTTGGTTATCTGTTTTATATATGGTAGTGCCTCAGTCTCCTAATTTCTCCCTCCCTCTCCCCCTTTCTCTTTGGACACTGTACGTTTGTTTTCTATGTCTGTTGAGTCTTTCTGTTTTGGAATTAAGTTCATTTGTATCTTTTTTTTGTTAAGATTCTACATTTAAGTGATATCAGGGTATTTATCTTTGTCTGGCTTACTTCGCTTTAGTATGACAATCTCGAGGTCCATCCATGTTGCTGCAAAGGGCATTACTTCATTCTTTTTTATGGTTGAGTGATATCCCATTTTCTTGTCGCTTGACATTTTTTCCACTTCTGTTTCGGTAACAGATCGTGGTGCTCTGAACAGCTTTTATAGGTCTCCAGAAACATATGCATGAAAGTTTCTTTTTGATACCTATTTATATCTTGAAGTAGAACTGCTGAGTTGATGGGTATGCAGAGGTCTAACTTTATAGGAAAATGAAAGTTGTTTTCCAAAATAGTGGTACCAATTCAATTTCCATAAGCAAGATACAAGAGTTCCTGTTGCTCCCCAGACTTGCCAATGCCTGGTGCCAGGAGAGTTCTTGAGTGGACTCTGGAACCAAAGTCCAGGTCCACAATTCTGCTCTGTCGTTGACGGGCCGTTTGATTTTGGACAAAGTCTTTAACTTCTTACCTCTGCTGCTTTCGCTGCAAAATGGGTATGATAGTCTAAGGGTTCTATGAGAATTAAATGAATGAATATATATATAGCACTTAGAACAGTATCTGAGTACATAGCAATACTGTAGAAGTAATTTCTATTTTATGATTTTCTTAATTGTCTTAATATAAAATATTTCTTAATTTTAAAATACAAAAAAATTTCTTATTTTCTTAAGAAAAATCAATTCTTAATTTATTATATTATTTTTTAAAATTTTACATCTGATAGATGTAAAATAACATCTCATTGTGGCCTAATTTTCTATTGCCCTGTTTACTAATGTGGTTATTTATTGACCTTTCTTCTTTTATATCTATTATATCTTTTGGTCATTTCATTACTGGATTATTCATCTTTTTCTTCTGTGGTTTGGAGTTCTGAATTAAAAAAAAAACCTGTTGATTCTACTTTTTTCTTTGCAAAATATTTATTTAAGTTTGTAGCTTATATTTGTAACTTTTAAAATGTAATCTTTATTTCTTTTTGTGGTTACTGATTGTTTACAAAATTTGGGCATCATATTTAAGAAATGTTCCCAATTCTGAATCATAAAGATTTTTTTTCTATCTGTTCTTCTAATACAATTAAAATTTGCCTTTTTCAGTTAAGTTTGTAATCTAACAGGAATTTGTGTTAGTGGTTAATGGGAGGTGAGGGATACATTTCACATTTTATGTATGCACACATAATTATCTAAGCATCATTGACTGAATTATGCTTTTTATAAATAACCTTTTCTCTAGTGAACAACAGGGATATCTGGTCCATTTAACGTTTTTGTATGTGCACTTACCTGCTTTTGAGCTTTCTATTCTGTTTCATTGATCGGTTTGTCTATCTTCACAACAGCATCAGTGTCTTAATTGCTACTATTTGATAATATATTTTGGTATTAGATATAAAAAGAGCTCCCCCCTCTCCTTCTTTAGTCTTTAACAGTGTCTAGGGTATTCTCAGGAGAAGGCAATGGCACCCCACTCCAGTACTCTTGCCTGGAAAATCCCATGGACGGAGGAGCCTGGTGGGCTGTAGTCCATGGGGTCGCTAAGAGTCAGACACGACTGAGCGACTTCACTTTCATTTTTCACTTTCATGCATTGGAGAAGGAAATGGCAACCCACGCTAGTGTTCTTGCCTGGAGAATCCACTCCATTGTTCTTGCCTGGAGAATCCCAGGGACGGGGGAGCCTGGTGGGCGGCCGTCTATGGGGTCGCACAGAGTCGGACACGACTGAAGCGACTTAGCAGCAGCAGCAGCAGCAGGGCATTCTCAATTCTTTGCTTTTTCTTCTACATTTTAGAAACAACTTGTCAAATTCCTTGAAGAAAATTACCTTTGAATTTTGTTGCAAATCACATCGAAACTAATGATGAATATAGAAAAAAAATACTACAAAGTAATATCTCACTGATATTCCTATCCATGTACTTATGTTTGTTTAAGTCTTCTGTAGTGTGTATTTCAAGAGATTTTAATTTTAATTTTTATTTTCTGTAAAGGTCTTGCAGTTGTTTGGTTGGGCTTATTCCTTAGTGTGAGATTTTGTATTTACCTTTGGGTAGAAATACAATGGAGGAGGAAATGGCAACCTACTCCAGTATTCTTGCCTAGAGAATCCTGTGGGCAGAGGAACCTGGTGGGCTGCTGGCTATGGGGTTGCACAGAGTCGGACACGACTGAAGCGACTTAGCAGCAGCAGCAGCAGAAATGCAATGGATTCTAGATATTGAATATATATTCTGCCACTTTGTTAAATTCTTTTACTAATCCTATCCCATCTTAATCGTATATATTTTTGTTTTGTTTTCCATATAGACAGTCATGATCCAATAAGGACAATTTTGGGTTTCTTTTTAAAAAATTATTAATTCATTCATTCATTTTCGGCTGTTCTGGGTCTTTGTTCCTGTATGGGTTTTCCTCTGGCTGCAGAGAGCAGGAGCTGCTCTCTAGCTGTGGTGTGTAGGCATCTCAGTGCAGTGGCTTCTGGCTGTGGGGCTCAAGCTCCAGGCCTGGGCTTCAGCAAGCGGGGCTCTCGGCCTCTAGAGCACAGACTCGGAAGTTACGGTCCACTGGCTTAGTTGCTCTGCAGCGTGTGGGGTCTTCCCAGATCAGGAATCGCTCCCACCATGCCTTTCGCACTGGGCAAATTCTTTACCCCTGAGCCACTAGGGAAGCCTGACAATTTTGTTTTATGCTATGCAATTCTTGCCTTCCAGTTCTTTTTTTGGCATCATGTGCTGGCATGGATTTTCAGTATTGATTACTATGTAATTTCCTTCATAACATTCTTCTCATCTTGCTTCTATTTCTGAAAGAGGTACTAGCCTTGTTGAACTGCTAGCAGTGACTGCTCACTCATTTTCTGCTCTCTGAAGAGTTTCCGTGTCCGGCAATCCACTCCTGGAAAATCTGTTAGCACTCACCTACCATTTATCTAACCCTGGTGGGGTTTGCTTTGTTTTGTCTTATGGGACTCTTTCAAATGACTGACTCATCTTTCCTCAACTGACAATTCTGCCTTCTTATTTCTTCTCGAGTCACTCTTGGAAAATTATATTTCTACCATTTTGAGTTGTCCATTTGTCTCTCTTTTCTGTTCTTTCTTCTCTGCTCTTATTTATTACTATTTGAATTCTTTGTTTTCCAAGTTCCCTAGTGGCCCACAGGTTAAGGCTTGGCCTTATCACCGCTGTGGCCTGGGTTCACTCCCTGGTCAGGGAGCTAGAGCCTGCAAACTGCATGGCCAAAAAAAAAAGTAGAATCTATGCATGTATAAAATCTCTTAAAAAGGTACACACACAAGAATTGCCCATTTTCCTTATTTATTGTTTTTAAAATGGAAATAAATAGAATATAAAACTTAGAATGCACAATAGTTACATAAGAAGATTACGTATTATTGTGAACATTTTTGTTTCAGTGATTGACACGTAGGTTTTTCTTTGTTTTTTGTTTTTGCAGTCTAAGATGTTTGGAAGATGTCGCTTTAGGGAAAGTCTTTGGTAGTGAACCATTTCAGTTTTTGTTGATTTAAAGGTAACTTTTGTTTTTGATAGTTCTGCGGCCAAATTCCAGGAGGTTAGTCGGTTTCTCTTAGCAGTTTGAAGTTCTTCTTGCTCTGTGTCTGGCTTTCCTTGTTGTTGTGATGTTTACCGTCGCTGCTTTTAAGACCTTTTCTTTATCTTTGCTGTTTTGCAGTTTCACTCTGATGCGTATATTTATGTTTTATTTAATTTTGCTGTTTTACATTGAGCTTGGGGATTCCCGTCTTTTGTCATTTGAAATATTCTCAACCATTCTTGCTTTGGGTGTTTCCTCTCCTCCCTTTTGTCTTTCCTTTTGTTCCTCTATTTAGATTTATATTAGACTTTTCCACCTTTCTCTGTTTTTCATAACTTCTCTTTCAAGATTTCTGCATTTTAGATAATTTCTTCAATATATCACCCCATTTACTAATTCACTCTTTGTGTCTAACACACTGTTTAACTCAATCACTGATATTTTAATTTAAAACCACTATGTTTTTCATTTATAAAATTCCATTTGATCCATTTGTACATTTGACCATTTTGTTTTAACAGTCTCTTGCCAATTTTTAAAATCTTCTGGTTCTTTAAAGATTTCATTCATAGATTTTCCACATTTTGTCTCATAATTCCAATATCTGATGACTCACCGTCTGATTCTGGATCTAAACCTAAAGCTGGTTTTATTGTTTTTGTTGATGATCGCTGATGGTGGCTTGTTTTTGTGTGTTTGGCAATTAATGATTTTGAGCTCATGTTTGCTTGCTCATCCCAGCTGCATAAATTGGGGATGCTTTCCTTCATAGAGAGTTTACATTCACTTTTGTTGGGAGACTGTGGGAAATTGGACTATTTTTGTTTTATTTGCATCCTCACAGAAATATGGAATCTTGGCTTAAGCTCTCCCACTCTGTAAAGGGCCAAAACTATTCTTCAGTTCCTAGAACCACAGAAGGATTTGTTCTCAGAGCAATCTAGCTTTCTATTTCCACTTTTGGTGTCAGCTCATCATTATTCTTTAGTGACTTTGTCTCTTTGCTTTGGCTGTGTTGGGCCTTCTCTAAATGTGCTGAGCTGGGGCTGCCCTCCAGCTGCAGTACTAGGGTTTCCAGCTGCAGCGGCTTCTCTTACTGTGGGGCACAGGGCCCCGGGAACACAGGCCTCAGCAGCTGCGGCTCCCAGGCTCTTAGAGCTCAGTGGTTGCAGGGCACGGGTTTAGTTGGTTGGTTGGTTGCTTGCTTGCTAAGTCGCTTCAGTCGTGTCCAACTCTGTGTGACCCCATAGACGGCAGCCAACCAGGCTCCGCTGTCCCTGGGATTCTCCAGGCAAGCACACTGGAGTGGGTTGCCATTTCCTCCTCCAATGCATGAAAATGAAAAGTGAAAGTGAAGTTGCTCAGTCGTGTCTGACTCTTAGTGACCCTATGGACTGCAGCCTACCAGGCTCCTCTATTCATGGGATTTTCCAGGCAAGAGTACTGGAGTGGGCTGCCATTGCCTTCTCCGTTTAGTTGGTTAGAGGCATGTAGAATCTTCCCAGACCAGGGATCAAACTCATGCCTTTTGCATTGGCAGGCGAATTCTTTACCACTGAGCCACCAGGGAAGCCCCATTATAATTTTATTTGTTCAGAGAGTTCTTTTGTCTTTAAGCCCAGCAATACATTACAAAATATGTTTCTTAGAATTTATCCGGGATTTAGTTACAATGGGAGGAACTTTCCAAAAGTGTGGCCTCCCATACAGTTAGAAGCAGAAGTTTGACAGCTGTGTTTTGGTGATGTTGATAATAATTGTTCTGTTAGAAGGAGCAACAGCAATCTTATCCTATTTGTATGGCATCAGTTAGTTTCACAACATCTCTGTTACAGGCAGACATTTTATAAAAATAGATGTTATTACCCAAGAAATTTAGAGTCTTTCTAATTCACATAAATGGTTAGAGTCAGAACCAGGGTGCAAGCCTAGATTTGACTTCTGATTTGTTGATTAGGAAAAAATATAACCTGTGTTGAAGTTTCTAGTCTTTTTCACTTCAGTTTTCCTGTAAACTAAATCATGATTCTGAGGGCTGAATAACAAGCCCCCAAGTTCATCAAGTCTCTGAATACCACAAGACTAGGAAATATTGCTCCAGAAGACTCCTAGAAAAGTGTGTTCACAAGTTTCTCCAGTAAGCTATTTTAGAACCTAATAATTCTTCCGTAATGACTTCCTTTCCTTCACTTGGGTTCTTCCTGAATTATATGTTTGAATTATATGTTCATTTCCTGTCCTTTTCTTCATCGCTGTCTATGTTACGTTTCCTTTTTTCATGATAATCACCTCTGAACTTATTCAGTATCATTGAATATACATTGATTCCATGAAAAAAAATTGTGGTCCTAATACAGGCCTCGGTTTTCTCTTCTTTGGAATAAAGATATACTCAGTTTACTTATTGTTACAGATATTGTTTGCCAACCTCACGAGCCATTTTGGTCATTCTTTTCTGTATATTCTTGAGTATTTCCACATTTCCTGTAAGTTAAGAAAGTCTTTTAGGTTGCTGAAGGGCAAGTTTTTCTTGACCATTGTTTTCTAATTTCAAGCCTAGAAAAGAACTGGAAATTACCCCAACCCCGAGCTGGCCATGCTTTCCTATACTAAGTGTCTAATTGATTAGGCCAGTTAATAGTTAATGGTTCTTTTCTAGTGCATTCATTTTAAAATTAACTAATTTGGCCATATCAGATCTCAGCTGCAGCATGTGTGATCTTCTGCTTCGAGGCTCGGAGTCTCTATCAGTGCGGCTCAGTAGGTGCTACGCACAGGCTTAGTTGCTTCATGGTATGTGGGATCTTAGTTCCCTGACTGGGGATTGAATGCAGGGACCTGTGTTCCCTGCATTGCAAGGCAGATTCTTAGCCACGGGACCATCAGGGAAGTTCCTGAGTGTAGTCTTGAAGAACTCTCTTCTCCGTTTTTTTTCTTCACTAGTGGAATAGATATTTTTAATTTGGGCTGATAAATCCAGTCGAAAGAAAGTCAGTGATTTCAATATCCACTAACATGTGTCTCTTTAAAGAAACAAAATAAACATGATCTATCAAATTCTGGCTTATGTGCTAATATTTTCCTTTGTAAATATGAAACTTGGCTTAGAAAACTACAGCAACAGTAAAAATAGCAACAACAAAATCTCACTTAAACCCACCATAAGGACTAATTTGTCAAAAAAAAATATATTTAGATTCAGAAAGAAAAAATCATCTGAGGACGTTTGCAACTTAACTTTCAAACTCTCCTCCTCAACACAATGTCTATTCTTGATGTACTTGTTAAACTCAAGTATACATTGTTTTATTTGCTATCTAGGTACAAGATAATCTGTGGAACTGAATCAGATCTTGTTTTCTGCCTTATATATCAGCTGAATGTAATATTATTGGAATCAACCCAACTGTTCATATATTAAAAAAAAAAAAAAACTGGAGCTTTTGTGCTTTGCTTACATTACTTTCATTGCTTCTTGCATTTCTAGACAGATTTTCAAATTTCCTCCATGCCAGGCTGACTGGCATCACAATGGTTTTCATTGTCAAAAGTGTGCTGGGATGTCAGGCTACTCATGCTGGAAATTGAGCCTCTGGGGATCTGTTTCTGAAGACATGGGTGTTCTCCTAGAATCTATCCTGACCTCCACACTGCCTGCCCCAGCTGTGTATATATCTGTGAGGCAGGTACCATATATGTGTTATCAGGCAGGTCATTTGCCTACAAAGTTCCGTATAGTCAAAGCTATGGCTTTTCCAGTAGTAATGTATGGAGATGAGAGTTGGAACATAAAGAAAGCTGAGCACCAAAGAATTGATGTTTTTGAACTGTGGTGCTGGAGAAGACTCTTGAGAGTTCCCTGGACAGCAAGAAGACAAACCAGTCAATCCTAAAGGAAATCAGTCCTAAATATTCATTGGAAGGACTGATGCTAAAGTTGAAGCTCCAATACTTTGGCCACCTGCTGGGAAGAGCCTACTCTTTGGAAAAGACCTTAATGCTGGGGAAGATTGAAGGTAAAAGCAGTAGGGGATAGCAGAGTATACAATGGTTGGATGGCATCACCGACTCAATGGACATGAATTTGAACAAACTCCAGCAGATAGTGGAGGAGGACAGGGAAGCCTGGCATGCTGCAATCCATAAGGTCACAAAGAGTCGGACACAACCTAGTGAACGACCAAGGAACAACAACAGGACATTGGTTAAATGTCACTCTTGGTGGGATTCTTTGAAGGTCTGCATTTTGGAGTATGCAGTAGCTCCTTGTCACAGTTTTGGCATCCCCAAGTAAAAAATAAAATAGAACCAAAGTCAGCCACTGTTTGAAACTGAGCTGGCAACCAGTTAGCTATCACTAAGTCAGTGAAGGATATAAAGAGGAAAAGGACAAAAACGAAAAAAAATTGGGTCGATCGGAGGAGGCCATCTGGGAGAACAAGGAAGGTGATTCAAATCAAATCTTATTTGAAAGCAAGAGTTTCCCTAGAGTTTTCAAACACCCTTCAGTTGGCTGGAGCAAATCAGCAGATGGTGTTTGTAAAAATAAATATGGCCTATGCAATGGAGTTTAGATGGAGATACAGAATCTAGGAAGGCTTTATCTGAGATGTACTCTCTGAGGAAGTCTTGGGACGTGGGTAGGATTTGAAGATGAAGGCACAGGGCTGTGAAAGAAGGGGGCAAGGACATTCAAGGTAGAGGCAATGGCTCACGGTTGAGACATAACGGAGCTGATGCATAGTGAGTAGAGCAAGCATTTGGGTTTAGCTAGAAAGTAGAATTCATGTCTGGCAGAGGTCAGAGATGGTGCTTAGCTCACAGGTAATGGGGACTGGGCTTGGTAGGCAGAGGGAGACCCTGAATTGCTTTGATGAGCCAGAGAGATGGCCAGAACTTGGCTTCAGGAAGACTAGGATCACAGACGTTTTGTTATACAGACTTGCTAGCTTTTGTAAAGACAAACTCCAAGCTTTCAAATACCATTAGAGACTCTTTTTAGCCTTGGACTGTAGAGACAAAGTCAGGATTGGGTTGATGAGACCTGGATGTCAGTGGTAGATGCTGGACCCTGGCTAAGAGGACCCTTCCTAGAGTGAGATCTGGTCTTTAATCTTGGAGGAGGGCATCTACTGAGGCTATTGTCAGCTCTTAGAAAGATCAGAGAACCAGACTCCCCTGTTGCCCCTGTTTCTACATGACCTTTCTTAGTGTGGCTTTTTATTTTTGACTTTGGCTTGAATTCTGATCTTGGCTTGACTGTGTGTTTTTTCTCTTCAGGCGCGGACTCTCCTATCTTGGGTCCTGAAAGCCTTTGCTCACTTTTGGATCACAAGGTCTTTATCTCAGGGCCCATTTTACGCAATGTGTGCTCAGTTCCTGTCTTACATGACTCTTTGCAACCCCAGGGACTGCAGCATGCCAGGCTTCCTTGTCCTCCACTATCTCTCAGAGTTTGCTCAAACTCATGTCCACTGATTCAGTGATTTCACTCAACCATCTCATCTTTTGCCACCCCTTTCTCCTACTGCCCTCTGTCTTTCCCAGCATCGGGAATTGGCTCTTCACATTAGGTGGTCAAGGTATTGGAGCTTCAGCATGAGTCCTTCCAATGAATATTCAGGGTTGATTTCCTTTAGGATTGACTAGTTTGATCTCCTTGTTATCCAAGGGACTCTCAAGAGTCTTCTCCAGCAGTTAGGGGCTATTTATTCACTTCTCAAGTTTGTGAGTGAGAAAATTGACAAGTTACTTTCTACCCCTACAAATGCTTTAGTCTAAAATGAAAGACACTTTGAAGAAAACGTTCTAGATTCTACGGATGAATCCTCAGCTTTTCTGTTGCCGCCTCTGGAAACCCAAGAATTCGGTGTTTACCTTAGAGAAGGATGATTAAAGTTCCGACTTAGATATAATCACTTTCTTCAAGATTTGTGTGTTGATACC
The DNA here is from genome assembly GCF_016772045.2 of Ovis aries. Taxonomy (NCBI): domain Eukaryota; kingdom Metazoa; phylum Chordata; class Mammalia; order Artiodactyla; family Bovidae; genus Ovis; species Ovis aries. The sequence continues at coordinate 12,670,118 of NC_056066.1, forward strand.
TTACTCTTTGGGGTTTTCCTCAATGTTTCCATGTAAGTTATCTATCTGTCCCTCCTCCTCTGACCTCTATACACTGGAGAGAAGTAAAACTTCTTGTATTAGCATAACTTTAAAACCTGACAGGTAGTATTTAGACATTGATTTATGGCTACAATCCTACGTAAGTTTCCATCCCTGTCCACACATCTTAGAGACCCCAATGAGTGCCGTAGATGCAGAATTTTTAATGAATGTGAACGTAACCATTAATGTAACATCACTGGTTTAATGCAGATCCTTTTGTTAAATGACAATATAATTACCAGTCACCGGCAAACCTCAAAAAGGTTGGAAGGTTGGATTCAGTGAAACACCCGAGAGCTGAGATGCTTATCTGAAGTTTACCCCTTGAGTTGAGCAAGTCCAGGCTGGAAAATGCTCAAGACCTATCTGATACTCGCGTTAGTAATTCTGTTTTTCTGTGTCTCTCTGTCAGCATTTCTGTGTTCCATCCTTGACCTATTGATGACGCAAAATATAACACGAAAGAGATAAAAGTCATCTTCATCAAATCGAGCCGAATAAAATTTTCACAAGATGCTGAGAACAGCTAAACATCCTAAATTGCATGAGAAATGCTACCTTCTTAGAATGCTAGGAAATATTTTGCCTATCTCCTTCTCCTTGACTCTTGTTTAAAGGGTTTATTGCTACAGAATTTTCTAGTAGTTTTCCCTGACATCAGATTGGGGGTGGGGGGAATTGCTCAAGATGACTCAGATGAATCATATTTGAAAACAAGTCTTTTTTTCTTTTCCCTAGAAAAAGCACTAATGTGTAAACCCTTTCAGTATGCTGGGGCAAGCTGGCAGGTTGTGTCCTTAAAAAAAATAATTAAAGCACTTTCAGCACCACGTGTTTTGTGTTTAGCTTAGGAAGCCATTGCATTGGTGGTGGTTTTCCTAGTTTTACATTCCTCTAAATAAACTTCTTTGTCCTTTTCTTGTCTTTTGTGTCATAAAAAGATTTTGTGAAGAGGAAGAACTTCAGTTTCTTGGATACCTGGAAAACTGACAGAAAAATGTCCTTTGTCAATGGCTGCAGTTTGGTGATTTTTACTTCCTGTATGAAATCAAGACTTTGGGGACTGTACGCAGCCTTGAATCTCTAGGGGCCATGCATTGCTTGATCCTCTGCATGCCGGTCATGGTCTTGTAGTGAAAATACTGCATCTTGAGGTCCTAGTATAAAGGAAGTTAAAATTAAAAGAAGATCAACTTAGGAATGTTGCCATTATTTCTGGGAAGTTTTAGCCTCCATTGAATTCCAGTCTTCCTGAGTTGGAGAAGTGTCTTAGCCCATCTTGTGAGGCAAGTTTTTGAGCATCCAAGTGTGTTAATTTCTCTTCTCATGTAAAAGGATGAAGCTGAATATGTTTGATTCATTTTCACAAGTATACTTGGAATAGCCTCCATGTGCTTCCATTGTGTGAGTAACAAGGGTAGCAGGGGAGGAGGAGAGGAACAAGAAGATCATCAACCCATTGATGCAATAAATCAGGTAACACCACATTTTCTGGAGTAACATGATTATTACAAGAGCCAACCACACAAGCCAGGTTATTGTATTCCTTTACTGAGTTTTCACTCTGGGAAGCTTCGCATTGCCTTTATTTTGAGCCACATTTGAAAAGCTTTTTGAGAGGCATGTCAATACTGATATAATTTTAAAAAGCAATCGGTGACCGCCGAAATGAAAATGTTGGCATGAACTTGGAACCCATGTGTAATTTTGACCTCGGTAGAAAAGAATAGATACATGTGTATATACAGCTGAATCACTTTGCTGTGCATTTGAAACTCTAGCAACGTTGTTCATCAATTACACACCAAGAGAAAATTAAGATAAAAAATAAAACAAATGCACAATCAATAAGATAAAGTCAAATGAGAAAGGTTTAGAGGAAATTCTTAGATAAACACAGGTTTTAAATTCAGAATATTATAATATACCTATTCTAATAATGACTCCAAAAAGAAAGCAACATGTGGGATTTGTGTCTTGAATATCAATAAAAAGCCATTAAAAAAAAATCCCAAACAGGTTTTAATCCCCTAACGTAGGGTCTGGCACATAATATTATTATTGCTAAAGCTTTATCTACTTATTCCCACTGTACTATTGCTTGATTTCTAGTAACCTGAGCCCCATTTTGTTTGTAGAGATTTTCCTGGGCTAGGCCATGCTGGCCTCTCTGTCCTTAGAGACAGCGGATTCCTGCCTTGCATGACATTAGGGTGACACTGACTAGAGAGTTTGGCTTTTGCGTCTTGCAGCCAAAGTTCATCAAGTCATCAAAGATATCTTAATTGGTTATGTGTATCAACAAGAGTCACTCACAGTATTTCCAGAATGTTGGCTTACATAATCCACTGGGTACATGGCATCTTTTTTAACAAGAAGACAACAGATTCCTTTAGAACTCTACCACTTTCAACCGGATTAGTTAATGGGATCCTCTCCACCAAAGACAGGACAAGCCAGAAGCCATCGTCCATCTGGAGCTTGTTCGCACTATGGTGATGTCTGAGCATCGCTCTTTTGGGTGAGGTAGTAAATGAGGGGAAGGTAAGTCTGGTTCCTTTTCTGGTTGAGCATCTTTGTTTTCTGTGGCAGGGTTTAAAAGCGTATTCAGTCATGCACCCAAGGAGGGTTTTTCCATCATTTAAAAAGAGCTCATTAGACACTGCAAATTGACACAGTACAAACAACATTGAGAGGGTCTGGGTTCCCACATAAATTAGCTCGGTTTGTGCAAGATGAAAAATGCTTTGGCCCCAACTGCCAGCCCTACAAACACAGCCAAGCTTGGAGAAAAAACAAGGTGTGCCACTGTGTCTCTTACATCATCAGCAGTCATAAAAGTGCTGTAATTAAAACGTAGCTGACAATTTGCTTAATGATGTGCAAGGCAGAGAACCCAAGGGGGGCTCCCACATGGGGTTGGCTGTGGCCTCTGCCTTTTCAGTGGGAGCAGTAGCTGGCATCTCCTTCACTTGAGAATATGGTGACTAATCTGAGAAGCCGGTGGGGTGATGGGGGAGCCAGGCCAGCTGTTTTAAATCATCAAGACCATTTTCACAATAATGAGTTTGTGTGAGTGAGAAAATACTTAAGGTGTTCTGGAACCATCCGTTTATAATGAGCTAGGTCGCACTGAAGAAAATTACCCTATTCCCCACAATATCACTTAGCCCAATTAACAACTTAATTAGTTCATAATAATAATATGAGGTAGGACTTCTAATTCTGTCTTCTCACTTCAGAATGACTATTATTATATAAGAAAATAATCTTTTAAAGTTTGTGAGCCACGAAGCCTCAATAAGAACTGACACAATACTCTGAGTCTGGATCTCTGGATAAACTCTTTGACCCCTTTTCTTCCACAGACTCGCCTTTGACCTTCAGCCAGTCCCTTGACCCCATCTTTTTTTTTTTTTCCTGATCTGTAAAATTAGAAAGCCAATTGCATGTACAGATGATTTAAATTTCATTCCTAATAAGCACTATATGCTTGAAAAATTTAGAAACATTCTAGATAGATTTAGGATGTATCTAGACGGTTAATGATTGGAATACATGATGGTACTCAATGTTTCTTGAATTTTTTAAAAATAATTTAAAGACACATTTGCCTAAGTATGCTTATGCTAAAAAAATTGAACTACCAGAAGACATTTTCCTAATACAAACTGTTAAACATTTAAGCTAAGAAGTTTATATCCATGCCATTTCTAAATGCCAGCCTACCATTAATTCATAGACAAACCCTCTGTCTGTATCTTTATAAATTTTCAAGTTGAATTACTTCTAATAATTCTTTTCTCTAGTTAACTAGCCAGAAAGTAAGGGAAAAGAGGAACTTTAATGTAAACAACGCCTCTTCCACCATATAAGGGAAGGTTTAAAAGCTAAAATCAATACTTAATAATATGAAGAGACAAATAGGCAATTCTCAGAATCTGGCATTCATTCTCTTCCTTCCTCTGCCTCAAACTTCCAAATTATTTTATTCATTTATTAAAATAAACTTTTTTTATTTGGAGTCAAAACTACTGGAGTGCTTTTTTTGGTTTTGTTAGTATGGATTTCTTAGGAGTGTTCATTTGACTTCAAAAGCTCACGAACTGCTTTGTTCAGGCGGCTCTTGGGATATTACACCTTGAACCATACCCTGTACTGAGCTTCCACTGTAAAATATGATGCCAAGGTAATTAACCTGCTTCTACTCTCCTCTATTAAGTGGCGAAATAAAATGGAGTTTTGTTCAATCCAAGAACTAGAGTCATATCTGCTAAGATTCAAAACAGCTTTATGTGTAAAGATCAAAAAAACATTGTTGGGACTTTGTTCCACATCTTGAAAATAGTGGTAAATGGTATGCTTTGTTCTTTTAGTCACCAAGTCATGTCCAACGCTTTTTGCAACCCCACGGACTGTAGCCCACCAGGCTCTTCTGTCCATGGGATTTTGCAGGCAAGAATACTGGAGTGGGTTGCCATTTCCTTCTCCAGGGCATCTTTGACGACCTAGGGATTGAATCCGTGTTTTGTGCATCGGCAGGTGGGTTCTTTACCACTGAGCCACCAGGGAAGGCCAAAAATGGCGTGTCTAAGGGCAAAACAATGCCCAGTCCCAGAAGACCAGAAACGGCCCACATTCTGTTTCCTTATGTGATACCACGGGATCTTAATAAAACAGCCACTCCAGTGCTCTTATTTATTTATTTTGCTTCTGCCTTATGGTCCAACAGTCTACTTACTAAGTCATTTGATTTCCCAGCTGCACTGCTAGAAATAAATGGATGAAGAAGAAAACTTTTCTTGGCAAGGTATTTGATGTGTTGTCTTCTCTAAGGCCCTTCCTGATGTAGTTACTGAGAAATGGCATCAGCAGAGCCAGTCTCAGAGCGAGATGCTCTCCTTACCAGCACTCCAGTGCCCAGGTACCTAATATTTAATTTAAGTGGGAGATCATAAAAGAAGCAGAGACCATTGGCTTGCAGGGACGGTGGGACCGCATTTGTTTCTATTATGATTATTGAAAGGAGAGAACTTTGAGAGGTTAATAGAAACCAATTGATTTTTTTTCTTTTTTATCATATAGCTAATAAATGTAAGCCATAGATCTGGGTTTTGTCATTCGTGGGGGATTTACTGATAAAATAAAGGACCCTGGAAATAAAATATGTGGGTTCTCCACCTAGGTATTCCTTTAAAGGAGGAAAATCAGATTTATGAATCTAGGGTCAATTTCTACTCAGCTGGAAAAAAAATGCTTGCAGAATATTCTCTCCTCATCCTTTCATGTGTTCATTGGTTTGCCCCTTCTTTCCATCCCTCCATCCTTCTCTCCCACACCCCTTTCCCCCTCCTTCTCAAGCTCTTTGCCATTCTCCCTTCACTCCGTCTCCCTCTCTTTCCTTTCTCGGTAATGCTGTCTCTCTTCCTGTCCAACACTGTTTTATTCAAACTGTAAGTCTGCATTGTGTGTCCTCCATGGGTCAGACGCTATTTGGATGAACTCCCTCCGTCCCCTCCATGGGTGAACAACTCTCTTGATTCTGCTTTTAGTGCCTCTAATAGCTGGACCTTCAGATCTATGTCAAATGTTCCTCTCAGCTTCCGCTACAGGTTTCTCTAGCAAATAGTACATTTCAGTTCAGAGGAAAATGATGCTCTGATGTGGCTGGTATTTGCCCAGGTGGGAAGGGCAAGATATTTCTCACATTTGGAAATTCAATAAGCAATTTATCAAACACCCCCATATTCAACCCTGTTCATATGTTGTTTTGTGTTGAGTTTCTCCAAGGGGAAGAAACCTTTCTTCGTGACTCTTCCATCTTCTTCATTCTTCACTTTCCTTGGAGGACCTCCAGCGAAGTTCTGACGGCCCTTGCGTCTGCTTTTCTTTGCGGGGGCTGGTGAGGTCATAGACCAAGGAGGAGTCATTTTGGAAGAGATGTGTTGAGGTGTCTTCTCATGGTTCCTTGGGAACATGAAGTAATTCGACAGGTGAGGAACCTTTGACAGCATAACTGGGGAATGAGTCAGGATCAAAATAATGACTTTGGAGGCCAAATAAGAGAGGGGGTTGAAGCCCTCACGTTCCTTCAGGGCAAGGGGAATGTAGATAGAAGGTCACCCGAGAAGTTCCTGAGTCAGAATATAGGGTTGAAACGGTTTTGTGATCCCTCCCCTGGAGAGACTCCTATTTGAAAATGGTAGGTTGGGGGATCAGTTTCATGGGATTCAGTTTGACTTGAGGGCTTCTGAATTTAAATTTAGAAAGCCATTTGGGAGGATTCTTCTATATCAAGTAGAGCACCTTTCCCCAAGGTAATCTTCCAGAGGTGAGCGGAAAAGCAAAATTGTGCAGCCTACTGATGAAACACCAGCGCACTTTTCCTCTCGAGCTCCTTTAAGCAATACTGTGTGTGTGTTGTGTCTGAGAAGTATTTTTTAAAAATTGATGTATAATTGATATATGCATATATATACATATATAAAACATTATATTAGTTTCAAGAGTGATGTCTGAGTAGCTTTTAATCATTAAACATAAATGGTACATGAAAGTGTCTTTTTCTGTGTTTCACCTAGACACTGAAAGCGTGAAGTCTGTGTTAGGTCAAACTACAGATCTAGGATTTACTTTTCTAGCTTTCCATGAATCTTCTCTCAAAAATCCAAGAAGTCACTGTGGCTAATTATGGAAATCTGAAATAGGAGAGAGCTTTCCACCCTTAAACGTTATGGGGACATTCACTTTGGAAAAGATAGTTCTGACAGCATGACCTTGAAATAATTAAGATTCTAATGATCACGGTCTTTTTAGATAAACTAAATTAGAGGCTGAAGAACAAGCTGTAAAGATATTTATAATCAATGCCATAGTCGAATATGTGTGTGTTTGTCGCTCAGTCGTGTCTGACTCTTTGTGACCCCATGGACTACATTGAAACCTGCTAATCTCCTCTGTCCATGGGATTCTCCAGACAACAATACTGGAGTGGGTAGCCATTCCCTTCTCCATGGGGGATTCTCCCATCTCAGGGATTGAATCTGGGTCTTCTGCATTGCAAGCCTATTCTTTTATCATCTAAGCCACCAGTCAAACCCCAGTCAAATATAGAAAGTCCTAATATATAAGATTCCATGTATACATTGATTTGGAGAACAGTAATAGCTTAAGAGATAATGGATGAATTATAACACATTTTAAAATTATGAAAATAGTTAACAACTATGAAGACTTTTTTTCACTTCATGAAGACTTTAATAAGAAATGACAATTAAAGAAAGAGTTTTTCTATCCTGCCTCCACTTGTTTTTTCATCTGTCAGTGATTCAGGAAACATACTCAGTTCTACTAACCAGTGGAATTTTTGTAGATGAAATCTGGAAAAATTTACCTTGTGTTGAAAAGTCAACAGTCAACAGCATCCTGGTGACACTGAATCTGCAAATTATCTAGATAAAAATTCCAAAACCTCATTTTTGTGACAGGAGATATTGTTGAGCTAGAGATAGCTCCAGAGGAAAAATGTTTGTTTCTCCTTTATTGTAGAATAAGTACACTTGGATGCAGAAGTCTAACTTTTCCCCCCTTTATATGCATGTATTTTAAAGTCAACTTTTTCCCTCCCAAAACAGCCACATCTCCATTAAAAAAAAAAAAAAAAGATCGTTATTGCATTCTTTCCATTATTAGTCTTCAGTAGATATTTTCGGGTAATTCACATTTGTCCTTTTGATTTTCACCAAATGTTGAGCATTAGCTTCTCTTATTTATTTATTTATTTATTTATTTTAAACTACTGTGTGCAGCAAGCAGAATCTTAGTTCTCTGACCAGGAATCGAACTCGAGCCCCCTGCAGCTGGAAATGTGAAGTCTTAACCACTGGACCGCCAGGGAAGTGCCTCCCTTAACTCTTCACTGGGTATAAGCTGACTGATTTTATTTGGGCATCTGTAACTGAATATTACTACTTAAGTTCTATACAAACACTCATCAGCTACCCTACCCAAGGGGCAACAGCAGCATGTGACAGGGGACGACATGCAAACTTAGGAGCTAAAACAAACTAATCATGAACACTTTTTGCAACCCAGGTCCCATCCTTGAAGTTTTAGGATTCTTATTAAAAAATAAGAATAACGATCTTACCCACTATAAAAGAATATTAATAAAAACAACCCAATGAATTGACTGCGTGGAGCTCAGAAAAAAGAAGAGAATAAAGTGCTCTAAAACTGTTTAATAGTCAAGGACTAAAGGGATAAAGAATTTTACTCTGGGGCTGTTAATCCGGCACCTTTTATAAGCACTAAATTTATTTAAGCTAAATAAAAATAGCACATGACAGGTCATATTTGTGTGGGAAATCACAGAGAAAACAGCAAAGACATTGGAAAATTGCATTTTTTCAGGTAATTAAAGGTCATACTATTTAGCTGAACCATAATCCATCACAATGAGCAAGGCATTGATTACTGCTCTGGACCACACTCATTTTTAATTCCATTAGTGAAATAAGTGACAGCCTTTGAATTTGCCACTTTCTTGATACACAGCAATAAGAATGGCAAATTACTCTAGAATCCAGAATAGCTGAATAGATAAGCTTCTTTTCTTCTTCTTTGGCATCCCACACTACAAAGTTTTAAGCAGCAATAAACATAAAAGCAATCTTCTCCAACATGTTGTAATAGCAGCTCTTTGGTGATCTGAGAATGTTCAAAGTCAAGTTATTCTCAAGATTTATCCACTGGGGAGCCTCAGAGATGAAACACCATACACAGGGCGACCATCCTCATTCCTCCAGGGCAGAAGCTGACTTCCTCCAGGGCCCCAAAGCTAATGGTTCTCATTGAAACGACAACACAAGTGTCCTGAAAATAGACTGAATTATATTTCGAGGTACATGCGTCGTAATGGCTGTCAAAGAGAAACACTCAAGAAGATTATCTGCTTCCCCATCTTCTTCAGGTGTAACGCAGTCATTCATTTTGTTAACTCTCTCTTGGGGTTTAAACGCAGAGGAGACCACAAACTGAGAAATGCACAGGAGTCTATTTTTGCTTTCTGTTGCTCTGTTGGTAGGAGTAGTTGTTTCACACTCAGTGAACCACAAATGGGTTTGTGTTTGTATAAGAACTTTTAGGAGCAGAGACGTGTTATTCTTGCTTTCTGCCTTTAGGAGATGAGGGTTCTTTACGTGTGGAGAACGGTATATGTGTGAATGTGTTGGACAAATTCTCCACAAATAAATCCACTCGGATTCTTGCAGAGTAGTCTAAATGGGGGTAGTTTCCCTTTTCCTGGTAATTACTTCTATGGCACAAAACCAGTCCTGCAGAGGGATTTAAGCTTATCATCTGTGCTTTCCCCTTACTCAGGTTTTCACTAGAAGGACCCGCCCCCACCTTTACATTTAAACCTTCACTCGCCTCTGTCATTCTAGACTAGCCAAACCTCTGACCACTTTTTCACATCACCATGTAATCATCGGCACATACAAACACAACTAAGCCTCTCCTATCTGAGTTCTCATTGTTAGTCTCTTGAGCTACTAATGGGAGAAAGCCTTGCCCCAAAATTCTCTAAGGCACCTGGGAGATTGCAGGAAACTACAGGACACCTTAAATAAAATCACTGTATTCTTACTCCCTATCTACTCTTATTAAGCTTAAAAAGTGTGATTCTTCTGTACCATTTTTCTAGATTCAATATATATATGTTATGTTATTGACATATATTATGTCAATATATTAACATTATGTTGTATGTTATTCAATATGTATATGTTAATATACAATATTTATTTTTCTCTTTCTTACTTACTTTGCTATGTGTGACCGACTCTAGGTCCATTTATGCCTCCAAAAATGACCCAATGTTGTTCTTTTTCCGGCTGAGTAATATTCCATTGTTTATACGTAGAAGGGTGAGAGGAAGGTCCAGGAAAAAGGGGATGTACCTACACATACAGCTGATTCACTTCGCTGTGCAGCAGAAGCTCGCACAGAACTGTAAAGCAACCATACCCCAATTAAAAAAAAAATAAAGACATTCAGGATAAAAACAAAAACAACAACTGTGGTTCTTGGTTTTCAATGAGGAGAGAGCTGTTGAAAAGGCCCCCACAACAGGAAGTAACAACCAGACTCTGCAAACTTTCTCTGTAAAGGGTCAAATAGAAAATATCTTCAGCTGTGCAGTCCATAGGGGTCCTCGAAAATATACCTCTCTGCCATTGTAGTGCAGAAGCAGCTGCTGATAATAGGTCTGTGAGTGAAACAGTGTGGCTGTGTTCTAACAAAACTTTATTTGTAAAGTTAGACAGCTCACAGCTATGGCTCAAGAGTCATTAACAATTTCCAGGGTAAAGTGAGGTCCCGCAGAACCTATCATCTGGGTGGAAGAGAAGAAAGGCAGAAAAGCCACTGCACAGAGTGTATTTTCTTATAATATTCTAGTAATTTTTTCTGGCACTCTGGAGTGTACTTTGCTTAAGAGGCATTGTGGAAGGATTTCTATCCTAAACCAATTTTAAATAATTTTACTACACTCTTCAGATGATTTAGATAAATTCCTTGTCTGAACTACTTCATCCCACCAAGAACTAGGGGAAGGAGATTAATATACTACATATTTATGGGCATCCGTCTCTCTATGACTTTTTAAAAGACTTAAAGTAGTGTTGAAAAAGCAAGTTGAATTTGTTTATTTTAATTTAGGCCATAACTTGCAGGCCCATTTTGAGGTTAACCTAGACCTCTTTTTCAGACTCTGACAAGTGCTAATTTGCATAATGAATTCCCTCTTCCTGAGTTCCCCACACAGCACACAAACAGGTTTATAGACACACACACACAACCACATATATACCGCAAATAAATACCCTATGCACTAGCACAAGAGATTTCAGGGACAGGACAACTTCACATTTTAGTCTGGTTGAAATTTTTGTCATTAAGAAACCATCTGCAAAGCTCAAGATATAATTTTCCACATATCTTTAATTACTGATATTTTCTTTTTTAAAAAAATTGAAGTATAGATTATTTACGATGCTGTGTTAGTTTCAGATGTACAGCAAAGTGATTCATATATATATATATATATATTCTTTTCCAGTTTCCTTTCCATTATAGATTATTCCAAGGAACTGAATATAATTTCCTGTGCTACACAGTTTTGTTGTTGTTGTTTAGTCACTAAGTTTAGAGAAGGCAATGGCAGCCCACTCCAGTGTTCTTGCCTGGAGGATCCCAGGGATGGCGGAGCCTGGTGGGCTGCTGTCTATGGGGTCGCACAGAGTCGGAGACTACTGAAGCGACTTAGTAGCAGCAGCAGCAGTCACTAAGCTGTGTCCAACTCTTTTGCGACCCGCTGGACGGTAGCCTGCCAGGCCCTTCTGTCCATGGGATTTCTCAGGCAAGAGTGCTTGAGTGGATTACCATTTCCTCCTCCAGGGGACCTTTCCCACCCAGAGATCAAACCCACATCTCCTGCATTGGCAGGCGGATTCTTTACCTCTGAGCCACGAGGGAAGCCCATTGTACACAGTAGGTCCTTGTTATTTATTTTATAAATAGTTGCATGTATCTGTTAATCCCATACTCCTAATTTATCCCTTCCCTTTCCTCTCTGGTAACCATAAGTTTGTTTTATGATATTTATGATGCTTGTTTATTGATATATTCTTTTTTCAATCATTCTCTTACAGCAAATGTGTTTCTCCTGAGACAATCTATGAGCTTCCCTCGCCATAGAGTACAGAGTATCTTAGTAGAAATGAGGTCTCAAGAAAAATATTCTGCTATGTGGTTAACCAGGGTTTGTAATATTTCAAGAGCAGGAAAAAAATTGCTGGATCGTCACTGACAACAAGTCTGTCTTGGTAAACTGAGATAAAGATGAAGGATAATTACAGGTAATCTTAGGCTTTGGGGCTTGAGTTGATCACTCAAGCAGGAGTCAGGAAGGAATTTCTCCCTCCCAGCAGAAAAATATTGTGCAAGGACCAGAGTTCAGGAAGGAGCCTGAAAGAGCGCTAAGATCTTGCCCGAAGCAGGAAGTCTTGCTGAGGACAATCTGGTTCTACCCAGAGAATCCTTGGTCCCTTGGCATTTTTCTAAGCCTGCAAGCAGATATATATATTGTTCTTTGTGCTGAGGAGTGCTGTTTAATTGTTCCCTTGGTTTAGCTGCTCATTGGTCTTACTCAAAACTTGACAAAAATGGTGATGAAAGGTGTTGTTGTTGTTCGGTCACTAAGTCATGTCCCTCTCTGTGCGACCCCATGGACTGTAGCACACCAGGCTCCCTTGTCCTTCACTATCTCCTGGAGTTTACTCAAATTCATTTCCACGGAGTCAGCAATACTATCTGTCTCATTCTCTGTTGCCCCTTCTCCTTTTGCCTTCAGTCCTTCCCAGCATCAAGATCTTTTCCAATGAGTCCACTCTTCCTGGCAGGTGGCTGAAGTATTGGAGCTTCAGCTTTAGCATCAGTCCTGCAGGGTTAATTTCCTTTAGGATCAACAAGTTTGATTTCCTTGCAGTCCAAGGGACCGTCAAGCATCTTCTCTAGCCAGCACCACAATTGGAAAGTATCAGTTCTTTGGCGTTCAGCCTTTACGGTTTAGCTCTCATATCCATACAGTTCAGTTCAGTTCAGTTGCTCAGTCGTGTCTGACTCTTTACATCCCTGTGGACTGCAGCACATCAGGCTTCTCTGTCCATCACCAACTCCTGAAGCTTATTCAAACTCATGTCCATCGAGTCGGTGATCCCATCTGACCATCTCATGCTCCGTTGTCCCCTTCTCCTCCTGCCTTCAATCTTTCCCAGCATCAAGGTCTTTTCAAATGAGCCAGTTCTTTGCATCAGATGGCCAAAGTGTTGGAGTTTCAGCTTCAACATCAGTCCTTCCAATGAATATTCAGAACTGATTTCCTTTAGGATAGACTAATTGGATCTCCTTGCAGCCCAAGGGACTCTCAAGAGTCTTCTCCAACGCCACATTTCGAAAGCATCATTTCTTCAGCACTCAGCTTTCTTTATGGTCCAACTCTCCCATCCACACATGACTACTGGAGAAACTATAGCTTTGCCCATCAGGCCCTTTGTTGGCAAAGTGATACCTTTATGATACATTGTCTAGATTTGCCATAGTTTTCCTTCCAAAGAGAGAGTGTCTTTGAATCTGATGGCTGCAATCATGTCCGCAGTGATTTTGGAGCCCAGTAAACTAAAATCTGTCACTGCTTCCACTTTTCCCCCACCTATTTGCCATGAAGTGATGGGACCAGATACTATGATCTTAGTTTTTTGAATGTTGAGTTTTAGGCCAGTTTTTCCACTCTCCTCTCACCCTCAAGAGGCTGAAATTTCTCTTTACTTTCTGCCATTAGAATGATGAAAGGTACCACCTCATTTATATTCTTTTGCTTTCAACTCTGATATCCAGCTATACAAACTACTATTCTTGGGACACAGACATAAACTGTACAGCATTTTTCCTGTTGTCTTTGGGCGGAAAAAGAAACTAGGTATTGGGCTTAACATGCTGGTTTAACTGCTGGGATATTGTTCCTTTTTCAGTGTACATATAAATATATATATATACTCACAACTACATAAAATGAGTCTTTTAAATAGTTCTGCTGATTTAAGTCTTACGTTTAATTCTATCTAGCTTAACCCAGGTGTAAATACTGAGTGTTAATGAATTAATCAAAGAAGAGTAAGAGAGAAGAAAAGTAATGGGATGGAAATCCCGAGGAAGAGACCCAACACAGGAAAGCATATACAGATTCTGGTTCAGAATACCCAGAACTGTGCCGAAGTCTAGTGAGTTCTCCATCAGTAATAGTCACCAACTTTATAGTTCCCTTTGGGATGGAGAGTGTGTCTTACTCATCTTTGCATCTCAACATCTGGCACCATTTCCTGCACATGGTAGAGGCCTAGTAGTGTGCTTTCCAAACGGATGAGAGGGGCAGTGGGGGAAACAGTGGCCAGAGGGAGAGGCCAACAGGAGGAAGAATTTCAGAGAGGAGGATGTGGTCATGTGTCAAAGTGGCCATCAGCTCTGGTAGTTAGGAGGTCATTCGGGACCTGAGGGACAGTAGTTTCCATGCAGCAGTGGAGGCGGAGTAGAAGCCAGGCTGCTGCGGGGTGAGGGATGAGGTGCAGGTGTGAAAATGGCAGCGGTGGGGGTCTCCACTGCCCTTTCCTAAAGCTGGGCTGTGGAGGAAAGAAGAGACCCTCAGGTGAGCAAATGGTCACTGTCCCTGAAATTATGAGGACTATTAGCATTGATGCAGGGAAAGACCGAAGGCAAAAGGAGAGGTGGGCGGCAGAGGATGAGCTGCTTACATAGCATCACTGACACAATGGGCATGAGTTTGTGCAAACTCCAGGAGACAGTGAAGGGCAGGGAAGCCTGGCATGCTCCAGTCCATGGGGTCACAAAGAGTCAGACACAGTTTAGCAACTGAACAACAACAAAATTAGCATTGGAAGGAAATCCTGTGGAGGTCACCTGGCTCCTGCCCTCTTTCCCTAGTCAGTCTGGGAACTCTGTCTTCAGCATCCCAAGTCCGAGTAGAAACTGGTTGTTCCCTAACCTTTGGGTACCAGGCTATAGAAAACCCTTAGTGATGGAAAAGCCAAATTTGTCTCCATCTATCGTTTCTACTTCTGCCTTCTGGAGTCACAAGGCATGTTAATTGGCTAATTATAACTGTTCAGTTTTAATAAGTCATGAGCTTTTAAAACAGAAAAAAAAAGTTGTTTTTGTAGATGCAGGCTAGTTTTAGTCCGTGTTCTCTGCCTTTCTTCTGGAAACTATGGAAACTACTTTGATAGATACGATCAATCAAAAACATTCTCTCAAAATCTCCAGCAAACGGGTGGTAAACTTGTGAAGTGGGAGCATTTCTAGGGAACCTAAAATTGAATCCCCAAACAGTTTTTGTCTGAGGACTATCAGGGGCACAGAAGAAAAAGAAGGATCATTAAACTGTGCCTATTGGAATGAATTTATTTAAGTAAACTATTTATTAAGGCAAAATCAAAATTAGTCTCATAAGCAAGGGGAAACAATATTTCTTTCCCTTCTACCCTCAATTTTTTTTTTTTCCCAATTGGGAAAGAAAAATAAATACATTTAGTTCCAGGAAGTTGTGATTTCAGTACTTAAGTTTTCAAATAGTAGAGGGAACTTCCCTGGCAGTCCAGTGGCTGGAACTTCCCCTTCCAATGCAGGTACAATCCCTGGTTGAGGAGCTAAGATCCCATATGCTGCTGCTGCCTAAAAAACCCAAACCATAAAACAAAAGCCAAGTTGTAACAAAATCAGCAAAGACTTTAAACCTGGCCCACATCAAAAAATCTTTCTAAAAAAATTTATTTATTTTTAAATGCAGGATAATTGCTTTACACTATTGTGTTGGGTCTACCAAACACCACCGTGAAATAGCCATAGGTTTACCCGTGTCCCCTCCCACTTGAACATCCCTCAGAACAGCTAATCTGTCAACCAAAAACATTTACTTACTAAACTGTCGAAGCTTTAAAAACATTGGTTTAGTTGATTTAATGCTAGACATACTTTACTGCTGTAATTTTAATTGTGGATAATTTATCTTTTCAGCAAAACTTGAGAACTTATTTTAAGCTTAGCTTGTAATATTTGTGCATGGTCCAGGCTCATCTCATTGACGATCCTTTGGCATCTACTGATTTATTTTTTAAAGTTTTTTAAAAAGATTTTTTTTTTTTTTGGATGTGGACCATTTTTAAAGTCTCTATTGAGTGTGTTACAATATTGCTTCTGTTTCATGTTTTGTTTTTTTTGGCCAAGAGGCATGTGGGATCTTTGCTCCCCCACCAGGGATGGAACCCTCACCCCCTGTGTTGGAAGGCAGAGTCTTAACCGCTGGAATGCCAGGGAAGTCCTGATATCTACTACTTTAGAAACAAAAATTACGAGTTGATCCATTGCAATCTGAAAAGAGGTCCATGTTTCACTTTAAAACGGACTATCACGTAGGATAGATTCAGAACAACGTTTTAGAAACGCTAGTCTGGTTGACAGCATGACTTGCAGCGACAGTTGTCTACAGTTTTATAAAATCCAGGCTTCACTGCCCTAGAAACAGTTTAGCGTGTGGTTAAGTTCTGGCCACAACACTTACAAGGCCCACTTTCCAAGCTCTGTTCCATTTTTCATTTTTTCCTGGCAGTTTCTCGTTTGTGGTCACAACTGCACTAGTATTTTTGCACCTTATCAGAGACCTGGGTTTCATGAGAAGTCTTTAAAAAGCTGGGTGAGAGGACAGAGCCCATAGCAGCAGAGAAGGCATGATTCACACTCAGATTTGGTGTTTTCCTCGGGCCAGGCTCTACTGGTGGTGTGTGCATCCTGCACTTAGCTCCTGGGGCCAGACCCTACCTGGCCCAGCCATCTTGCCAGGGGGCTTGGAACCTGTTCTGAAGTGGTTTGGAAAAAACAGAGGGTGGGGTTCCCTCCGGGATACTTCACCTGCCTTACTGCTCGACCCTTGAACACTCTTCTCCCCGGTTTAAACTGGTCAGACCTTTCCCCTTAATCCTCAGAGAGAAAATCAAGCCTTATCTCTCTTCTCATGTGGAAAAATACCTTTCCTTCAATCTGCCCACATTCGTGGAGAAGTTGACTCTGCGGAGCTAAGGGCTGGGGATGAGCTTGGAATGGATTTGTTTCACTTGGCAAATATGGAATATCTGTTGTGGGTCACTGATGTGGTTGATGCCGAAGATACCAAGGGTCAGTGTGCAGTGCTCACAAATGGTTCACATCTTAGCACAACAAATAAAACCATTTATCACCATTAATCAAAGGCCAATAATTTTATGTTGACATAGTGATATAAGCAGAGTGCTATTGGTGTGAGAGGAAGGTGTGCTTGTTAGGGGGCTAAGGGTGGGGAATGACAGAAGACTTCCTGGAGGAGGTGACATTTGAGATTGGTCCTTCCAGGATGCATAGAACTGTCCTACCAGAGAATCAGAGATCCTGCTTTCAAGGCTCTCTGAGAAAATAGAAAGTGTGGCTGAAGCATCGGCTTTGAGAGAGTTCTGGGTGAATCTGATGGAGTCAGCATCTTACGGATTTTGATGAGTAGCTGATATTTGGAACGAGACCTTTAGTTTCTACCATCAAACATCATCCTGGTGTGTTAATGAACATCACTGGAGAGAATTCTTTATGTTGAAAACTTGATTTTTCAATCATTTCTCACTTAATTTTCAACAGGGATGGAAAAGAACCAACAATCTCTGAACGCATAATACATATTTTGTTATTTGAAAGCTTCCTTAATATGATCACCCACTTAAAAAGCAAGTTACAGAATATAGAACATGGAAATTGCTAATAAACATGTGTGTTATTTTTTTATTGTATATATTTAAGGTGAAGGCATTGGATATACACTTAGATAGTGAAATAATGATTATAGTCAAGTTTCTTAACATACCATCTCCTCATATAGTTTTTTTTTGTTTGTTTTGGGGAGCATACTTTTACTGAAGGATAGATTTACAAGTTGCGTCAGTTTCAGGTTTATAGAAAAGTGATTAAGAGATATATATATATATTTCAGATTATTTTCCATTATAGGCTATGACAAGGTACTGAATAGAGTTCCCAGTGCTCTACAATAAATTTTTGTTGTTAATCTATTTCATATACAGTGGTGTGTATCTGTTAATCCCATATTTCTAATTTATCTCTGATACTTATCTCCTCATATTATTATTTTTGAACAGGGCATCTGAAATGTTCTCTTAGCAGACTTCTGGTATTCAGTATAAGGTGATTGACTTTAGTCACACTTCTGTACATGACCAGACATTCATCCAACACAATTGCAGCTCCGTACCTTTGACCGACATCTTCCTATTTCCCCTCCTCCCCACTCCTGGTGACCACCTTTCTACTAACAAATGTGTTTAAATTGATGAGCATAACATTGTTCCAGACCCGGACAAAAATACAAAATGAACTAGAGTCTCTAACCCAAGATCTATCCCAAGGCACATACTAGAAAATTAGAACAATTCCACAGGGGCATTTAGCTTCTTTTTTTCCTTTTCCATTGCGTGTGCATTCGTAGTTGTAATGACAGAATTTCTGATTTTGAGGATCCCAGTGTGTGTGTATGCTCAGTTGTGTCTGACTATTCGCAACCCCATGGACGGTAGCCTGCTAGGCTTCTCTGTCCATGAAATTTTCCAGGGAAGAATACTGGAGTGGGTAGCCATTCCCTTCTCCAGGGATCTTCCTGATCCGGGGAGTGAACCAGTCTCCCACATTAGCAGGAGGATTCTTTACCACTGTGCCACCTGGGAAGTACCTTGAGGATACCAGAATACTTTCTATATTGTCCTTCATAACTGGTCTTTTAGCCTAAACATAAAACACTGTGGCCAGAGGCAACATACTTCATATTAATCATTATGAGCCTATTAAAAGGAAGGTCCCCATGGAGGGTGAAAGGCAGCGCTAGGGTTGGTAGCAGGCTGTGGGGTCTTGTGCTTGGTGATCTTTGCAAGGGTCCACAGTTATCAGGTAAGCCTGGTATGCATGGGGCGGGGTGTCCAGTGAAGTGACCCCGACAATCAGTTCCCTCCCTTGAGTTCCCAGGAGCCTTCCACAGTCACAGAAGCTTCTGCTTGAGCACTAAACTGAGTCCACTCTCTGCAGAACACTTTTCAACAGTAACTCAGAGACTAAATTTCAGCATGAGCCAAACATCACATTAGTAGTGATCTCACTTCCTCAGCAATGATCAGCCTGTGTCCTCTAAAAGGGGAGGAGGAGGGGCAGAGGAAATCTGTTCTGCTGCTGCTTTCCTCCAGTGGATCAGAAAGCAGGATGTGATCATGGCACAGGGTTTGGAGACAGCCCCCAAAACTAGATGAAGATGAACTATCTTCAACTATAAAATAGAGGTAAAGATAATTGACCCACCTGCCAAGAAATTGTAAGGGTTAACTAAAAAAATACATTTAGCATGCCTGGTATACAGTAAGTGCTCCATAAATGGTGACTCTAAGGGGAAAATCAGACCCAGCCACTGCTACTTCCAAATCTCTAACCCCCAGGTGTTGTATCCCAGGCTCAGTATATGCCTAACATCAGCACAGAAGATGCAAAAGGAAATAGGAGTCAGTCATATTCTGTCTTTAAGGAGATTAGAGTCCTTGGGAGGTAGACACAGAAAGACATCAGAGCTCCGAGGAACTGGAGTCCTGGCTTCATGGAGAGAAACTGGATGTCAGAGGGATGTTCTATAAATGCTCAACACATTAATAAGGGTGTTATTGGAAGCAGGATTCTAAATGGGTTTTGACTGAGCCAACTGAATATGCATAAAAATGCAAGAGCAAATGAAGATTGGCATACATATGGGATTTTGACATCTTTATGGGATTGGAGTGAAGATGGAAATAGTGAGAAAATTAAGTTTGGATAAACAGACTTGTCTTTCTTCTTCTTCTTCTTTTTTTTTTAAATTTGACTGCACAACACGACATGTAGAATTTTAGTTTCCCATCAGAAATTGAACTCGTGGTCCCTAGCATGAAAGTGTGGAGTCTTAACCACTGGACTGCCAGCAAAGTCCCCAAACTTTTCTTTCTCCTTCCCTCTCTTCCTGCCTTCCTCTCTCTCTCTCTGTCTCTCGCTCTCTCTTGCTTTTCTTTCTTTCCATTTGACTTTCAGAATCAGTTCAGCTCAGTTGCTCAGTCATGTCCAACTCTTTGCAACCTCATGGACTGCAGCATGCCAGGTTTCCCTGTCCATCACCAGCTCCTGGAACTTGCTCAGACTCACGTCCATCGAGTTAGTGATGTCAACCAACCATCTCATCCTCTGTCATCCCCTTATCCTCTTGCCTTCAATTTTTCCCAGCATCAGGGTCTTTTCAAATGAGTCAGTTCTTCACATCAAGTGGCCAAAGTATTGGTGCTTCAGCTTTAGCGCCAGTCTTTCCAATGAACATTCAGGGTTGATTTCCTTTAGGATGGACTGCTTTGATCTCCCTGTGGTCCAAGGGACTGTCAAGAGTATTCTCCAACAGTACAGTTCAAAATCATCAATACTTTGGTGCTCAGCTTTCTTTATAGTTCAACTCTCACATGCCTACATAACTACTGGAAAAACCATAGCTTTGACTAGACGGGCTTAGACTTCCAGAATGAGGGTATATTATTTTGCTAGGGTTGCCATAACAAATAACCACAAAATGGGTGGTTTAAAGCAAGCAAAATTTGTTGTCTCACAGTCATGGAGCTTGAAAGTGCAAAATCAAGGTGTTGGCAAGTTAGTTCCCTCTGAAGCTTTTAGGGGAGGACCTGTTCTGGACTCTTCCAGCTCTTGGTGGGCCCAGTGTCCTTGGCTTGTGGCTGTCTCACTTCAGTGTCTGCATCTTCACATGGTCATTATCTTTCTGTGTCTCTTTCCTCACACTGCATTTTTTCCTGTGTGGCTGTATCCAGTTTTCCGTCTTATAAGAACACCAATCATACTGGATTAGGGCTCACCCTAGTGACTTCATCTTCACTTGATTATATCTGCAAACACTATTTCCAAGTAGAGTCACATTCATAGGAACCAGAGGTTAGGACCTAAACATATCTTTTTGGGGAATAAATTCAAACCATTATAGGATGATTCATCCTGAAGGCAATAGGAGGGGCTGGTTGTATTTAATAGGAGATGTATGTTAGTTGGACACACAAATAGTGGGGCATATGGAAATCACGAGACGTTGTAGGATAGAGATTCTGCTGCCAAGTTGCTTCCGTCGTGTCCAACTCTGTGCGACCCCATAGACAGCAGCCCACCAGGCTCCCCCGTCCCTGGGATTCTCCAGGCAAGAACAGTGGAGTGGGTTGCCATTTCCTTCTCCAATGCATGAAAGTGAAAAGTGAAAGTGAAGTTGCTCAGTCGTGTCTGACTCTTCACAACCCCATGGACTGCAGCCCACCAGGCTCCTCTGCCCATGGGATTTTCCAGGCAAGAATACTGGAGTGGGGTGCCATTGCCTTCTTCGAGAATAGAGATGAGCTTCTGAGAAGAAATGAAAACCCTGAGAGAGAACATGTTGTTCATAGAATTGTATAGAATGCAAGAACCAGGGCCATGGACAGAATCCTGAGGATTCTCACCTAGGAATGGGATGACTCATGATTGAGTTGTATTAAAGCATCTGGCAACTGCTATGAATTCTGGTTGTATGGTGTTGAATATGATAGAAAAGCCCCTAATCTCATGGAGCTCAGATGCCAGGGCTGGAGACAGAGGAACTAGGGGAATGGGGACCAGTGAGGAAGAAAGACCACGAGGGGCCAGTGGGACCGCAGAAGTGAAAGGAGGAGGGATGTAAAGAATGAGAGTAGCTCACAGGGTTAAATGCCGAACAGAGAGAGGAAGTGGTGGGATGAGAACCCAGAGCTGCCATGAGCTTTAGCAAACCCCCAGGGAGGATGATTTTAGTGGAATGTTGGGGGCAAGAGCCAGACTGTCATTGGTTGAGACGTGTATTTAGCCTGTTCTTAGAGACAGTGAGGGAGCCTTAGATGGAGAAAGTATGTTTTAAGATGGAAGATCCTTGAACACTTGTGTCTGTGAAGTTGAAACCTTCCAAAAGTAAGAGATGTGGCAGCTGGATGGATGAATGAATTGGTGGACAGATAGACAGATCACTGAAGGAGAGGGATCCCTGAACAGGGGACCAAAGAATTCGAGGATGAAGTGAGGTTTTATTTTGTAAATGTCTGGGTAGGCTCTGGAGCAGAGCAGGGAGCTCTGGGCTGGTGTTGCAGAACTGCAGGGCTGCAGGAGGAAATGTGAAGAGGATGATTGCAGATGGTGATAAATCCCTAGGCAGAGAAGAGATGAGATGCAGGAAGTCCCTCTTATCCTCAAGTGACAAGTCAAATGCCTCCTCCTCAGGAAGCCTGGTCTGAGAGCACATCAGGATGTGCAGTCAGCCTTGGTCCTCCTGGACCATTTGCCTTCTCTGCTTTGCTTCCGCAGCGCTCAGCAGAGTCCACATCACCCAGGGCGCCTCCTCACTCCTCTCTGCCCGCGTGTGGCTTTGAGCTGCCTGGAATGTCAGGCTGGGAGACTGTGGGGCGGTGATGACTGTATTCTGTTCCTGCTGGGTCCTTGACCTGGTTTTGACTCAGACTAGCTGGGTGATCTTGGGTCAAGTCATTGGGTTTTTCTGGACTTTAGTTTTCCCCACCTATCAAATTAAGCAGCTTGGCTAAAGCCTCTGGGCCAAGAGTCAGCAAACTATGACCTGGAGGTCAAATCAGCCTGCTGTTTTTCCAGAATCTGGAAAATAATAGATGTATGTATATATACAACTGTATACTTGAAACTAACACAGCATTGTAAATCAACTATACTTTCAAAAAAGTTCCTCCAAAGCTTTTTGGCAGCTTTGTGATGCCATCTCCATTCACCTGCTGCCATGGCAAGTAAAATATGTATATGCGTACATACGTGTTCAGTCATGTGCAGTTCTTTGTGACCCTGTGGACTGTAGCCTGCTGGGCTCCTCTGTCCATGAGATTTCCCAGGCAAGAATACTGGAGTGGGTGGCCGTGCCCTTCTCCAGGGGATCTTCCCAACCCAGAGATCAAACCTGTGCCTGAATTGCAGGCAGATTATTATT
The DNA here is from genome assembly GCF_016772045.2 of Ovis aries. Lineage (NCBI taxonomy): Eukaryota > Metazoa > Chordata > Mammalia > Artiodactyla > Bovidae > Ovis > Ovis aries. The sequence goes on from NC_056066.1 coordinate 12,692,910, forward strand.
ATTTTTTAACCATTGAGCTAGTGAGGAAGCCCTAAGGAATTATTTAGGCAGTGCCAAAATGTCTTTGCCATAGACTACCTGTTTATTCTGGCTTTACTCTCTTATTTTTTACCTGAAAAATTAAAGCTCTAAACTAAATAATATTTAAGATCTTCTAATACTAAGTTCTGAATTAACCAAAATGTGAAGGAAGCTGTTTATCCTTATATCTGTAGGCACTTAAGTGCCTTACATGCTATAAGAAATTGGATTTTTTCCCCCCATGCTAAATATATTTGTAACAAAGCAGACTCCGTGACTTCTGTCCTAGCAGCACTAAGTTCTGTGAAGTTCTCTTTGGTCAGCAAAAGCTAGACAATTAGCAGAAGCCTAAGGTCTGGGCCTTTGGTGGAGTGAGATCAAGGTGTGGATTCTGGATGGCACTGTGCTGTCTGGGTACAGCTAGACCATCTGCCAGTCAAATCCTTCTTCCATCTTTTTAAAAATGATGGAAACTAAGGTCCCTCCCGGCAGTAACAGCTTAGGAATCCATGGTTCTAAGGTCCGTATAGTCAGAACTATGGATTTTCCTAGTAGTCATGTACGGATATGAGCATTGGACCATAAAGAAGAAGGCTGAGCACCAAAGAATTGATGTTTTTGAACTGTGGTGCTGGAGAAGACTCTTGAGAGTCCCTTGGAGTGCAAGGAAATCAAACCAGTCAATCCTAAAGGAAATCAACCTTGAATATTCTTTGGAAGGACTGATGCTGAAGCTCCAATACTTTGGTCACCTGATGTGAAGAGAGCCAACTCATTGGAAAAGACCCTGGTTCTGGGAAAGATTGAGGGCAGGAGGAGAAGGGTGACAGAGGATGAGATGGTTGGATGGCATCACTGACTCAATGGATATGAGTTCGAGCAAACTCTGGGAGACTGTGAAGGACAGGGAAGCCTGGCGTGCTGCCAGCCATAGGGTTGCAAAGAGTCAGACATGACTTGGTGACTGAACAACAGCAACAAATGGTTCGAAGGGTTCCTGGAATTGGCTGAGTCCCTCGAAAGGCTTCTGGAGACCAGCTCTGTTCTTGGCGTAACATTGGTAATGATGGAGGGAGTGAGAAAAGACTGTGCAGAACAAATAAAAAAGCACACCAGCAACTTCCAAACAAAATATTGGTTTATTTGACTAATATTAGATGTCCTTTACCACTATAATTTTAATTGTGGATAATTTGTGATATCTCTGTAAAGCAAAGCCTGAAAAGTTATTTTTAACTTAGCTTTCAGTGTTTATTCACAATTCAGGTTCATGTCCTCCCCAAAATTCTGACTCCATAACTGAACCTGAAGTGGCTTATCCTCTTTCTTGAACAATACTCAATGAACCAATGGAAGCAAGTCAGACTACTCTGTTGGAGGCATCCAAGGTCACAGCACCAATTTCTATCTTTTGATGATTGGAAGATGGCAAACACTAAGAATAAGTCATGTTTCTGAAATATGGGCTGCACAAGAGTTCAAAACAGCCTCCAAAGGTTTTGAGGATAAAATGAGATTTTATTATGTAAATGTCTATGCAGGTTCTGGCTCCTATTAAAAATAAACAAAACAATTGGGGATTTTGGAAAAGAGCCATAAAAACAATTTAAGTTTACTGAGTAAGTAAATAGTAGTTTAAGATTCTCTTTGGGGATTGTTGAGAAAGTGACTCCAAGAAGATGGAAGAGTTTTTTTTTTTAAAATACAGCTTTCCAGGGGAAGTTCTTTCTTTCTGGATTAAAAGGTCAAATGACAATAGCACTAATGATAAATTATACACTCCCAGTGCCTTCTCTTAACCTTTTAATAGCCTTGTGAAGAGTGAAGACTTGCAGCATTCATGTTCAATATGATTCCTATTGGAATTACGACTTCCGCCAAGCCACCTATATTTACTGTGAGGATCCAAGAATGTAGATTAAGACACTTGAAATAGAAGGAGTCTTTGTTGCTATTGTTGTTGTTAAGTTGCTAAGTCATGTCTGATTCTTTGTGACCCCGTGGACTGCACTATCTCTGGGGTTTGCTCAGATTCATGTCCACTGAGTCCATAATGCTACCTAACCACTTCATCCTCTGCCACCCCCTTCTCTTTTTGCCTTCAATCTTTTCCAGCATCAGAAACATTTGGATAATTCACTTTTTAATCTTTCAATAATAATTATGTTTAGCCATGTACATAGTCATGAGATTCTTATTTTTGTTTACGTTACTGCCTGCCTTTTATCTCTCTCTTGTTATACCAGGATGAAATAAAACCAACTTTCTTTTTTACTCTCTTAGTATGGCGGCTTTGTTTCTCTCGGGTGCTTGGACTTCTGTGTATTTGTAAGGCTTATTTTTCAACAGAACAGTCAGGGTTTACAGAGTAAAGGAATTTTCATTTCCATTACTATTAGGTTGCTGTTGAAATGACTGTAAAATGGGTTGGAGGGGAATGCATTAGTTATTGCTGATGAAGTTGCTTCCTGCCCATCCAAACAGAAAGATGCTGGCCCCTGGCTATGACTGAATTCAGGGGACTTGGGCATCTCTGCGTCATTTAATTATCTTAAGGCCCAAGTCACTTATCCCACCTCTTTCTGGGTTTCCCCTCATGGGGACTTTCTATGGGTCTTGGCTAACACACAGGAATCTGATGTTTAGAAAGTCACTTTCCTGTCCTTATAAACAATTCCACTATCATAACCTGGCTTCTGGCAGCAGAGGTTCATTTAAATTTTGCTCAGCTTGGTTTACAATTAAGATTTAATTAGTAAACTCATTACAAAGACAGGAAATCACTGACTTTCCCCTAATTCTCTTTCAGGCCCCAGCAAGGACCCAGCCTGTCCCTTTGGCTTCAGACGTTTGCAGAAAGTTTTCTCCAAACATTGTTATTTATGTTAACTTTAATTTCAAGATAAAATATTGTTCTTTGCTTTGGCAAATAGCTGGAAGTAAGCTAGGCATTTAGAATTCAGGGTTTCAAGTTCTCTATTTAGAAATACGTCCTGTGCATATTTTTAAACTTTTTGGACTCAGAGAGTCTGTTTAGATTCTCTGAGCTTTTCCCAAACAGTAGAAATAAAGGCTACTGTTGGGAAGTGGGAGAGGAAAGGCCCACAGGGATGATGTAAGACCAGAAAATAATCACAGCACGGTGACACCCTCAGAATAATTCAGAACACTGTGAATCTCATGGCAACTCCAAGAGCACAGAAGGAGGGGCGGCTGAACTCTGTAAGCTAAGGTGACGCATTCGTAGTTTCTAAAACCAAAAAGCAGTAGGGAAGCGTTTGCCAAAAAGCTATGAAAAATGAGGGATAAATGGGTACTCAGCTGAGAGAGAGCTTTCCAATGTTAGAAGCTCGGGAGGAAAACATTTTAGCTGATAATATTTCTATTGGACAAAAGCTATTAATATATAAATTTATCCTGAGAAAATGAGGTCCCTTTGGGAGAACAAGGGAAACTTTTGTATCAGAGCTTAAGTGTTATTGATATACTTAAGGCACTGAGATTTACATGCAGACACTTACTTTGACCACACAATGATGATTCCAGTACAGAAATTTCTTTCCCTTTCAAATTACTCCTATTTTGTTTCATGTGGCCTTTGACCCTTAAGGAAAGTTTTATATGTTTAGACGAGTGACTAAGTTTTAGAAATTCAATCTTTCAAAACTTACTTTTTTAGAAGTAACTATAAGTTGTCTCTGATATTAGATGTATTTTTGAAGTAATGAATTAATGATGAAAAAAAATTGACTCTGATTATGATGAAGCTTTATTCTTTAGTGAGTTCTCTATTCATGCTAATTATTTTTTGTTCTGACAGAAGAAGAAAATACGGACCAGAAAGATTAAGTGACTCTCCTGAGGTCACACAGCAAACTTGAAGGCAAGGCAGAAAAAAGGTCAGTTTGTTTATTTGTTTTAATTATGTGTGGAGTTCTGGGCAAACTCAAAGGTAAAAGTTATTGGAAGCTGTAAAAATCAGGACCCATAGTGCTTAGTGGGTGTCACTCTCAGGCAGTCTCCAACAGCTTTTACGAGGCTTTGGAATGTGTCAATAGATAGCTCAGTGACCCTCTGGAAAGGGGCAAATCAAACCCTTTCCTCTGGGAAGCCTCAGCCAGTTGCTCCTGGAGATTTTCAGTCAGAGGAGGAAATGCCAACTTTGCTTTCAAAATGGCTCAGAAGAGTTTGGAGAACACACAACTCAATATTTGTAGGCCATATATTAAGTTAACTTTAAAAATGCATTTAAAATACTGTTTGATTTCATTTATACGAGGTACCTAGAACAGTCAAATTCATGGAGTTGGAAAGTACATTGGTAGATAGCAGGGCCTGGGGAATAGGAGGTGGGGGCGCGTGAGAGTTTAATGGGGACAGAGTTTCAGTGTAGGAAGGGGAAAAATCTGGGAGATGGATGATGCAATGTGAAAAAAGTATACTTAGTGCCACTGAACTGTACAGTTAAATATGGATAAAATGTTGTATATTATGCGACTTTTGCCACAATTAAAAAAATTAGGAAAAGAATGTAGATGTATATGCGTAATTGAGTCATGCTGCTGTACAGAAGAAATGAACACACCATTGTAAACCAGCTCTACTTCAATAAAATGGGGAAAATAAAGGATACAGGCCGAATGACCGAGAAGTGGGTCAAGCCGTCAGACAGCTTACCAGAAGCAGGGGTGGCTGAACTCTGCTTCGTCTCCTGTCTCGTTGGCTCTGTTAGAAGGTTGGCAGCCAGTGTGCAGCGGCAGGCAGAGGCCAACGTAACAGGAGTTCAGGTCTTACCTGTGAAATGTCCGGTGCCAGACCTGATGGTAAGAAGGGCAGAGAAAAGGAAGAGAGGACAAAGATGTCCAAAAGAACAATTAAACAAAGAAAGCGGGCTTCCCTCATAGCTCAGTTGGTAAAGTATCCGCCTGCGATGTAGGAGACCCCGATGCAATTCCTGGGTTGGGAAGATCCACTGGAGAAAGGATAGGCTGCCCACTCCAGTATTCTTGGGCTTCCCTTGTGGCTCAGCTGGTAAAAGTATCCGCCTGCAATGCGGAAGCCCTAGGTTCGATCTCTGGGTTGGGAAGATCCCCTGGAGAAGGGAAAGGCTACCCAGTCCAGTATTCTGGCCAGGAGAATTCCATGGACTGTGTAGTCCATAGGGTCACAGAGAGTCGGACACAACTGAGCCACTTTCACTTTCAAAGAAAGCAGGTATACTAATAACACAAAGGGATATAAAACTTCCAGAAACTTCAGCACAGAGACTGGCGGTGACAGGTCTTGAGAGGTTATTGTCCTCAGTGGAGGTTCCACTTAACGGAAATAGAAGAACTGTAAACCACAGCAGAGGTCTGTCTGAGCTGTGTGAGGAGTGGCTGAAGTCCACAGAAAGGGCTCTGAGAAGGGGTTCCCTGATTTCTCTGGTGAAGGAATTCTGTTTGGAAAGGTATGGGGGCTGAGGCTTTAGCAGTTATCAGAACCAAACGCAATGCTTGGACTTTGACTGAATCTTATTTGGAAAATAACAGCTATCAAAAATATTCTCGGTACAGGGGCTTCCCTGGTGGCTCAGTGATAAAGAATCTGCCTGCCAGTGCAGAAGACATGGGTTCGATCCCTGATCCAGGAAGATCCCACATGCCGAGGAGCAACTAAGCCACCGTGCACCACAACTATTGAGCCTATTCTCTCGAGTCCAGGAATTGCAAATGCTGAACCCATGTGCCCTGTCTACTGAAGCCTGTGCACCCTAGGGCCCAAATCCACAGCAAGAGAAAGTGTGTTAGTCGCTCAGTCGTGTCCGACTCCTTATGATCCCGTGGATTGTAGTCTGCCAGGCTCCTCTGTCCGTGAGATTCTCCAGGCAAGAATACTGGAGTGGGCAGCCATTCCCTTCTCCAAGGGATCTTCCTGACCCAGGGATTGAACCTGGGTCTCCTGCGTTGCAGGTACACTCTTTACCATCTAAGCCACCGGAGAAGACTTGCAACAAGAGAAGCCACCACAATGAGAAGCACGACAGTTAAAAAGTATCCCTCATTCTCTGCAGCTAGAGAAACGTCCATGCAGCAACGAAGACTCAGCACAGCCAAAAATAAATAAAACTATTTTTTAAAATTATTGGTATCATTGGGAACATTTAGATATGGATTAGATATTTTAATAGATTATATTATGAAATTAAGCTCCCTGCTGGCTCAGATGGAATAATTATGGAATTATTATAGATTTTCCTGGATGCAATTAGATTATTGTGGTTAAGCAGTTTACCCATACTTTTAGACGATGTCAGAAGCTGTCAGAAACTTGGAAAAAGCTGTGTATGTGCATGCAAGCACACACCTATATGTACATGGATACAGTGTGTGTTTGTGTACATACATATATTTATGCAGAAGATGGTTGAAAAAATCATGGAATCACTTGGCTTCTAAGATAGTTAACTCCCTGGCAACTTGACATCATTAGTAGATTAAATACGAATGGCCAACTCTGAACCAGGGCAAGCAAATAAAATATTTTCAATGTTAAAAAAGGAACCAGGCTAATCAGAAGTATCTTGGTATCTTAACACCCAACTGAACATGCTTTAGAAAATGCTCTGAACAATTCAATCAACTTTAATGCAAAATGAAAGACATTTTCTACAATGCAACATTTGTCATTGTTATGGGCTGAACTGTATCACTGTTCCCCCATCCCCTGCCATTCATGTGCTGAAGTCCTCACCCCTAGAACTTCAGAATGTGCCCATATTTGGAGACTGCGCTTATGCTCAGTTGTCCAGCTGTGTTCGACTCTTTGCAACCCCCTGGACTGTAGCGCCTCTGTCCATGGGATTCTCTAGGCAAGAATACTGGAGTGGGTTGCCATTTCCTTCTCTAGGAGGTCTTCCCAACCCAGGGATCAGACTTGAGTCTCCTGGGTCTCTTGCATTGGCAGATGGATTCTTTACCACTGTGCTACCTGGGCAGGCCTATATTTGGAGATACTTGGTATTTAAAGAGATTAGAAAGTTAAACTGAAGTCTTTAGAGTGGGTCATTGTCGTTTTAACAACATGGAAATTATCATAAAATACACAGAAAAAAAAGAATAGCAAACAGCAGGCCCTTTTCTGAGTGCTTTTTCTGTCTGACACATGTCCTCACTCCACTGTCTCTAAGCCACAGACAGGTTTAGCTCCCCAGCTGTCAGGCTGGGGAGAAGGAAGCCACCCAAGGTCACACAATATTCATGCTATCGGAGTTGAGATTCAAATCCAAGGGGTCTAACATCCAGAGATTTGTTTTTCTCTGCTTTATCATGCTTCTACAGCTTTAGACATACAAGTGACTAAAGCGTAAATGTTATCGTGTCTGTTGGATTACATTCTACAGCTTCCCCTAGTCAGAATTCCAAGTTCAGAACCAGGGGGCACGCCTGTATCCAGAAGTGATAGGAAAGAAATGATCCGTCCATAGAACAGAGTATCGATTTTGTGGGTGTAAGCTACCATCTCCCTCAGGAGAAAAATTATGGACTAGATCCCCAAAGAGATGAACCAGTATTCATGTGTTTTGTCAAAACACACATCCTAAATCAAGTCAGTGGACATAGTTTTAGCCGTACTGTACTCTTTGTGTGTGTTTCTCAAAACATACAGAAAGAGAAAGAGACCCAGAAAGAGAAGCAACGGCCCAACAGGAAAAATCTATGGAAGTTTACGAGAATAAAATATACCGTTAAATGCTTTAAAATCTGCCAGAAGCCCTGGATGGCACCCCTTGACTCTTCCCTTAGAACATGGCTGGTAAGTGGGATGAGTGGGCCAGACAGACTGTCTCTGAGTTCTGTCCAGATGCGTACCTCACTGTATTGACTTCCTTTGCCTTCCTGTATGTCCAGACACACAAAGCCCTCAACTCTTGACCTTCTTCTGTCTTTTTCTCCTCTTGTTAACATGTCTTGAATGGAGAGGAGACTCAGGAAGCTCTGCTGTTTTGTCTTTTATTTGAGCCTCAAAGACAGAAACTACTGAGATGAGACTTGTCCTCAGACTTAAACCCCCCGACTCGGAGCAAAATTTCCCCAAGGTCCTTCCTCCACCTTCCCAGGGACAGTTTCTCGGCACATGGAGGATTCCAAGGTCTCCAGCCGGCTCCTGGTGGTTTCTTTAGATGGACACCTGGAGTCCTGGAGGCAGCGCGTCCTGTCCCAGTTCAGGGCACTCGCTCGACTCCGGCTGACACTGGCCTGCATGGGATGCTTTTACTTTCAGCTTTTAGACAAATGCTTGTTTTCCCATCCTCTGTCCATCCATAAGCCCGTGGTAGGTCAATTGCTTCCCCCAGCTTTGAGCACACATCAGGTTCCCAGGTACAGTTGGGCGGGAGATGCACTAAGCTGAAGAAGGTGAGCTAGTCTGAGTCCCGTTCCTTCAGAGCATCTTACGTGACCCAGAATATATTTTTCCACCTTTGCACCGTGTGTGTGTGTAGTGTGTGTGTGTAGTGTGTGTGTGCTTAGTCGCTAAGTTGTGCCAGACTCTGCAACTCCGTGGACTGTAGCTTCCCAGGCTCCTCTGTCCATGGGATTCTCCAGGCGAGAATACTGGAGTGGGTTGCCATGCCCTCCTCCAGGGGATCTTCCCAACCCAGGGACTGAACCCTTATCTCCTATGTCTCCTGCACTGACAGGTATGTTCTTAACCACTGAGCCATCTGGGAAGACCCACCTTTGCATCAGAAGCATTCTTCTTTTTTGAAAAAATACTTTTTTCTGTGTGGACCATTTAAAAATGTTTACTGAATTTGTTACAGATTGCTTCTGTTTCATGTTTTGGTTTTTTGGTCATGAGGCATGTGAGATCTTAGCTCCCCAGCCAGCTCCCCAGCCAGCTCCCCAACCTGCACTCCCTGCATTGGAAGGTGAGATGTTAACCACCGGACCACCAAGAAAGTCCCTAGAAGCACTCTTTGAATGACACCTCACTTACCTCCGATTTTTGAAAGAATTTTGTCTGTCCAATTAAATAAACATCGCATTTTGCCCCATGCAACTCCAGAGCCGAGTGATCTGAGCTGACAGCCTGGGTTAAGGGTAGGGCTTGGGGAAACCATCTTCCTCTCTTACTTCATCAATGGTGTTACCTCTAAAGCTTGGTGCTGCAGAACCAACTTCCCAGAGACCAGAGGACCATCCTTGGTTCAAGGATCTTGAAGTGGCTGAGAATTCACTTAAGCTTTTAAAATTCATTTTCAGGAAGTTAGATTCATTTCCTCATTTTTATTATTCACAGCAAAAAAATTGAAGGTGGCATAATGAGAGCAAACAGCAAATGACAAGAAGAGCAAAGTGATTTATTCAGTAACATGGTGGATGGCTTGTGTTACATCGTGTGTCTACTTCAGAAACAACCCCGCTATTTCGAAGAGGTTCTTTGAACTGTTGAAGAGTTATCAAATTTCCATTAAAATTTTTGGGATTCAAAGACCCCAGTTAGGGAATCTCTGCGGTGTAATTAAATAGACGCCCACACAGGGGTGCGGGGTGAGGGCGGGGACTACAGTTCTTTTGCTCTTTCAGTTTGTCACCAAAATCAATCATTTGTGCTTCCTGCGGCCCATCATGAATTTGAATAGTTAAAAAGTATGCTTGGGCTTCCAGGTGTTTCGGTGGTAAAAATCTGCCTACCAGTGCAGGAGATACAGGAGATGCTGGCTTGATCCTTGGGGAGAGAAGATCCCCTGGAGAAGGGAATGGAAAGCTATTCCAGTGTTCTTGCTTGGAGAATGCCATGAACAGAGGAGCCTGGTAGGCTATAGTCCATTGGGGTTGCAAAGAGTCAGGCATGACTGGGCATGCACACACAAAAACTAGGGTTAGAGTCCTAAAGATTACCCTACTAAGTGTCAGTGCCTTTGGAAAAGTAACAATCCAAGAAAGATTTCCCAACTTGAATCGGGTTGTGGGATGTAATGGTGTCATATAGGGATATTCCATTTGGAGATGGTTTGGAAAAGCCTTTATTTTTCGCACATGATCTCTTATTTGAAAAGAATAGGACAAATATTGTTTTCATAGTGCAAAGAACACGAAAAATCTTTACAAAATTTGCTATGAGGATTTGAAGAACTGGTTCCCATCTTGATGACATAATCTCAACAGAGGGGATTATTGGAATTTTAGCAGAAAGGTATGAGATTTTCATCTTTATAGGAAGAGGGAAGGAGTTTACCAAAACAAAACAAAACAAAACAAAACAAAACAAAAACAGAAAGAAAGAAAAGCTAAGCAAAATGGATCTAAGGCATAACAAAGTTTCCCAACAGAATATTTAAGTCTTCTAAAAAAAAAATAGTAGTAGTCTGCTTTGCTTACTGGTAAGAGGAAGTGCCAGCAGGTCAGTTTGCAGTTTCCAGAAAAATAGCAATATCAAAGCTTGAACATTTTCTGAGAGTAGAGTAAATCATTATGACTGGCATACTTGGTCAGTTTGTGAGCAACTTTGAAGACACCGAATTCTTTCAAGAGCATAAGATTTACTTCATGGGCTGGTTGGAAAAAGTGTTTTTTTTCTTTTTTTTAAAAAATTTATTGAAGTATAGTTGGTGTACACTACTATGCATTACAGGTGTACAATATAGTGATTAATAAATTGTAAAGGTTACACTTCTTTTATAGCCGCTATAAAATATTAGCTATATTTCCCATGTTGTTCCATTTATATGAGGCACCTAAAGTAGTCAAATTCACAGAGTCATAAAGTGCATTGGTAGATGCGAGGGGCCAGGGTTGGGGAGAGGGATGGGGTCAGTTAAGACAGTTCTGTCTCATATCTGACTGCAGTCATGTCTGACTCATTGCAACCCCATGGACTGCAGCATGCCAAGCTTCCCTGTCCATCACCAATGCCCGGAGCTTGCTCAAACTCATATACATTGAGTCAGTGATGCCATCCAACCATTTTATCCTCTGTTTTCCCCTTCTCCTCCTGCCTTCAATCTTTCTCAGCATCAGGGTCTTTTCCAATGAGTCCGTTCTTTGCATCAGGTGGCCAAAGTATTGAAGCTTCAACTTCAGCATCTGTCCTTCCAATGAATATTCAGGACTGATTTCCTTTAGGATTGACTGGTTTGATGTCCTTGCAGTCCAGGGGACTCTCAAGAGTCTTCTCCAACACCACAGTTCAAAAGCATCAATTCTTCGGTGCTCAGCTTTCTTTAAGGTCCAACTCTCACATCCATACATGACTACTGGAAAAAGCATAGCTTTGACTAGATGGACCTTTGTCAGTAAAGTAATATCTCTGCTTTTTAATGCTTTTTAGGGTGCTCATAACTTTTCTTCCAAGGAGCAAGCGTCTCTTAATTTCATGGCTGCAATCACCATCTGCAGTGATTTTGGAGCCCAAAAAATAAAGTGTGTCACTGTTTCCACTGTTTCCCCACCTATTTGCCATGAAGTGATGGGACCAGATGCCATGATCTTAGTTTTTTGAATGTTGAGTTTTAAGCCAACTTTTTCACTCTCCTCTTTCACTTTCACCAACAGGCTCTTTAGTTCTTCTTCACTTTCCACCATAGAGTGGTGTTATCTGTATATCTGAGGTTATTGATATTTCTCCCAGCAATCTTGATTCCAGCTTGTGCTTCATCCAGTCCAGTGTTTCTCATGATGTACTCTGCATAGAAGTTAAATAAGCAGAGTGCCAATATACAGCCTTGACGTACTCCTTTCCCAATTTGGAACCAGTCTGTGGTTCCATGTCCGGTTCTAACTGTTGCTTCTTAACCTGCATACGGATTTCTCAGGAGGCGTGTAGGGTGGTCTGGTATTCCTCTTTAAGAATTTTCCAGTTAATTGTGGTCCACATAGTCAAAGGCTTTGGCATAGTCAATAGAGCAGAAGTAGATGTTTTTCTGGAACTCTAGTTTTATCGATGACACAATGGATGTTGGCAATTTGATCTCTGGTTCCTCTGCCTTTTCTAAATCCAGCTTGAACATCTGAAAGTTCTCTGTTCATGGACTGTGGAAGCCTGGCTTGGACAGTTTTGAGCATTGCTTTGCCAGCATGTGAGATGAGAGCAATTGTGCAATAGTTTGAACATTCTTTGGCATTGCCTTTCTTTAGGATTGGAATGAAAACTGACCTTTTCAAGTGCTGTGGCCACTGCTGAGTTTTCCAAATTTGCTGGCATATTGAGTGCAGCACTTTAACAGCATCATCTTTTAGGACTTGAAATAACTCAACTGGAATTCCATCACCTCCACTAGATTTGTTTGTAATGATGCTTCCTAAGGCCCACTTGACTTCACATTCCAGGATGTCTGGCTCTAGGTGAGTGATCACACCCTCGTGATTATCTGGGTCATGAAGATAATTTTTTGAATTGTTCTTCTGTGTATTCTTGCCACTTCTTCTTAATATCTTCTGCTTCTGTTAGGTCCATACCATTTCTGTCCCTTATTGTGCCCATCTTTGCATGAAATATTCCCTTGATATCTCTAATTTTCCTGAAGAGATCTCTAGTCTTTTCCCATTCTGTTGTTTTCCTCAATGGAAAACAATAGAATGGAATGGGGAGTTAGTGTTTAGTTGGGGCACAGTTTCAGTTTAGGAAGATGAAAAATTCAGAAGAGGATGATGGTGAGAGTTGCATAGCAGAAGTGTTTTTCAAATAAAGAATGTTTGGGCCTCTTTGAATTCTTCTTCTTATTTTTATTTTTTTTGGTGCAGTGCTTGCCAGTGATTCACGTGTGTTCAACCTTAGGTGAAACTTCACTTTTCAAATTGCACATGCTTGTGTCATGGAATGCTCTGGAAAGAACTTTCCCAGATCTCAAGCCCACGTACATTGTGACTTGGCCCATGAGAGCTTTCTCTGTTTTATGCTTGGGCCTATAGACTTAACTTTACATTTGCTTTCAGAAACAGAAAAGATAGACTTTCAAAATCTGCTTCCCCGCCTCAGTAGTTAGCAATATTCAAAATATTTCAAGTGGAATGGGTTGGTGGAACAGAACTCTTCCCACACTGATTATTAATAACCCTCTGATTATAAAGTTTTGGTGTTACTCTCAGTTAAGATGGAATAGTATTCTGGCAAGGGGAAAGAAAGGGACTTCCTAGATGGCTCAGTGGTAAAGAATCAGCCTGCCAATGCAGGAGACGCAGGAGATGCAGGTTCTTGGGGAAGATCCCCTGAAGGAGGAAATTGCTACCTAGTATATTTGCCTGGAAAATTCCTCGGACAGAGAGCCTGGTGGTCTACAGTCCATGGGGTCACAAAGAGTCAGACACAACTGAGCACCCACGTGCAAGGAGAAAGAATTTATCATCTAAAATATTGGAGTGGGAGACTGGGCTTGCCACATACGCACTAGCGATACTGTGTCTGAAATAGACAACTAATGACAGCCTATTGGATCGCACAGGAAACCCTACTCAGTGCTCCGTGGTGACCTAAACGGGAAGGAAATCCAAAAGAGAGGGCATATATGTGTGTGTACAGCTGGTGCACTTTGCTGTACCTTAGAAACTAATACAGCATCGTAAAGCAACTATGCGTGCATGCATGGCGTGTGTGGTGTGTGTGCCTGGGGCGCGTGCTAAGTTTCTTCAGCCGAGCCCAGCTCTTTGCGACTCTTACGGACTGTAGCCAGTCAGGCTCCTCTGTCCATGGAATTCTCCAGGCAAGAATGTCGGAGTGGGTTGCTCTGCCCTCCCCCAGGGGATCTTCCCGATCCAAGAATCGAACCTGCGTCTCTTATGTCTCCTGCATTGCCAGGTGGATTCTTTACCACTAGCGCCATACTCCAATAAAAATCAATAACAAAAAATATTGGAGTGGGGCAAAATCTACGTTTTTTTTAAAAGGTGAATGAGTATTTCAGGTCTTTGCCGCCTGCCCCCACCCAGGATGTGGAGGGAACCCTCAAGAAAAACAACTCCATGCCTGATGTTTCACAGCAAACAATACCTGTCCGGCCGTCTCCTGGTGACTTTTGTCTTCCTGAATCTAATCCCGAGATAAATCTTGTTTCCTACACTTGACGGGTCCCTCTTTCACTCATCCTGGATCCATCAGGCACATTGTGGTTGGCTCATTGTGAAGAAACAAAACTGACAGCTTCCTTCCTCCAAGTAAACAGCACTGCTACTTAGACACAGTTCAAGGAGTTTATCACCCCGATGTCGCTCTTCTTCTAGGCGGGCAAAGGAGAGTCAGCTCTAAGTTCCAGCTCAGCTGCTTCATCCCCTGCCAATATTTCCAATTTTCACCAACAGAAAAAAGTTGCAATTACTCAACCAGTGGCCTGTTTTCACAGCCCTCACCTCCATTTTTCTCCTGTTCACTAAGGTAACCATGAACCCCTCATCTTTGCTCCCCTTGGCTGCCATTTATGGTCATGATGTGAGTACAGGAATGGGGGACCCTATTGATGCCATGTCAGCATTGGATTTCTCTCTGTTTTAACCCTGGACAACTGAGGTGGAATAGAGTCAGCATGGGATCTCCTTGCCTGGCCCTCCCCCCAGTTTCGCAGTTTCCATCCTCTCGGTTCACTGGAGGAGAGGTCAAGAAATTCAGGGGCTCCCCCAGCAGGACACCAGGACAGAAGGGGCTGTGATGTCATGCCGGGTGCTTGCAGAGGATCTGGTCAGGGAAACCACGTCCTGCCATCCAGCAGTATTCCCCGTTCTCATGCTCTCCAGAAGACAAATCATTCCCACTTCCCATTGTTTCTCCAGGCACTAGCTTCCTCTTGTTTGTCCCACTTTCATAAACCAATGAGTCATGTCACGTGCTTGAGCGACTTCCCTCCTGAGGGTCATTCCAGGACCAGCCCCATCAGAGATCTGAACAGCAGCTGGGGCAGGAGTTCTGTTTGGGGTTTTGATCTATAGGTTGGGTTTTGTTCATATCATTTCTTACAGAGGAGTGTGAAGGAAAAGGCCTCATGGGTCTTTTTTTTTTTTTTTTTTTTGGTGTTTTTGCTGGCAAACAGCTCAGAAGTGCTGATCTGAATCCCCACGTTGTTCAGGACTCCAAACAAAATGTCTGGGGATACTTAGTTTACCCTGCGGGAAAGGGGGGCAGTCCTCGCAAAACATTCATTGTGAGAAACAGCTTTTCAGCCTCCTTAGGTGAGTGCTGTCATCAGCAAGGAGGGTAGTAGCATCCTCAGAGTGTGCTCTGGGGCCCCTGGGTGTCGCAGCTCCCTGCACGCCTCCCTTCCTGAGAGGCAGCAGGTTTGAACAAAGGCCCTGCTGAAAGAATGGTTGAGGAGCTCCCTGAGATGGCATTGCTAGTGTCACACGAAGGTGGGCTGGCCCAGGGAAGCTGGCATGGAGGTGACCAGAGCCTGCTGCTTGCCTGGATGCTCTGCAAGGGAGGTGCTTCTATAGGAAGTGGAGGTGGAAGGGAATGAGAAAATGGACATTTTAAAGGCATTGTGGTATGTGTAAAGAGGAGACGTGTCACTTTCAGAAAGGCATTTCCTTTGTTTGTTCTTAAGGGTGCAAGGGATTTTTACCAGTTTACATCTCATCCACCCAGGGTAACACAGGATTTCTAATGAACTTGTCTCCTTATGGGACTGGGCTTTGAGTATGGCAGAGGTGGAAGCTGCTAGTTCTGTCTTGGGTCCTTCCATTTCAGTCCCTTCACCCTTGTTTTCCCACATTTTATCCTCCCATCCCCATTCTACCAACACCAAGACCTCGTTAGGGCACAGATGTTTTGTCAAGGCCTCTCTGTTCTGTCACCAGGAAGCCTGGGTTTTGGACCTGGCTCAGGGACTATCCGGAGAAGGCAATGGCACCCCACTCCAGTACTCTTGCCTGGAAGATCCATGGATGGAGGAGCCTGGTAGGCTGCAGTCCATGTGGTCGCTAAGAGTCGGACACGACTGTGCGACTTCACTTTCACTTTTCTCATTCATGCATTGGAGAAGGAAATGGCAACCCACTCCAGTATTCTTGCCTGGAGAATCCCAGGGATGGCGGAGCCTGGTGGGCTGCCATCTATGGGGTCGCACAGAGTTGGACACGACTGAAGTGACTTAGCAGCAGCAGCAGCAGCAGCAGCAGCAGCAGCAGCAGCAGCAGCAGCAGGCACTATATCTGGGAATCCATTTACCCTCCCTCTATGTGGGGCAACACTTCCCCTCCTGAAGCAGGAAAAAGATCTCTTGGGGGGACCTCAGTGGGTTCTTGGGAGGTGGAGATGTGCTGTTTCAGCCAGCCCTAAAGGATGGCTGAGCGTTGGCCCTGGGAAGTGGGGAGAGAAGGGGAATGGGCAAGGAGTGTGTGTTCCAGGAACGAGGGCATGTATGCAAGGGCTTTGAAGAGAAGAGCTGTGATGGGAAAAAGGAGAGGTCTTCATACCTAGACCTTGGGTGGGAACCTGGGGCAGGGCTGGAGAGCAGTAAGGCTGAAACAGGCAATGGAGACAGAAACCAGATCAAAGGCTGCTCGTATGAGTATTTTCAGGATTTTCATATTAGTGCTAGTCAATTAGTCATGTTAGACTCTTTGCGACCCCATGGACTGTAGCCTGCCAGGCTCCTCTGTTCATGGGATTCTTCAGGTAAGACTACTGGAGTTGACAGCCATTCCCTTCTCCAGGAGATCTTTCTGACCTGGGGATGGAACCTGGGTCTCCTGCATCACAAGAGGGTTCTTTACTGATATTAACCCAACAACAATGAGAAGCTGATTCTTCAGCAGAAAATCTGGCTAAACAATGGTGAGGTAAGACACCCTCCTCAAATTACTGACATCAGAAGGGAGTGGAGGCATAGACTGTGGACTTCAAGGACCTAATCCAAAATAGTGGGGATAAATACAATATTGTTATTTAAAAGATTTTGCCCCCAAAATGACATTAACAAAAACAAGAACAAAACAGTGTGTCATCATCACCACTATCAGCTCCACCACAGCCACCATCATGCTTTGGTTTTAAAAAAGGAGACACTTTAGCAAAAAAGAAAAAAAAAAAAAAAAAGGGATAACCTTAGAATAAGGGAAATTACTTAGATTTAATCATTTTGTCTTTATGAAGAAAATCTACATTGCTGTGACTATTGCTATCACTGTTACTATTTTGACCTGGGCCCGTGAAAACTTTTCCATAGTCTGGCAGTCACCAACATAGTGGGATTTGGAAATCATTGGTGAAGGTCAGCAGTTCTTGGGATGGTGAAGAAGACACAAAGCTGATGTGAATGCGTTTATGGGAGATGAAATATCAGGCTGGATTGGGGGTCAGTTAGGGATACAGGGGAGGGTGATGGGTATACAAGCCTCTAAGATCATCTCTCCAAGATGGGGGAGCAGAAGCAGGTGGGCTCATCTTCTCCTGAGAGAACTCCAAAATCACAACTCACTGCTGAACAACCATTGACAGGAGAATGTAGGATCCCACCAAAAAAATATATCCGACGTCCAAGGGCAAAGGAGAAGCCCCAGCAAGATGGTAGGAGGGACAAAATCATGTTTAGAATCAAACCCCATACCCGCCAGAGATGCTCAGAGGGCTCAAACAAACCTTGTGTGCACCAGGACCCAGAGATCCCACAGAGACTGAGACAGAACTGTGTTTGAGTGTCTCCTGCAGAGGTACGGGTCAGCAGTGGACTGCTGCAGGGGCAGGGGCCCTGGGTGCAGCAGATCTGGGTATGGCGTAAGCCCTCTTGGAGGAGGTCACCACTAACCCCACCATAGAGCCACCAGAACTTACACAGGACTAGGGAAACAGACTCTTGGAGGGCAGGAACAAAACCTTGTGTGCAGCAGGACCTAGGAGAAAGGAGCAGTGACCCCACCAGAAACTGAACCAGACTTGCCTGTGAGTGTCCAGGAGTCTCCGTGGAGGTGTGGAGGCCTGCTGCAGGGTCGGGGCACTGAGTGCAGCAGTGTGTCCATGGGACTGTTGAAGGAGGTCTCCATTATCTTCATTACCTCCACCATAGTTTGGCCTCAGGTCAAACAACAGAGAGGGAACACAGCTCCACCCATCAAGAGAAAATTGGATTAAAGATTTTATGAGCATGGCTCTGCCCATCAGAACAAGACCCAGTTTCCCCCTCAGTCAGTCTCTCCCATCAGGAAGCTTCCATAAGCCTCTTATCCTTCTCCATCAGAGGGCAGATAGACTGAAAACCACAACCACAGAAAACTAACCAATCTGATCACATGGACCACAGCCTTGTCTAACTCAGTGAAACTATGAGCCATGCCATATAGGGCCACCCAAGATGGGCAGGTCATGGTGGAGAGTTCTGACAAAATATGATCCACTGGAGAAGGGAATGACAAACCAGTATTCTTGCCTTGAGTATGAAAAGGCAAAAAGATAGGACACTGAAAGATGAGCTCCTCAGGTTGGTAGGTGCCCAATATGCTACTGGAGATCAGTGGAGAAATAACTCCAGAAAGAATGAAGAGATGGAGCCAAAGCAAAAACAACACCCAGTTGTGGATGTGACTGGTGATGGAAGTAAAGTCTGAGCTGTAAAGAGCAATATTGCATCAGAACCTGGAATGTTAGGTCCATGAATCAACGCAAATGAAAAGTGGTTAAACAGGAGATGGCAAGAGTGAACATTGACATTTTAGGAATCAGTGAACTTAAATGGACTGGAATGGGTGAATTTAACTCAGATGACCATTATATCTACTACTGTGGGCAGGAATCCCTTAGAAGAAACGGAGTAGCCCTCACAGTCAACAAAAGAGTTCAAAATGCAGTACTCGGATTCAGTCTCAAAAACGACAGAATGATCTCTGTTCATTTCCAAGGCAAACCATTTAATATCACAGTATTCCAAGTCTATGCCATCATCAGTAACGCTGAAGAAGCTGAAGTTGAACAGTTTTATGAAGACCTCCAAGTCCTTCTAGAACTAACACCCAAAAAAGACGTCCTTTTCATTATAGGGGACTGGAATGAAAAAGCAGGAAGTCAAGAGATACCTGGAGTAACAGGCAAATTTGGCCTTGGAGTACAAAATGAAGCAGGGCAAAGGCTAATAGAGTTTGGCCAAGAAAATACACTGGTCACAGCAAACACCCTCTTCCAACACAAGAGAGGAATCTACACATCGGCATCACCAGATGGTCAATACTGAAATCAGATGAATTCTATTCTTTGCAGCCAAAGAAGGAAAAGCTCTACGCAGTCAGCAAAAACAAGACTAGGAGCTGACTGTGGCTCAGATCATGAAATCCTTATTGGCAAATTCAGACTTAAATTGAAGAAAGTAGGGAAAGCCACTAGACCATTCAGGTATGACATAAATCAAATCCCTTATGATTATACAGTGGAAGTGACAAATAGATTCAACATATTAAATCTGATAGATACAGTGCCTGAGGAACTATGGACAGAGGTTTGTGACATCGTGCAGGAGGCAGTGATCAAGACCATCTCCAAGAAAAAGAAATGCAAAAAGGCAAAATGGTTGTCTGAGGAGGCCTTAAAAATAGCTGAGAAAAGACGAGACGTGAAAGGCAAAGGAGAAAAGGAGAGATATACCTATTTGAATGTAGAGTTCCAAAGAATAGCAAGGAAAGATAAAACCTTCAGTGATCAATGCAAAGAAATAGAGGAAAACAAAAAAATGGGAAAGACTAGAGATCTCTTCAAGAAAGTTAGAGATACCAAGGGAATATTTCATGCAAAGATGAGCACAGTAAGGGACTGAAATGGTACGGACCTAAGAGAAGCAGAAGATATTAAGAAGAGGTGGCAAGAATACACAGAACTACACACAAAAAAATCTTCATGACCCAGATAATCATGATGGTGTGATCACCCACCTAAAGCCAGACATCCTGGAATGCAAAGTCAAGTGGAAGCATCACTACAGACAAACCTAGTGGAGGTGATGGAATTCCAGTTGAGTTATTTCAAGTCTTAAAAGATGATGCTATTAAAGTGCTGCACTCAATGCCAGCAAGTTTGGAAAACTCAGCAGTGGCCACAGCACTTGAAAAGGTCAGTTTTCATTCCAATCCTAAAGAAAGGCAATGCCAAAGAATTTTCAAACTATTGCACAGTTGTACTCATCTCACATGCTAGCAAAGCAATGCTCAAAACTGTCCAAGCCAGGCTTCCACAGTACATGAACAGAGAACTTTCAGATGTTCAAGCTGGATTTAGAAAAGGCAGAGGAACCAGAGATCAAATTGCCAACATCCAGTGGATCATTGAAAAAGCAAGAGAGTTCTAGAAAAACATCTACTTCTGCTTTATTGACTATGCCAAAGACTTTGACTGTGTGCATCACAGCAAACTGGAAAATTCTTCAATAGATAGGAATACCAGACCACCTTACATGCCTTGAGAGAAACCTATACGCAGGTCAAGAAGCAACAGTTAGAATCGGACATGGAACAACAGACTGGTTCCAAATTAGGAAAGAAGTACGTCAAGGCTGTATATTGGGACTCTGCTTATTTAACTTATATGCAGAGTATATCATAAGAAATGCTGGGGCTGGATGAAGCACAGGCTGGGATAAAGGTTGCTGGGAGAAATATCGATAACCTCAGACATGCAGGTGACACCACCCTTATGGCAGAAAATGAAGAAGAACTAAAGAGCCTGTTGGTGAAAGTGAAAGAGAAGAGTGAAAAAGTTGGCTTAAAACTCAACATTCAAAAAACTAAGATCATGGCATCTGGTCCCATCACTTCATGGCAAATAGGTGGGGAAACAGCAGAAACAGTGTCAGACTTTATTTTGGGGGGCTCCAAAATCATTGCATATGGTGACTGCAGCCAATAAATTAAGAGATGCTTACTCCTTGGAAGTAAAGTTATGACCACCCTAGACAGCATATTAAAAAGCAGAGACATTACTTTGCCAACAAAGGTCCATCTAGTCAAAGCTATGGTTTTTCCAGTAGTCATGTATGGATGTGAGAGTTGGACCTTGAAGAAAGCTGAGCACTGAAGAATTGATGCTTTTGAACTGTGGTGTTGGAGAAGACTCTTGAGAGTCCCTTGGACTGCAAGGAGATCCAATCAGTCCATCCTAAAGGAAATCAGTCCTGAATTCATTGGAAGGACGGATGCTTATGCTGAAACTCCAATACTTTGGCCATCTGAAGTGAAGAATTGACTCATTGGAAAAGACCCTAATGCTGGGAAAGATAGAAGGCAGGAGCAGAAGGGGACAACAGAGGATGAGATGGTTGAATGGCATCAGTGACTCTATGATCATGAGTTTGAGTAAACTCTGGGAGTTGGTGATGGACAGGGAGGCCCGGCGTGCTGCAGTCCATGGGGTTGCAAAGAGTCAGACACGACTGAGGGACTAAACTGAACTGAACTGAAGCTGCTTGCAACACACTATATACTCAACAAGTGTCGGTTGAGACTTAAGTCAAATAGGTAATAACAATAGGTACTCTATATAATGAACAATTGGATTTTGCTGTTGTTCAATCACTAAGTTGAGTCCAGCTCTTTGTGACTCCATGGACTACAGCCCTCCAGGCTCCTCTGCCCTCCACTATCTTCCAAAGCTTCCTCAGATTCATGGCCATTGAGTCTGGGAGACTATCTAACCATCTTGTCCTCAGCCGTATCCTTCTCCTGTTGCCGTTGGTCTTTCCCAGCATTACGGGTTTTTCTAATGACATAGCTAAGAGAGGTGTTATTATTCCCAAATTAGAAAGTTTAAATGGCGTCTAAGTTTCACACTGTGTTTCCATTGGACAGTGATATTCTATCGGAGCTGGAAATGTTTCTTTCCTGGGATTAGAAACTGGCTTTTAGAATGTGTTTATTGCCTTCTCCTTGTGTTCATGTCCAAGCCAGCAAACTATGTAACCACAGATCACACTAGCCACACCTTCAAATACTTTGAACCCATGAGAGATGGTCAATCTGGTCCAACACTCTGTGTCAAGAAAACTGAAAGAAGATGACTGTGTCTTCATTACGTACAGAATCTCTCGTGCCAATGTTTGCTGAAACAACCCAGAGGAAAAGAAATCATGAGATCACAATGTCAAAAAGCGAAATGGAAGAATTACAAGCTCACCATGGTTTTAATGATTATGGCTGGAACGGGGAATGCTGGAGAAGGTGACAAATGAGTTCTGTGTCTTTTACCGTGGGAAAGTTGGTTGATTTTTTTTCCTAATTAATTCTGTACGTTCCAGATACTGACTAGAATTGAGTACATTTATTTTGTAACCTTTATATTTGATATATAACAAATTGCTTTGTCCATGAAAAAAAAAAATGAAGCTGACGCATACCTTAGTTCCCATATCTAATTTATCACTACGTTGGCAATAAGTAATCTATCCAGTTAATTATTTATTCGTCAAGAAATCTCAAGAAATCCCATACACAAGTTTGTTCTTTTCACACAATATCTGTGTTCAGAAGTTAATCCCCCTTCAGTTTCCTTTCCCCCTGTGAGCCTCCGAATCAAGTTGGGGCCTCAGGGGCAACAGGTGAGACCCTCTGGCTTCTCGGAGTCCATCCCTCGGTCAGGGCGGCTCCTCAGGGCGCACAGCCTGCTCCTTCCCTGGGGCATGGGTCCCCTGGTGGCTGTCCAGCTGGCACATGGCAGTCAGGCTGGACCAAAAGGGGTATGGGTCATGTCTAGCTGACTCTGTCCCCTACTGCCCTGTACTGGCTTCACCGCTCCACAGCCATCTCCTAGTCCTCCGGGTGCTTCAGAGGGTCATGCTGCCGATACCCAGGCAGGCGGCAGCTTGGTGTGCTGAGCCTTCTCAGCCTCGTTGGGTCCCCTCACTGCTCTGTCTTCATGACGGAGGCCTCCCCGCTCTGCACGATTAAAGGCAGTTGGCGCACTGGTCCAGGCTACCGCCTGGTGCATCCTGGTCTCCTTCCTCCCCAGCATCAAGGCTTGGGGGACAGGTGCGGGGCGTAGGGGCGGGGGAGGGTTGGGGGGCGGTCCAGGACTTAGCAGATCCCTTCCTTGCTGCTGGTACTGACCACGGGGAGCAAGAACCGGCGGCTCCTACAGCTCGATGCAGCGTCTGTCTCTCTCAAAAGTTGTTCCTCTTGGCAGCCTCAAGCAGTTTATCATTTTCAGGAGTGCAGGCGCCCACCCCTGGTTGTGCCAGGGGCATAGGAGGGCAAGGTGAGGTGGGGAGAGGGGAAGTGTGAGGTCAGGCTGGGCCGTGCCCCCTCTTGGTCCAGGATACAAGCCTCCTCGGGTGCCATCTCAGTCACGCAGCTAAGGGGTTCCTGGTTTAGGTCCATCCTGTAGAAGTGGCTGGCAGTGGTTGCGTCTAGGAAGTACCACCTGGGGGCCAGTTTAGGGCCTTGATCAAGGATGTGACTTCCTGACCGTTGAGCTCCTGCTGGAGCTTCTGGATGTGGGCTCAGCAGAGGCTCTAGGTCACTGTCTCCCAGAACCAGCACCCCGCCCAGCTGCACGGAGGCCTCTGTAATCTGCACCTTCTTAAACTGGGCATCGTGGTTGTGCGTGCTGTCTGCTAACCTGGATGCACCCACAGCTGCTCAGGCACCCACTGCTGTCGCTCCCCAAGAGCGGCCTGCCCTCTGCTAGGTCTCCTGCACCCTGGTGGGCCGCTTGCACAGGAAGGTGTGAAAGCCTGAGGCTGCCAGCTGGCTTGGGTCCCCATCCACGTGCACTGGGATGGCCTTGACCGTGGCGAGCACCTCCTTGTGGCCTTTTACGTGCTCACACATGAGGCGCTGCCCGGGACCCCACGGAGGAGCCAGAGACCGTGCAGGGGCCATCATCCTGCCCCTGGGGCTCCCTACCCAGGGTGGCCCCAGGCAGGATGCCTTCGTGGTACCCGCCGGTATTCAAGACAGCAATGTACTGGAGTTTCAGGTCTGAAGTACAGAATTCTTCTGAAGACCCCCCCGGGACAAAGGAAAAGTGCACAGATCCTTACTTGGGTTTGGAGGATGTACAAGCAGAGAAAGACAATTAAAATTCAACTATTGGATGGAACTTTGCAACTCAAAGGCATTGTATCTAAAATGAACTTTTTAATTTCCTTGCTAAACTCTTTATACTAGGGTAATACAGCACATGACCACACCAGAAAGAAGTTTTTCTGAAGGTTCTTTAGCCCACCCAGCATAACGCCTCCACATGCGTCTCCTGGTTACCACCGCTGACCTTCTGAGCAGCTGGTAGTTGACTTTTTATCTCTGCTGAGTCAAGACACTTTGCATTCGGGCCCAAGCAGCTCCTCATCTGCTTTTTACACCAACAGAAAAGTTGTAAGCTGAAGTATTGGTGAGTCAAATGTCACAGCTAAATAGAAGGAGAATGCTGTCCGCCCACACCAAGCCTCTGAACTAACTTCCTGGAGGTCATCTGAGTTACTAAGTCCCCTGGGCATTTTCCATTACCTCCTTGACGTTTCCTCCTGCCTTAGGCACTATTTACCTTTCTCATCTCTGGCTGCTCCTCCTGGGTCTCCTCTCTAGACTCTCCTTCCACTGATCATCCTTAAAGTATATTCATATTTTTAATTTGTATTTTAAGACTTTAAGCATTTCTGTTTGAAAGTGAGAAGCAAAATAAAATTCAGAAACCAATTCCTGAAATAATACAAGCTTTTAATGTACCCTGATAACTTTCTGACATAGTGGGAAGATTTTCTTTTTCTATACTGAATTGTGTGGGTGTCTCCAAGTGTTACCCTGGACCATAGGAATGGGCTCCTGTGTGCACACACATCCACCCCCCCCCCACACACACACACACACACATCTATCTGTACATACTGGCTTAAGCCAAACTCTTGTCTTGCAGATGCAGAAATTGTTGCTTTGTTTCTCTGATAAAACTGATTTTAGACAAAAAATAGGGACGATGACTCTCTAGGACCATGCTCATATTAATAGAAAAGAAGCATTCTTTTCTTTGTTCTATGTGAAACTTGAAATGAGGAAAAGCAATTCTAACATAAATCATGCAAGCATTGTAATTACTATAAATAAGAAAATTCAAGAAGATTCAATCATTGTATAGAATAGTAAAGTATGGACGGAGAAACCTGGTAGGCTATAATCCATGGGATCTGACATGACTTAGCGACTAAACCACCAACTTGTTTCTTGTATCATGTTAAATAAACCTTGAAACAGATGAAAAATAGAAGATGAATATAATGACGATGGTGCCCAGATTCTAATCTTGGTCTTCTTGTCACTGCACACATTTCCCAGGTGAGTCTTTCCCGGGAGTAGATGCATTTCAACTGTTTCTAGCTCAGATTCCTCTCCTGAGTTCCAGATGAAAGATGCATAATTGTCCACTGGGTGGGCATCTGTGCATCTGGGCGCTTTGGGAACCCAAATCCGGACAGTCAAGCTGAAGTCATCCCCCATCCATTCCTTCCCTGTCATCCTCTCCTCTTTTCCTTTCTTGGTGAATGGCATCGTGTTCTATCTGTTTCCCAAGCAGGAATCTGTTAGTCTCTCCTCACATCTTCGTTATTGCAGTTAGCAATTTTGCTAATTGTCATCTGCTTAAAAATCCTCCGATTAGGAAGCAGATAAAGCACCCTCGAGAAACCCCTAAAGGCGTTGACCTGTATTATTCTCATTTAGGGGATGAAATCGTGGTGCACATGATTGGGTTTTTGAATAAATGGTCATGACTGCACTTCAATTTTATGTTACCCTTCACCTCCCACTTCCCACCTTTAATCTCTTCACACTGTGATCAGAGCATGTGATTCTGTCATCAGAATCAAGTGACGCTTGATTCTATTGCTCCACTGCTTAAAGGTTTCTAGTTTTCAGGAAATAATCCAGACTCCTTCATGAGCTGTCCTGGCCTTGTCTACCTCTTTGGTCTCATCTTTGAAATTCAAATTCTCCTGCCCTGCCTTTGGAAGCATCTTGAGCTCTCATTCTGATCCTTCTCTTGACTTTGTGCTTTCCATACGTCTCCCACTTGCAGCCCCAGCTTTGGCATAAAAACTTCTTCTTGCTCCTGCTCAGTCGTGTCTGACTCTTTGCAACCCCATGGACTGTAGCCCTCCAGGCCCCTCTGTCCATGGGATTCTCCAGGCAAGAATACTGGAGTGGGTTGCCATTCCCTACTTCAGGGGATCTTTCCGACCCAGGGATCAAAATGTCTCTTCTGCATTGGCAGGTGGATTCTTTACCGCTGTGCCATCTGGGAAACCATTTGGGCTTATTAAATGCCAGGCATTCGATTCTGTCCTTTATATTGTACTATCTAATCATATTGGTTACACATGTCTGACCCTCACACTTTTCAGGTTTAGAATACTGAAATAGTTTGCTTGGTCACCCAGCTAGTGAGATGCAGAGCTGGATTGAAATTCAGGTCTTTCTGAAACTCTAAACAAGCCTTCCTAATATGTCTGAGCTTTTACATGAAGCTGTTTGTAAACATCCCTCTTGAAAATAACTACATTACAGATGCTATTTTCTTCTTCTTCTTTTTCCCCTTTTACCTGGAAATAAGTAATGAAACCCATGACCAGAAGCATGTGTTGTCACAAAATAAGTCATGGGTTTCATACCAGGAAGCTGAATCCAGCTGAGACCAACTCGCTCCTGTCAATAAACTCTAGGAGAACAGAGACCATGCATTTAAAGTGTGGCTCTAAATCAAACCTGATGAACAAATATTGAGACTGCATAGAATTTTATGCTATCAATTCATAATGAAAATAATCTTTGGATGGGAGGGGAGTTTGGGGGTAAAATGGATGCATGTATATGTATGTCTGAGTCCCTTTGCTGTCCACCTGAAATGATTGCAACAAACAATGCTGGGATAACCGGCTAAAACAAGAAGTTAAAAAAAATAAAATAAAATGAAACGATCCTATCCATCCCCTCTCTTCCCTTTTCTCTAACCCCTCTTATTTTCTGAGTCTTTTTATCTTGACGAGACTGTCCAGTGGAAATTTGCTTTGGAGGGAAAGGACATGGGTCAGAACACGTGGCCTTGGGTCTCCGTGCTTTGCTGCTCTGAGCGCGAGGCGGGGCAGGTACAGGAAGGGCTGGGAGGGGCCGCAACAAGAGGGTGGGGCGGGGCTTGCGTGCAGAGGAGGCAGGGTGGGGTCACTTGGCTGCGGCAGCCTCTCCTTGGTCTGGGACTGTCCTGAAGATGAATTCCAGTGCCCCAGAAGCAATGACAGGGCAGCGGAGTCCTGCCATCTCCCCCAGAAAATGTATGCCTTTTGCTCCACACTCTTGGGGGCAGTGGTCCACGTCCTCTGTTTTGTGCCTTTTGATTAGAAGCAAATAATTGTGCTTAGCTAATGTCGCCTGCAGGGGCGGGGGGTGGGGGGGGGGGGGGGGGGGGAGAGACCTTCTAAAGACTTTCTGAATGACTGAGCTGTTTGCTGGAGGTGAGAGGCAAGTGAAGAACTGCCCCTAATCCTTGCAAATTTGTTTGGGTTTCTTTTTAATTTCGAGGGACTGGAATCTCTTACTAGAAACATATTTTGTTATGCAAATGAGTCATCACCTCACCCCCACTCCTTCACCGACCCCTACCCTGCCACTGTCCTTTCCAGTCCCCTCCAGAATTCCTAAATTAGAGAGCCAGTAAATGGTAGTTAGAAAATGCCTAAAGGAATGGAGCAGTATTGCTCTTGTTCAGAGGGCTAAATTTTGGTGTGTGTTAGAAATTTTGAGTTAAAAAGGAAGCATTTTCAAGCATCAGTCTTTGGGAGAGTCTTCTTTGGTTGCATATCTGAATCAACCCTTATTCACTGAGTGTTTCTTACCTGAGTCAGGAAGCTACTGAAAAGAAAACAGAATCACAAAAACCTCTGCCTTAGGAGTGTACAGACTCTGAGAAGCCAAGCTGTTTTTAACACAACAGACTGGGGACCGCTCAAGCCAGGGTATGTGCTTACTTAGCTTTGTGTTCCCGCACCTGCTAAGCAATTCAATATAGAGTGATTGGCAAACACAGTACGAGAACCATCTATGCTCGGTGCCAGGGAGCGATGCCTTCTAAAGATGCTCCAGAAAAAGGAAGTAATCCCTGTGTGGTGATTGGACAGACAAGGCTTCCCAGAATATCTGACCTAGTTCTGGGAGAAGGAAAAGGTTAAAAGGCATGTTTTCTGGGGCTGGGAAATGATGGGCAAACTGAGAACGGACCAGTCTGAGCTTGAGAGAGTTTGTGCTGGAGGGATAGGGATTACAAAATAAATAAATAAACACCCTGAATAGTAAGTACCATTTGGCTCAGGAAAATTGTAATTATTTTTTCTTTCTGTTGAAGGTCTACCGTGGGATGAGATCAACTATCGTTGCCATCTTGTTTACTATTTGGAGCTGGTATGATTGATTCTAGGTTTGGTTGGAAGGCTGTTGGAGGTCATGGCTATTGCTAGAGAGACTAGAAGTCGCTGCTCCACTGAGGGTGAGAATGGCAATGTCTTTGCCTCGAAGGATGTTTCGTTCATTCCTTTAAAGTGTTTTACTAAAACTGTTGCTGTTCAGTTGCTCAGTCACGTCAGACTCTTCAAGGCCCCATGGACTGCAGCACATCAGGCCTCCCTATCTTCCACCAACTCCCGAAGTTTGCTCAAATTCATGTCCATTGAGTCGGTGATGCTTTTTTACAAAAATCTTTAAGCATATTTCCTTTCGTTTGGCTTCTTGCTATTTTTTTTTTTCTTTGCTGCTGTTGTTATTGAATGGCTGCCTCAGTTGAAGAGTTCATTTGGTCAGTGTTTGCAGTAGGATGTGGGTATTTTCCACATCCTTAACTTGTGAAACCGTCTTGGAGCAGTCTTCACCTCCCATGTCAAATGTGTGAATTTGCGACATGGACAGAGGTAATGCAAAGGGCAAACCCACCTCTTCCAGGTGCCCAAAGTCATCTTATCAGGGGCATCTCCAAAAGGTCTCAGTATTCTCCATCTCCCCAGACAGAGAGACTGGTCAAAGAATATAGCAAAACAGACAAGTACAGGTAACAAACCAAAAATCAGGATCAAGGGAAAGGATCAAGGAGCTTGAAATTAATGAAGATCCAGTATACCTTGTCTGCAAAGGGGGCAAAAAGTTCACGTTTCTAATGGATTAGTATACAAATATATACAAATCAATGAGATGCAAATGAAGTCCATAATTTCTGAAGGGAGGCCGAGAAGAGGAGATAAAAATGTGTGCTTAGGGGAAAAACGTCCCAAACATAAAATGACTCAAGTGGATGCATTTTTGTCAGTATATTTGGAGACCAAAAGGTTCTGACTCAGAGTGGAAAGTGAATAATTTTTTTCTGAGTGTGGATAAGTTACAGCCGCATAGCCAGAGGGAGCCCTGAGCTATTGGGGGGACAGGAAGTAGACTGTATTCTTTGCTCCGCTTGACCTCCAGTGCAGAAACACAGGATTTGCATGTAGCTTTTCTTTTCCATTTTGTTGGTTGCTCTCAGTCATGTTCCGTGAATCAGTCATGCCAACCTTTAAATGTTAGGGAGAGAAAGCTACAAAGAGAGAATGGAGATATTTCTAAACTCCACTGAAGCTCACTGGATTAGAAGAGCTGCAATGATAACAGTATTTCTTATTTTGCTTCCTTGACATCTTTCAGTGAACTCCAAGCATCTTATAGATGCCATCTCATTAATTCTTTCAACATCCTAGAGAGGGGGGTGGTACCAAGGATAATTTATTATCACTTTATGGATTCAGAAATGGGACCAAGAGACTTCTCAGAAACTGATCACGATTATGATTTGGAAAGGTCACCAAAGGTTTTTGAGTCCATTTCTAGAGTCTTCATACTGAACCCTCTCTCATCTCTTCATGTCTCTTTGATCAGATGTCTGAAACACCAAAAAGAGAGAGAATAGATACATTTTTGACAGATATAATCTTCTTAGGGTTTCAGCATTGGGCTTACTTTATACTTGAATGTTTGCACGGAAAATTCTGTAACCTTCAGAAAATGGTCTGTAACACCCAGTATTTCTGAGCAAGACTTTTTGTGATTTCCCTGCGTCCAGGTTCTGTTTCTACTGAAGGCCTTTTCTTTTCAACACTACCATCCTCTACCTGTTTGACTTCATCATGAGCTCCCTTTGCAGAAGGGTGAAAGAAATTGTGGGGTTTTTAGTTTTCTATCTCCTAGGACCCAACACAACATCTTTTCCAAGATAGGCATTCAGTGACAGTTAGTTGGAGAAGGAAATGGCTACCCACTCCAATATTCCTGCCTGGAAAATTCCATGGACTGAGGAGCCTGGCAGACTATGGTCCATGAGTTTGTAAAAGAGCCGGACACCACTGAGCAGCTAAGCACCCACACACTAGGGGCATGTGGGATCTTACTTCACTAACCAGGGATTGAACTCACGCCCTTTGCGGTGGAAGCACAAAGTCTTAACTGCTGGACCACCAGCGAAGTTCCTTAGGGTGAGCTTTTCTTGGTTTTCCTGACTGTTGTGCTAGTCACTCAGGTGTCTGACTCTTTGTGATCCCATGGACTGTAGCCCACCGGGCTCCTCTGTCTGTGGAATTCTCTAGGCAGGAATAACTGGAGTGGGTTGTCATTCTCTTCCCAATCCAGGGATCGAAGCTGGGTCTCCTGCACTGTAGGCAGATTCTTTACCATCTGAGCCACCAGGGAAGCCTGACTGTTAATGGCTAAGAAATCTGGCCTTTCTCTGGTCTTGGTAAAGCAGGACTTGCAGTGATGAGAGTCTAATGGACTTCTGACTACAAAATCAGCAGGCAGAAGATCCCTTTGAGAAACTGTGCTCGCCTCACAAATGACCCTCTGCCTGGTTGGACCGTTTGGAGCCTGGAGTGGCTGGGCCTTTCCTGGCTACCCAGGGGGCAGCTGGGCCATGAAGGGTGGGTGGAGGTGGGATGGAGAAGGTGGGGGTTGAGGGAGAGGTTCTGGTCTCAGGGAATCCTTGGGGCTTTTGCCTTGGGTGGTTTCTCTTTTCCTTGTCCATCCCTGACTTTTACAGGACATTGTAACTCTATTTTCTGGGCCGGGGATTCTGAACTTCGAGTGAGCCATAGAATGAATTTAAATCAGGTGAAAAAAAAAAAAAATGTGACCAGGGAAGCACTCCCTAGTTTTAAGTTTCTGAATGCTTCTGGCCTCCCCAAGAAACTTCCAAAGCTTTCGAGAAACCCCAGGGATCTTAAAATGCGGATGAAGACTTGCTCCCACTGGGCATGTGAGATTCAGATTCCTTCCCAGAGTCTGGAAAAGTTGGTTGGTTTCAGCTTGTCCCTCCAGGAGACTCAATTAAATTGTACCAGGCAGTTTTCCCCCACCTCGCCATTTTTTAAATTTGTGGGCTTACTGTGGAAGAACTGGCCCTATAAGAACACGGGTACTAGCAAAAACCTTGCATTTCATTTGCAGTTAAACACTTTTTAAAGAAAATGACATTCTTTTTAAATCTGTGATGCAGGTTCCCCCTCCCCCCCCCAGCCCTGTTTAATTTTCAAATTTTTAGTTTCGTTTTGGAATCTACCTTTAGAGCTGCGTTGGTTTCCCTTGGCTGCCTGTGGTTTGTACTAGTTTTGTGGCTGGGATGTTAACTCCGGTCACCTTGGCAATGTGAAATATTTGTGAAAAATAAAACAAGCCTCTTGCTTTCCTTTGCATCTTGTTGAAAAAAAAAAGATGAATTTAGTATATACCTGTCAAAACCAGAAACCCATTCTCTTGCCCATCCTGTCAATAAGGAATGGTCTTTCCTGTCCGAGTCTCCACTCCCTCAAAACCCTTGAAATAATAGCAATGACTTATCTGATCACTTTATTTTAATCTAAACCAAATCATGCCCCCGTCCCCCAACTTCTTTCCTTTTCTTTCTTCCCCTCTTCCCCCAAAGCAGTTATGCTCATCCGAGGTCAGCAGGAACTAGCAAGGGAGGGAGTTATCGCCCTCATTTGACGCAGGGGCCAGATACACAATAGAGCATCAAGGGGATACATTCTGGAGTCAGAATGATGAGTTCTGGTTCTGCAACTCGCCAGCTGTGTGAGTTTAGACTTGCTGCTTGACTTCTCTGAACTCTCTGTACAGTGAGGATTTAATGTGACCTATGATTGAGAGTCCCTGCAAAGTTCCATGAGATGGGATATGATGCGCTTAGCACAATGCCTGGTACAGAGTGAGCATGCAAATGTGGTCAGCAGTGTTTATTATTATTATTAATCTGAAGAGCATTAGTCCCGTGAGATAGATCGTCACTGGAAAAGAAAGTCATGGGCAGCTAAGGTGGGAAGACAGTGGGTGTTGGTCCACCGCTTGGTGGATATTATAACAATATTCACATACTAAAGGCTCTGAGAAGAATACTTAAGAAATCTATGTATTTCTTTGATCCATTACTTACCCCAATTATTTGTCCCTGGAAACCATCTTTCTGCTTCAGTAATGTTCCTTGTAGCACACTTGGGAAAATGATGAACCAGTGTGATTTTTAACCCTTCTCCTCCAGTAATTACATAAGTTTGTACTAACCTGCAGTAGAGTTAATTACATAGGCTATTGTTGTTGCTTAGTCTCTCAATTATGGGCAGCTCTTTACGACTCCATAGACTATACAGCCTGCCAGGTACCTCTGTCCATAGGATTTCCCAGGCAAGAATACTGGAGGGGGTTGTTACTTCTTTCTCTAGGGGAACTTCCCGACCCAGGGATTGAACCTGAGCCTCCTACATTAGCAAGCGGATTCTTTACTGCTGAGCCACCAAAGAAGTCTGATTATATAGCTATGTAATATATAAATCCCACAATTTATACAAAAATTTTGTCAGCTTGAGAAAAGCCTAGAGAAATAAAAATTAAACTATAGAAATAAGGTGCCCTTCATGGAAGAGGCAGAGGTCTTTAGGTGGCCAGTGAAGCTAACTAAATACATAGACCTCTTTCAGGGGTTTACCGAGCATTATAGTTATTGTAATAAAGGAATCCCTGTTTCCTATGGGTCAAGGGTTCTGATGGTGACAAATGTGTTCACGTGCAGAAGCGCAGCGGTGACTTCCTGCCAGTTATTTTAGGCAATGGGCTCAAGAACACCACCAGCACAAGAATAAGGGAAGAGCTTTTGTCATTCCAGCCTAGGAGACTTCTTCATTCAGAAGGGTTAAGACAAGGGTTTTGCGGCAAAAGCCAGCTCTGAACCAAAATTAGATTTGGGAAAAGTATGAAGCCGAAGGGCTAGACTAGGATCAGGGGGTGCTTCCAAAAGAGGGACTGGGTGTGGAACACAACTGTGTGTATCCCAGAGGAAAAGCTTCTGGAAGGGCACTGTGTCCCGGGCTTGGTTCCAAGTTTTTACAGCAAAGTGTAAGGTCGAGTTTTGGTGACGTAGGAATACTGGGACAATCCCAATCCTAAATATTGTGTTCCATCAGCTCTATGCAGAACTCTTGACTATGTCAGAATCACATCTTGATCTTAAATTAAGGCCACGGTCACTTACAGCTCCCAAGGAACAGTCAGAAAAATCATTTCCAAGCTAGGTTTTATTTCTGTGGCATTTACTTCTTCTCTGGGTTATATTTTGCTTCTTTATAACATGAAGCCTACATCATTTTGAGGTTCTAGAACAAAGCTTTTGGTGCTGAATGACTTGAGACAAAGCATTTGATTGCTACTCTATCATTAGAAATTGTTGCTATTACTCTCTGAGAAGTGCTCACTATTTCTCGGGGGTAAGATTTTTAATTTCCGGGATGGCAGGTGTTCCTCTGGATTTCAAAGCCCCACCCCTAACTCTGAGAACTGACACCAAGCTGGGTGATTTTTTTTTAACAATGTATGCTCCAAGTAGCTGGAGTAATTACTTCTTGTTTAGTCAATAGCACAGTTAGTATGGAAAATGTCAACAACTCAACAACCCACCAAGGTCCCTTTTCTAAGCTGCCCTGGAGGCAGACAAGCCAAATGCTATCAGTTTTGATCTTTCATCTACATCCAAGATTTCAGGCCAGTCCTGGTGTTAGAACAAAGCTTGTAGAAACAAGGACACCGTCCTTTGTCGAAAAGGGGCCAAATCTTGGGAGATACTATTAGGAACTTTATTTACTTTTTTTTTTTTTCTCTTTTGCTGTGTGATGTTTTCTTTGTCCTGCAGCACCATAAATAAGGGCTTCCCAGGCCCAGGCTCATGCAAATGAAGACTGTGTTCCTTCAAGGGAGGCTACATTTACAAACAGAAGCCTTCAGATTGAGTGAGCCATTATGGGTGGCTGTGGGTAAATTCCATCTGAAGATCACTTTGGCCCCAGAGGTGAGAGCTGACAGGTATTCATCTCCTAATGCCAGAAGGGAGATTTCTCATCTTCAGCTTTCGCAGCAATAATTAAATATTCTACTTCCCTGGGTGTCGAACCTGGGTCCAAAGGGTCTCCTCTGAGAGGCGGTTCTAAATGGCATGGGAATCTAAGCTGAGCCAGAGGCAAATGAACATTTGCTTGAGGATTTACCCAACTTTAAGAGAAAAATGAAAACCTTTCTACTCTTACCCATCTGGAGAGCTCCAAGCAATCCTTCCGAGCTAGCTCGTTGCAACCTCTGTGATATCTTCTCTAATTACAGAATATTTAGACTTATTGCTGCACCCCTTCCAACTCCGCCTGTCATTTTTAAAATTTTGAAAATTTTCACTTTCTTGATTTTTTAAAATTGGTGTTGATGTTGTCACCTGAATTATATATACCGTTTAGAGAGCCTTGTTTAGAAATCGTTACAGTGAAAAACCACTGCTCATTTTTTTCCTATAAATTAATCTTTATCTCTATAAACACTTGTAATATTGGTAAATTTTGTTCATAGGCACATTCTTATATGCCTGATTATTCTGAGGGGAAATTGTTGTGCTGTGCACATTATTGTTTTGAACATTATTATAAAGGTCTTAAACATTGTTTCAGAGGTCTACTTATGTGTGTGTGTATTACATTACATATGTGTGGGTTCAGTTGTTTCCAACTGTTTGCAACTCTGCTGTCCATGAAATTTTCCAAGCAAGAATATTGAAGTGGGTTGCCATTTCCTCCTCCAGGGGATCTTCCAAACCCAGGGATCAAACCCGAGTTTCCAATGCCTTCTGCATTGGCAAGCAGATTCTTTACCACTGTGCCTGCTAACGTGTACGTACACACACACACAATATACATATACATATATATATATATATATTTTTTTTTTTGGTAGAGTAAGGGGGAACAGTGCTCCCTTATTCTTTCTCCAGAATTTGTCTGAAAAAATTTCATGGACTAAGGTGAGAAATAGGATCTTGGGTAGCAGCAAAGAAGGGACCTAGGAAATTACCGTTTATAATTATAGGTCTTTCTAGACTTTCTGCTGTTACTGTAAATATCTTTCAATGCTTGTCTCAAGTTCCATATTCTTTACAAAGTCTTCTAGTTCGATGGCTGATATTCCATCAAAATCTGTTGAGTCATGGAACTAAGTTCCGGCTGGTGGAATATAATTCCTAGTGATGTGTACCACCTCCGGCTTAAGCCAGAAAATAGTGTACGCATGCTTTTCATGCTGTTTTCCTTTGAGCTAGAGCACTGATAAGCTGATTACCAGCTTTGATCCTAGAGATGACACCAATCTCCTCTAAGATTACAAAGACATCTTCTAGAAGAAAGTTGAGTCTCTGAATGACCAGGTACAGTATACCTGTTCTCCCCACTGCTCTGGGTTATAACATGAGAGAGACATCAACCTCTCTGTTTCTTAAACCCCTGCATTATTGATTTTTTCCCCCCACAATAACTAAGGCTTTTATTACAGTTATGTAAAAATTGGCTCTTGAATACAAATGTTGTTGAATCTGATGGAGGTATAGCAGATACTATAATCTGCAAAACTTTGTTATGACACAGTAGATCTTTACACAAATGAATGCATGTTCTCCCCTCAGTTTTGATCCATGTTGGTCTCTGCTGAAATTCTGTAGCACTTTTTGTTTGAACCTTAGTTCTTTATGTAATTAGCTAGCTCATTGGAGGAGTTCCTCGTATTCTGTAATAGTAATCCATTACATTTGAGGAACTTCTCTGACGCCCAGTGGTTTAAACTTAGACTTCCAGTGCTGGGGATGTGGGTTCAGTCCCTGGTCAGGGAGCTAAGATGCCACATGCCTCTGGGCCAAAAAATCAAAACATAGAACAGAAGCAATATTGTAACAAATTCAATAAAGACTTTTAAAAAAAGGGTGACATCAAAAAAAATCTTAAAAAAAATAATCCATTACACTTGCATATTGCTTTATCATTTCTCAAAGTGCTTTTACATTTCTTAGTGTGTTGAACCTTCACGAAAATAATGAGAGATGGTGGGTTTCACTAAATCTATTAATAATTAACATTCACGGGCCCTGTAATGGGCTGGGTTTGCTGTCGACTTATCAGATTGATGCTTTAATCTTGGAAGTGGTTTCACTTAAGACCAAATCAGAAAGATAGGTAGGAAGGAGGAGTCTCAGGTGGAAATATTGTTATCCTGAGTTTTGTTTTTTTCCTTTTTTTGCAATTACTACCTAAGACCCAGGGCTTCCCACGTGGCTCAGTGGTAAAGAATCTGCCTGCCAGTGTAGGAGACGCAGAAGACTCAGGTTCTATCCCCGGGTGGGGAAAATCCCTTGAAGGAGGAAATGGCAACCGACTCCAGTATTCTTGCCTAGAAAATCCCAAGGACAGGGGAGCCTGGTGGGCTACAACCGTGCGGTCACAAAGAGTCGAGCATGATTGAGTGACTAAGCACAAACCTAAGACCCAGGACATTAAACGATGAGCCCAAAGTTGCAGAGCTAGTTAATGCTCTATCATGGAACCAGTACTACTTAACTCTTAACAGTAAAGTACCTGAAATTTCTACAGTGTATGTAAGCTTTATAAAGTGTGTTTATGAAATAATACTTTTGGTTACGTGTTCTCATCCATTTGTTATAACAGTGAAATGAAAACAAAGTGTATTGTTCACTCTGAGGCTGTAGCTTGGTCTGCCAACACTGAGTTTATTAAATTCTTAGAGTATAGGGCATGAGTGCTTTTGGTGGTAGAGTGTTGTAAACCAGTAAAAACTTGCGACAGCTTGGAAACAGCCCCTGAGCGATGGTTGGATTATATTGTTTCTCAGAGTAGCTCATATAGCACCTTTTATCATGTTATGACTCGAAGACTGATGGATGATTTGATTTCTTCACGGGTCACCTTGCGGAGGTAGAGAAGCTTGAGCCTGACAACCACTGGTGGGGGTGATAACAAAATAAAATATATGACATGGGAGGAGGAATCACCAGCGAAAAAGGCGGTGGGTGTGCAGGAGGGAGAAAAGAACACGTTGCAGGCTTGATCTGGGGGAAGAGGATCCTTAAAAAGATTCAGGGCTTGTGGAAAAATAGAAAACAGAAAGGGAGAAGAACTAGCAAGATTAGGCTTAACCAAAATTAAATGGATGGAAAGTAAATGAGAATAGACCGAGAGAGTCTTCCGGATCTAGGGGCATCCTTACCTGTAACTTGAAAATACAGGGACTTCCCTGGTGGTCTGGAAGCTAAGACTTCACCTTCCTATGCAGTGGGTGTGGGTTTGATCCCTGGTCAGGGAGCTTAAGATCCTATG